>NC_092822.1:20002500-20320000 GCF_023375885.2 Dermacentor andersoni | reverse complement strand
AAATCAGATAGCGCAACACAGGGGTAGTTGGAGATCGCCGGGAGAGGCCTTCGTACTGCAGTGAACATAAAGATAGGCTAATGGTGATGACTGTGGTAATTTTTTTTTCTTTTTTTGAAACGGACAATGCCATGGCAACGCAGCAGAATTTCGGAGAGCTATCCCCGACTTTGATAATCGTCGTTAATAATTACTACGGGAATTTTCTTCCCGAATCTGCTTGATCATCGCGATAGCGTTCACGTCCACGGGGTAGATAGTGCGTATTCTCTTCTTCACTCGTGGACGTTGCACGGTTCTTGTCGTACAAGCACTCGGCTCGCAGGCGGACATGACGCACTTCCCGATGGACCGCCACGAATGTGTCGTGGAGTACAGCACCATACTGGACCCCGAAAAGGATGTCAACCTCACCATTGACCGAACCGACTCCCAAGGGAAAACGGACTCGGAGTTTGTACTCGTCTCCCTCACCTCCAAAACGTGCGTAGGACTGCGGCCCACTATCTTTTGAATGTGCAAGTCTACCGTGAACACTGGCATCAATGGTCGGCACAGTATAGAGTGCTTGCGCGATGTCTTGTTTTCGTACAAGCAGTGGGGTACAGTACGGTAATTCTCCCAGTTTCGTCTTCCCCGTTTGGCCAAATGTAAAGATTTAGCGTATGGGCAAAGATTTTTTCTACTGTAATCCTTGGTAACATGGCTAGCTTCCCTTAATCTCCTTAAAGACAAAGTCGATTTTTGCAGCCTCGGCGACTTTTTTCAATCATTTTATTTTTCAGTTGCAGGGGAACAGTGCGTAAACTAGACGAAGCCGAAGAGAGGCGCGAGGAATACGTGCACAGCACTGTTGTCAACAACAACAACAACAACAACAACAACAACAGTCTTTGTGCCACTCTTCGTTTTTGTCAGATTCCCACGTGGTTTCCCTGTCGCGATGGGCAACCAGCATGCTCAAGTTGAAGCGCTGCTCGACATTTTATGGACGCAGATGTAGCCAGTGATTTGCCCTGGAAAAATTGTTCAAGTTACATTGACTACGTTCAATGCCTCGCCCTTATTTTAAGGCAAGGGGTAATAATGCGCCTACGTTTGTCTCAACTTCGAAGAACGTTCTAAGCAGCTCATTATATGAGCCATTTGGATGCGTGAAAGCGGCTTTTACACGTGTAGACAAAGCATAATCTTAGCATTTGATACCGTTTTAGAAGACTAGAAAATTGATTTCCCTTCTTCCATTCCGAATGGTGAATTACCACTGAAAAAAGGTAATTTAAATGTTTCATTTAAAAAAATATAACTAGGTACGTTTCTAGGAACAATTACAGCATAAGAAAGACAAAATTTCGAGCAACTCATTATTACCATCATCATAATTATTATTATAATCATGATGATAAAGCTTTATTAAAAGAGGGAGGTCTCATCGACCTATCCAAGGTAATGAGGTTCACTTCGTTACTTTTCGCAAAAAAGGGAATTGTTTTAGGTCGTTCTCTGGACCCATCCTTAAAGCATTTACCAACACTGACAGTGATGCCTACATGGCAAAAATTCTGCAGCGTCGCCGAGCACTACCCGAGGATCCAGTTACTGCTGTTGTAAGTGCGGTCAGGTCCTGACTGTCCAGCGCACTCTGGCTTAACGTGAGGTGGTGAGCTTAACGGCGAATTCGTCGGTGAAATTGTTGCAGCTTAAACTGCGTAATGGATTCGAAACATGTGCGGCCGGACGGTGGGCGTCTCCACTCATCGCGTTGCATTTTCGGGCAGGCTCCTCATGCCTGACTTGCTCAGAAATTGGACATCGTTATTATTCTTTTTTTTTTTCGTTCATTTAACTCGCGTCCGCATGCTGTAGTGAAATTAATAAACCGCAAGGTAACTTGGAAACCGCCACCAGGTTTGAGAAAACACATACGCACATCCACTCTACCATAGACAGCACATAGTGGTATGTACCGCGAGTACGCCTCAGTCGCCATATTGAGAGGCTGTGAGCTTTCTATGCAGTATGATTGACAGACAGAAACTCACGGTCACAGTCTATACTTTGCGTCGCCCTTGCAACAACAAAAAATATCTTTATGACATGTGTAATGATTCAACGTAACGTGGTACAAGTAGTAACGTTTAACTGAATGTTGCGAGTTTATCATGCGTAGTTATTTTTTTTGTTCGTTTTATCAAGTTTATTGCGATGAAATGGTGCGTAGTTTACTAACATTGCGTGTATAACTTGTATAATTTCGGTAGTGTTTCTTTCAAACCAAATTCGTGCTGCTTTGTTGCTTGCGGCTCAGTGGTCCAGGAGGCCGGGTTGGTCAAGCTGACAAAGTAGTTATTTTCTTGTCCTTATATCACAACTTCTATGATGGATATTTCGTGTGAGATAAAACAGTCACACTCAAAACTCAAACACCGGAATGCGCGCTGCCTAAATGTTGTGGTGCCGCTAGCGGTATATCTGAGCACGACAAGCTTCATGCCCACGTCACGTTCTCGATATACATACCAGGAAAAATGGACAAACGACGATACAAATCTCCCGCTCACCTCAACCTTCTATCAGATTTGACGACCCCAGTCAACTTCAAACACAGACTAAGATGTTGGGATGCTTTCAAGAGACCTCACAGCATGATCATCATCATTACCATCAGCCTATTTTATGTCCACTGCCAGATCGAAGGTCTCTCGCTGCGATCTCCAATCACCCCTGTCCTGCGCCAACTGATTCCAGCTTGTGCAGTGGTCACCAACAACCTTGCCTCGAACTCAGACAGAAGTCGAGTCTTCAAGCTCATACTAATATCTTGAATGCGAGGTCTCGTGTTCGATGTCGGACGTACACAGCTATTCCTGTTTATCATACTTTAACCCACGTAAGCGTGCTCCGATGCCTCTTACACACAATGGATCAAAGCTCCGATGCAGTGAACTAAACTTAGCACTTCACGAGAGAGAGAGAGAGTTGATTAGGATTGTTCAGCTGCGAAACATCCTTACGTCTGTCTTATGATGAGACTGTGCCTGCATGCAATTTATCTCTGAAGAAGTAAATATTTACGTGAGAATGTGTGCTAAGTACTATCGAATAATTTATTCAGGATAAGCAGATACATAAGCAGGTACGGAAACTGTGACAAAGAAAACTTGACTTCAGAATTCTACCTCACTCCCCCTCAGCTTCACACAAGAAGCTGTGGCCAAAACTGGAGACTGTCTCGCAGTCTCACATCAACCTCATTTCAGTTTGCAAAGTTGAGGTGAAACCAAGGTTGATGTTGGTCTCGTGTCGCCAGAACCTCATAAGCTAAGTGGCCTGCCTTTTCGCACCACCAGCGGGACCACTTTTTCTTATTGTAAGTGGATTTGACACACGACGTTCTCACTGAGTCACTTATAAAATTTTCTTTATTTTGTGAAGTTATACTATCGATCGTATTTTCTTGTCCAATAAATGACAATTCGATGTATACACTCATCAATAATTTCACGTGGTGACATTTGAGGGTGGTATAGTGTGGCACACTCATTGTGCGTAACTCTCGTTCTATGTGACTATATAAGCAATGATGGCAACCACTCTATTTTCTTGCTGTTATAAGTTGTGTTTTACCTGTTTGCCAAACCTGTCGGAATTTGTATGTGCACTGTATTTTATGGCTCAAAAGAGCTTGCATTCTCATGTAGATTCTGAAGATGAAACATTATATTCGGGGCTATATATTTCGGACCAGGCACGCCGACTATTTTTTACCAGTTTTGGGTGTGTTATAGCCACTTGTTCGTCCAAATTTATCTGCGGTTCTGATACGCGCAATGGGTGCTCAAAGCCTCAAAAAGTGTCTAACAAAAGAAAACTCAAGGCCTCTAGTAACATTCTGGTACTTTTTTATTGTGCTCTACTCAGCGACATCAAGGATTACGAAGAGTACGGCCGCTACTCGACCGTGGTCTACCGCTTCGTCCTGGAGAGGCGCAACCTGTTCCAGCACTTCACGCTCCTCCTTCCCGCTGTCGGTGTCGTGGTGCTAGGCCTATTGACGCTGTGGCTACCGCCGCTCTCGGACCGACGGTTTACAGTCGCAGGCGTGGCGCTTCTGGTGTCGTTGCTGCTGCTGTACCGGGCCGACGATGCGGCAGCGGGGTCCAACCAAGTGCCAAAGATCAGTGAGGAGAGCGCCCGTTATTTTCGTCCTTGTGTGTATCCTCAAAAGTCATAATTGGCAAGATTGACTCGAGACTGTGAATTATTGATGGAGAGAGAAAGAGTAAGTTTAAACGGCATCTGGAGAGGTTATCCTTGCGAAATCCTTGGAGTGCTACTTGAGGTGATATGATGAGGGATGAATGAAAAGGAGTGAGGAGGAAAAAATGCAGGCCAGAACTTTGCACCACCTAACTCTCTACGCATTGGGAGGATTTTGATGTCTCGACAGCTGTGAACGCGTGCCTCACGGACGACGTTGCGCAATCTCATTTATTAAAGCGACGTTTCTATATCTTGTATCTCTTACAAGTTTGTTACAGATTGCGAGAGCGTGTACACTGTTGCACGCTAGCATACTCTCAACATCAAAAACCGTGGAGTTTTCTTTACCTCCGTAATGGGTAAAGTCCGCCTGTTATGCTTTACAGAAATGCATGACCGATGGTGGCATCGAACCTCTTCATTTGAGCACAGCATCCCAATGCTCAACGATTATGTCACGATCGCACGCAAGGTTCTCTCGTATTAAAGTCGCTATGTGAAACGGCTGGCGCGTACGTGCCGTGCCAGTTTCCCGCACTAATCACTCAGAACAGCTAGTGCTTTGAGTCGCTGTGTTAAACTGCACGGCCTCGAGGATCGGCGCACATTTTTCGTCAGAGAAACGTAATATCTCCAAAGCGGGTGACGTCCGCCTAGGACGCAGTCGAAGTGAAACACCCACTTTAATACATTGACGGGCGCGAAATGCACAACCACAAAATATATATACAGTTCCATTCAGGCAACTACACGGCAGGTATCTGTGACACGTGGTTTATGAATTTCAACACGTGGCAAATGCCATAGCCAAACGTCCTCTGTAAGAGATAGGAAACGGTACGTCAAGGTACATCAACCACTGACCCCGCTAACTTCGACGAAATTTCGCCGTCATGGTAGATGTTGAGCGGATCAGGATAATGTGAGAAAAGTGGGGCCAAGAGGAATAGTAACAAACCCATGTTCGGCAAAAGGCGCCGGCTGCGATAACGCTTAGTTTAGAATTGATATACTGTGGCCTATGATAATAATAGTGTACCAGAGTAATAGTGTACCAAGTGCGTGTACCCGAGGTACGCGCAGTTGGCATTTGTCACAAAATGAGATGAATGAAGCGACAGGATAAGTATGCCCCGGGCCACTGTGGCTCATTGGTTATGGCGTTGTGCTGCTGAGCCCAGCGACGTGGGTGCGATTCCCAGCCACCGCGATCGCATTCCGATGGGTGCAGAATACAAGAAACGCCCGCGTAGCCTGATTTGGGCGGACGCTAAAGAACGCCCAGTGTTAAAAAATAGTTTTTAGCCCCGCGCTACGTCGTCCCTCATTACCCGCTGTGCAGTTTCAGTACTGCAAATGAAATTTGCTTTTATGCGAGGTCAGTCTGGTTGGTGCATGTCGAAGGGCAGTTGAGACGGCATTGAGGCCAGTGGCAGTACTTTTGGTTGGGTAATTGGTGTCATTCCGATGACCATTACGATTATGTTGATGACGATGTTGTTGTTGGTGACGATACCACTTGCTCCTCAACGTTTTTTTTTTTTTTCTTGCAGCCGTTGTTCTGAGCACCAGCGTGTTGATCAACGCCCTGACCATCGTCGCCACCGTGGCCAACATGAACCTCGTCAGGTTCCTGTCGAATGTCCGGGCGCTACCGCCAGTTGTCGGCAAGGTGGCGGGCTTGATAGCGACTGGTGTGCCCTTGGTGTGCCCCGGTGCAAAAGCCTCATCCGAAAGCAGTGCGGGCGCTTCTGTCGACATCGCACACGCTGTCATCAGGGCACTCGATCGCGCATTCTTCTTGGCCTCCTTGATTACATTCACCGCTATCATATTAGTTTGAGAAGGACTTCGAAGAAACCTTCGTAGACGTCGACAGTGAGACAACGTGAACTGCCTTTGAAGACCCTCGGTCTGGTTAACGGAAAACAAAACTTCTTGCTAATGCTCACGCACCTCAAGCAACGAACAGAGTTTCGTGAAGCGGGAAAATAAAATTGTGCGGAAACCACCGACGATGATTGTCAATGGAAGTGAATAGTCGAACGCTTTTAGAAACTAACACCCTTTATTAAAGGAATGATTCTCTTGAAGCCGTATACTTGTGCTCAGAGGATATTTAGGTAGCGTTTGTTGCTTCATTGAACAATTCTGTCGAGAGAAGGGCCGTTAACCAGAACACCTGTAGCGGTAGTATTGGTGGCTACACGCATAAGCAGATTCGTGGTATGTACGTTGCCTTTAGCGTCGCAGTCACCGGGATGAAAGGCGAATGCAAATATGGTGTCACCTGGCATTTGAAAGAAAGTGAAAGGACAGAGAACACGAAGGGCAAACACAGAAACAGTCAGGCTACATTGCTATTTTGCGAACTGTAAACTACGGACAACAAAAACCAACCCAAAACATTTCTGGTCGTAGTTGGACTTGTTCCGTCTGTGTGATGGAGATGTCGCTGCATTATGTTGCAGCGTTCATTGTATTCTTTTTTTTTCTTTTATGTAACGCGACCAAAGCATTATCAGAACGGGGATTTTTCCTGATGGCTTAGCTACAAATTTCTGATTGACAATTTTGGTGGTTACAATATTGACACGTGTACTTTTTATCTTTATCGGGTGACCGCTTTTCACCGCCTCACAAATATTATCGCACAGTGCAGGACGCCCCTGCATGTATCGGAAGTTTCTCGAATGTTATCGTTGGTTCAATCCGCCATGTAATATGTGTCACCTGGTGCAATGTGATTTCATGTATGCGCAACGCGAATGGTGTAGAACATTTTGAAAGACACGCGGGCACCAGCGCCTACTCTGGAACCTTCGATGACTGACGTATAAAAAGAGACGCACTCGACCCGCTGATCAAATTTTTGACGATCACCACTGTCGCCGTTCTCCGAGTGTAACCTGTGTTTGAGGGCACAGGTTAGTCCAATAAAACATTAGTTTCCATTCACAGTTGCCATTCGCAGTTTTGCTGCTTTCTTCATCCTCACTACCATGTGACAATATTTGAGAAGTTAAATCAAGAATAATAACTAATTTAGTTATACAAGTACAAGAAATATTGACTTGCTCTAAGCGACACCTAACAACATTACCTTGGTTCTATGCAGCAACATGCCATTCGCATATTTTTAAAATTTGGCACAAGTTACTCGGCATAGCCTGTGAATCAAAAACTGAAGAAAAAGTGTGTTCGTGCATCATTTTGCAGTGCTTGCTCGTCAAAAAAAATGCGAGAGAGAATTCCCGCTCTTTTGTTTTATGTTAGTCTCGATAGTGGGAGTTGACAAAAAGAAATCTTCGTGTTTAAGCTGGCAACGACGAGCTCTAGCACATAATAAATTGTAGAGTGTTCATTTGAGGCTGCTTGGTACATGTTGTGACGCAGCAGATTTTTTTTTTAAAAGCGCGACAGGGGACCAGAAAGGGAGGCACAGAACAGAACGCTTTGTACTGTTCCCACTTACTTCGTCTTGTCTCGCGCTCTTCAAAACATCTGCCGCTGGGCATAAATAGTATTTTATCCACAGCTCTTGCAACTGTCAAACATAACAGCTCTCGTACATGGAGTCTTCGCAGGAATTTTGCTACCTGTAAAGCACACCTTTACCCGCGAAACACCCGTGTCTGCAAATAAGGCATGGTGAAAAAGCTTGTGCTTACCTGTCTCCTAAGGGGAAACGAAATAAAAAAGCTGGCGGAACTGGACCGCGTGACCACTGCTCGCGCAAGACTTGCGATACACCGATTCGGCCGTCTTGGTCTATAGACTGCGCCGTTTTTCTGCGTCTTCTCTTCCCTGATGCCCTTATCAAGCTTCTCTGTCTTATCCTTTCACATCTTCGTATTACGTAAGTTAATTGAAACTGCTGACGAAGCGTGCGCCGATATTCGATATCGACCATCGAGCAGTGCGAGAACGGGCGGCAGAAGCTGCGACGGTCTCTGCCACTGTGAACGTCCCGCAGCCTTCTGGTCTTTCTTTATTCAAATTGCAGGAAAAAAAATAAATAATGAGGCAAACGGGAACAGGCGCATTTTCTTTCGCAGGCCATATGGCTCTTGATTCTAATAAATTTTGAATATAAATAAATATGGACCGCTACGTCTATAGCTACGTCATTGCAGCATATTGAGGAAAACAGACGTCTGCTAGAAGATTGCTGTTTCTTGGAAGCGAAACCATAACGCCCGGATGACTCGTGCAACACATTCCACGAGGGCAGTTTTCATTCGCAAGCTGGACGCTCTAGCTGTGTGGTCACGCTGCAATAGCTTTTTGCAATTTGTGTGCTGTTTCGCGACTCTATAGTTTTAAAGCATTATTAAGTGATACGGAAGTGAGGTTTCTGGATGGTGAAACGGTATGACAGTGACAAGTTTTGGTTTCTGCGGCACATGTGGCTGTGTAGTTCTTATGCTTTTTAGTTGTTTTCTTGCCTTCGTGTTTTTTGCTGATTGTGGAAGCGTGTATATATATATATATATATGTCGCTGTCACAATAAAAGACAGTTGAAATTTGCGCATGGTGTGTGTACCTTCTTCGTTCGAGATCCTTTGTGCGCGCATAAGTCTCTAAAGAATTTATATTAAAGGTAGCGCGCAGACTGAATGTGGCCGCGCACATGCACGGTGTGTAGGAGGCCAAATACGGCACTGCATGTAACGCACCGAATTTGTTCTGAGTAAGAGGGCGAGAGAGAGAAAACATTTAGTTCTTGTCGACGCTTATTGCTCCACGTCAGCGTTATAAGTACATCCGGAGATCGAGTATGAAGTTGCCGGCGGTGATGTGCGTTGCTTGGGCCCTTGAATATGGTTACGTGAAGGGCGTGTCAGCAAGACGAGCAACTATTTACAGGTTATATTTGCAACAGTGGTTGCAGCGCTGACCGGTTAGATTCACAGCGCGAGCCCAGTTCGTTCTTCCTCCTCTTCTCTCGAGTGATGGCGCCCACGCGCCTCATTCAAACAATCAAATGCCACACGCGTGCAGCAATATCAATGACTCCAGCATGCTCTCGCAGCGTGCATTGCCATTTTCCCCAAAACAGCATTTGGACCTTAAGTATAAACCCCATGCAAGCGATCTTGCACGCGATAGCGACAAGCGACGCGATGGAGATGACTGTCGCGTTCGCTCGTCGCTTACAAGTCGTACCCCATGCGAGCGACGACTTCGAGCGACGTCTCCCCAGTATTGCCGGTATGAGGGCAGCAATATAGGCACCGAAACTAGCGTGACGCTTTCTTTATTAACTTAAGTTGATGTGTTTTACTGTAAAAAGCAGCATAAAATATTTCTGAAGGTCTTCCAGTAGGTTCTTATCTTTGCATGTATAAAAATTCAATCGTTTGCTCGTTCCGTGCGACAATCGGAAATACTTGAGTTATGTACATCCACTTCCGGCTTCGCGCTATTGGCTAGTCGCTCATAGCACTTCCGGGCGACGAGCGACGAATTGTAGATTTGCAGAACCGAGTGATCGCGCGACGAGACCGAGCGATCTGTTCACGCGACAGCCCGATACGTCGCTCGAAGCCGTCGCTCGTCGCTGTCGCGCACAAAATCGCGCTCATGGGGTTTGGCCTTTATTCGGTTTTTGATATTGATCTTGAGAAAATACCGGTGCTCCTTTTGAGAGTCTGCTGCGGTCGCAGTCCGTTCTGGGCTGTATAAATGACTGAAATAAGTTGATTTTATCTTTTTGTTATTGCTTATCTCATATATCACGAGATCATATACTTCGTTCAGCTTCGTACATTCTTTATTGCGTGAATCGGCTATTTATCTGAATTGTGGGGTTGTTTTTACCTGAATTGTAAAGGCCGCGAATACACGCAAAATGCCTCGAGAGCCAGTCCCACGGCAATCTTGCGTGCATTTGCGGGCTTCTTTCGTGCTCGGAAAAACAATTTTATGTAGCACGCATTGAGCAACAGAAAGCTATATCAGGAGTTGTTCAAGTTGCCCTACAATTTTGTCATTGACACTTTTAATCTAATTAAAATATTTGAGAAGTTGATGAATTAATAATGACTACTTCCCTAACTAGGCGGAATGAAAAAAAGAACTAGTTTGTGTATCTCCAAGCGACAGCAAACAACATTACCTTGGTTCTGTCCAGCTACGTGGTATTCGCATATGTTTAAACCCTGGTGAAAGTTAGATGGGACACCCTGTAGAACAAAGATCTATAACGCATACCCGCCGTGGTTGCTCAGTGGCTATGGTGTTGGGCTGCTGAGCACGAGGTCGCGGGATCGAATCCCGGCCACGGCGGCTGCATTTCGATGGGGCCGAAATGCGAGAACAGCCGTGTATTTAAATTCAGGTGCACGCTAAAGAACCCCATGTGGTCGAAATTTCCGTAGTCCTCCACTACGGCGTGCCTCATAATCAGAAGGTGGTTTTGGCACGTAAAATCCCATAATTAAATTAATCTATAAGGCAGCATCTGCCACTGCTTCGGACGCTCGCGCAGTCCGGAACGGGTCACTCGAGCACTCGCCAAGTCTGATTCACACTGTGCCGTACGCTGTTATTACTAACAAAAACTATTTTATTCGTGGGTGGAAACCTCATTCAACAAACGAGATAGTTGCGCAATGCATCAGCAGATAACAGATTGAATGCTTGTCAAAATAAACATCACAAGTTATTCCACAGCAGAGTGGTACCCACGCTGTTAGTATTGTCATATGCTTCATAACTACTCATTGCCGCTAAATCGCAGCTTAGCATTACAGTGAGAACGCTGCACTGAGGTTAAATTCGCAAATCCTCTTTTTGTGTTTCTTTCAGAAACATATAACCGATCTCAGAGGCTGATTACAGGCTCAATTAACACGCGCGCAAACATCGCGCTGGGTTCTCCGTGCGCCTCAATGCCAGCAGAAACGCCGGCCATGCCGACTTAAATCGCGTCCGTACTCCTCATTTCCCACGTAGAAGACGCCATGTCACACTTAATAGACCACCAGAAAGTGCCGCCGAGCATATATCTGGCATACGACGCGGAACGCTCGCCAAGTCAGCATCCCGACAATACCCTAGATGGCGCCACTGCCTACAGAATAAGACGGCACCACGGAAGAAATTGCATGTGCAAAGCATGCACACCACGGCCACGACAGCCCTCTCGCCGTAACGCCCTTGGCGGGGCATCGGCCTTCTGTCGCCACCGGCGCTCTTCCACTCCGTCGGACCGGAGGTCGTCGACGGCAAATGGGAAAAGTACAATACCACACTCGAAGTATAGCTACGCTCGCACTGTAGGTCCACTTGAAAAATTATCTCGGCAATATATTCCTGGGAGGTACGATGCCCGTTCGAAAGCCTTCTTGAGGCTTCGAAAAACTGTCATTGAGTGCCCCTCTAACATTTGGAAAGATTGGGAGGGATTTCCAAGTTTATGTGTATGACGTTACGATCAACCTGCCAAGTGTGATAAACATTCGGCGCGCATTCCCATGGCGAGATGACTTGCCTCGTCCCCGAGAAGGCTGTTAGGATAAGCCTGGACTTCGATTTGTGAAGTGTCATAAACGTTCAGGCGTGCCTCCCATGACGAGATAATTGCCCTTTTCCCGGAAAAAGCGTCACCCCTTTATTCCCGTAGCAGACACAAAGGGGAGGACGAAGCAGAGAAGACACGAAGGGGAAGAGCTCGGCGACTTCACAACCTGAGAGAGGCACTGATACTTCCACAAGTTCCTCACGTTTGCCATGAAGACATCGACGACCACAAGACCGCGAGGGGTTATTAAAGGCCATCCTGGCCCCCGTGTTAATCAGAATCGCTCGAGACTCGGACACAGTCGCAACCATGTACCAATGAAGTGAATACATCCTTTTCTATATATATATATATATATATATATATATATATATATATATATATATATATATATATATATATATATATATATATATATATATATATATATATATATATATATATCAATCATCATCTTGATGCCCGCCTTCATCGTCGTTTCCTGCGGTGAAGACCCACCTCACCCAGTCGAGATCGTATCAAGGGGCAAAGTTTGCAACTAGGGATTTGGGGCAAATAAACAAATATTGGCTTCGCCTATATTTGGTAGCCATACGCAACGACCCTAGTAGTATGTTTTCCCGCTGTCTTCGAAGAAGTGAATGTGTTAGCGCACGTGCTTCCATTCGCTGAGGTCGCGGGGCTCGTATTATTCATAACATTATTCGTGCACGCGTACTTATTATTGGAACAGTTTTTCTCAAGAAAATGAAAATTGTTTTAGACCTACCTTCAGTTACTTAGCAAGCCAAAGGATTTATGTTTATGCGGAAGCTATTCACCTAACTTGAACTGAGTCAGACGGCCGCATAAACTCTGTGTTTGTTTGTCTGTGCTTGTTTAAACAGGGTCAAATTTTTTAGGAGATACATACTTTTTATAAAAAGGCTATAAGCGTATACACCATGGCATTTTCTGCAGAGGATTTCCTGGGCGCGGTGAACGGACTTTACAGCTTCAGATGAGCTTCAGAAGACTATTTAACAAAATTTTATTAGTTCACCGTTTTATTAGTCCCTTACGGGCTTTTGTCTGAACGGCTAATTTGAAGGCAGTCACATTTCATAGCACCCTCATTTATTGAAGATCTTGAAATTAGCACGTCACTCGAGATATCTATAATCAAATTTCACTGATAAATGGAAGCAATATCGAAAGCGACGCCACGGGAGCGCAGGAAACACGGCTCCGTTATCACACCAGACCGAAACACCCCGTGACGACAAGTGCGAGGAAGTTTGAGACCGAACGTACTGGCCAAGTCGCGGCAGCTACTGATACGTCAAGCTTTGCCTGGCAAGCATGTGCGGCTGTGTGCATGTGCGGCTCGAATTTGGCGACATTAAAAAAAATTTTAAAGATGGTTGTGCATGCAAATGTAACTGCCACCGAATTCGCCATGGAGACAATTGACCCCAAGGTACTAATAAAAAACTTAATTATTGAGTGTTTGTTAATTGGTCTTCTGAAGCTCACGTTATTAATAGCAAAGTAAGTCCATCTCGCATAGAAACTCGTCTGCAAAAAACCCCACGTTCGCTGTGCTCATTACCTTTTTATTAAAAAATCTGTATTGCCTAAAAAAAATGCACCCTGCGTGTGTGAATCCTTGAGTGGCGAGTACGTGCTGGTGGTGTGTGTCGTTCTTTCTGTTCGTGCTGAATTTTAGGTGCGCTGTTTTATAGCGAAATTTGGTTAGTGTTTAAAATATGTGGTTTAATTCCGGAACTCGAAGAGAATTGCCAGTACAATCACTACGGTCGTGCAAGAATTTTGGTTGTATTCCTGAAAAGCCGTGGAGGTCTTCTCTGCTTTGCATCAATATAGGAAACCATTTTTATTGTCTCAATTTATTGGCGTTGTTTTTCTCTTGGTAAACTGGCACGTATATTTTCCAGCATGGTGTTTGTCGCTACACGTGCAGCCTCTACCGCAGTATTCCGAGTCCTGTGGATCGCACTCCTGAAAGATGTAAGAAAGTACGTGTTTAAAAGTAAGGTTCATAGCATTGCTTGTATTGCCTCGTACCACCCTCACGAGAAGAGCGAAAGAGCAACTTCTGTGTCTGTCTTTGAAACATTCATCAGTCCACGCCTTACAAATGTTTTGGTTAAATCTGAAGCGTTCCAGAAATAATAATTTTATTACACTATTTAACGTACAATACATTCTGTGTCAATGGTGACTTGGCTTTCTTAATATAATTTCTCGCTTCTAGCACATTTACGGAACTGTGCTCATTCCTTTAGTCTCCGAGAATATATTTTTGGCGGTGCTGTTTACTTAACTGTGAGAAAGAAAAGATCTATCAAGTTAACTTATTCAATCAACCAGCGTGGCATACTGGAAGCAGATATAGTAAAGCCTCAGTGTAAGTAAGTTCAAGGGGGACACGACATTACTTCGTTATATCCAATACTTCGTTATAGCCATTAAGTGCCCTTTATTGCAATGTATTCCCAATGCAATTACGCAATGTATTCCCAGAAGACAACGGTAATGTTCAATAGCCTGTCAAGGAAACAATAATTCAGCCTCTACAGTCTGCCACTACAGTCTTACATTTATATAGGTCAATTACTCACAGGATAGGACAAGCATGATCGTGAGAAGGAAACTTACAAAAGAATAAAAATGGGTGGAATGGTATACGGCAGGAATTACCAAATGCCTACTTGGAGCTTCCCACTGTCGTTTAAAAGAAAAGCGTGCAATTATTGTATTTACCGGTGCTAACATATGGTGCAGAAACTTTGAGGTCAACAAAGAAGCTCGACATAGGGTCGAGGACCGCGCAGAGAGCGATGGAACGAGAAATGTTAAGCGTAAGGTGATGAGGCAGGAAGAGAGCGGTGCGGATGAGCGAGTAAATGGGGATAGCCGTTATTCCAGTTGTCATAAGGATAAAAAAAACATGCAGCTGGGCAGGCCATGTAATGCGTAGGGTAGATAACCGGTTGACCGTTAGAGTTATAGAAAGGGTACCAACAGAAAGTATACAGAAAGGGTGCCAAGGGCAAGGTAGCGCAGTGGAAAGCGGCAAAAAATTAGGTGGGGCGATGAATTTGGGAAATTTGCAGGCTCGATGTGGAACCAGCTAGCGCAAGAATGGGATAATTGGAGATCGCCGAGAGAGGCATTCGTCCTGGCGGTGGATATAAAGATAGGCCGATGATGATGATCCCCAACGGAGTGCACAACTTTAACATGCATAGAGGAAGACGGCTTTGCGATCCATGAAACTGCTTCTCGGCCACGCATGCGATTAACTTTATTAAAGACAGCAAAAGCGCGTGGCACATAAGGCGATGCGCCGACTAAGCAGCCGATCACAGCTGATCCGCCGCACGGACGAGTCCCCGCTGTGTTAATGAGAAGGGCAACAAACCTCACCCCGCCAGCTTGGCTTGGCCGCCTCGTGGCCTTCGAGGTTGCACTGGCAACAATGTCATCTCGGAGGTCACACTTAGGTGTTTTAGCCTATATGGAGCGACGCCGGGAGGTATGAAAGAGGATGCCGTGGCTTTTCGCCTTGCCACGCGCAAGCAGCGGGCTGACCAGCGCCACCACACTTTTCTTTCTCCATGGGCAGCGCGGCGCCGCAGTGAGAGAGAGTGAAGGAAGGAAAAACTAAGGAGAAACCGTGACGTTACTCTTCGTGAAGCTCAGTGACGCCGGAAGTTGGCATTACGCCGCCATCTCGTCAGGGCAGATTCTCCTCTCTTGTTTACACTTCTCGTTTTCGGCGCTCAACCACGCCGCGCTGCGCGGACGTGCACACGCCGTAGTGATCCGACCAATGGATCGTGTCGCGGTGTATACCATCGTGATGCCGTTCCTTAAGTAATTTTGTACGAGTATTGGGCTCTATTGTTGAGAGTTCCAAATGAAGTCATCAAGTTAGACTGTGAGGCCGGACGTGCGCATATTCTGCCGCCCTTTCGGAAAATGAATCTGTGCATTATCATTGCACTGCAAGAATGCACACGCGATGACCGGCGGCACACTTTACGCACATCATGACCTATGGGTAGCCCATCTGCAGTTTATGAGAACAAACCCGCATGCTGGTCGTGTCCTTATAGAGGATAGGATAGGGATAACTTTAATAAAGTGCCGGCAAACGACGATTTAACGAGTCGTGACGCTTGTCAAGCGTCGACCCGGGGTTATACCCTACTCTGCACTAGCCCAGTTGGGCCCGTTTGTAGTGGGTCACGAGGCTTGTGCTTTTCGAGCGCACCCCGGGCCTGCTGGACGGCCCATAGTTGTGAGTCCTTGTCTGCAGACTGCAGTGCACCTTGAAGTTCTGGCGGGTAAGTCCTGTAGGTAGCTGCCGTCGGGAACCTGGCACAGTCCCACATGATGTGCCATTGGTCCGCCGGACCCGCTGCACAAACACCGCACAGCCCACTCGGATAGAGCTCTGGGTGAAGCACGTGCAGCATTGGGGGGGCGAGGAGTGACGCGGTCTGTATTTGTCTTAGGATTACGGCCTCCTCCCGACTGAGTGCCGGGTGGGGAGGCGGCATTGTCCGTCGAGCTAAGCGGTAACACTTGGTTACTTCGGCATAACTAGTCAATTTGTCCTTGGTTTCGAACCACCACACGGAACGGTCACTCTCGGGGGCACGGAACAAGTTTCGGGCGGCCGCGCTCCGTGGATATGTGATGAGCCACAGCGCGCCGACGAAAAATGCAGCAGGGAGAACGTCGTTACGCGTTGAAATACTCTGACTGCGGCTTAAGGAATCTTGTTCTCACGGGAAGTGAAGCTTCACCGAAACAAAGCTCTGTGGCATCCTCCGCGCGGTGCCGAATAATAAGTGCGTATGCGTGCGGATAGTGCGCTGACAGGGCCTACGTGCGATAATCAGCCGTTTGATGTTCCCACACGCGCACATTCTCCTGTCGAGCCTTGTTCACTCTTGCTCCGCATCCGCAAACGTTCCCTTTCCTGCAACTCCCCAGCACGCCCATATCTGAGGTAAGGAGGGTTCGTCCCTTAAATATTCACTGCAGCCGCTTCTTTCTCATCCTTCCACATCGCTGATTTACGTGCCGCAAACGCATCGTCCACTGTCATAAGCAGGAACACTTCACTGCTGTCACTGATCTGCAAGTCGTCTATCGTAGGTATTCTGAAGCACATCGTTTTTAGTCGGTGATGACAATTTAGCATGAAACCACCGACGACGGCAAATAGATTCCCAGATCGTCCTTCATCCGTAACGTACGCATGGTACGTGGTGTACTGCGTTGCATGCGCGGTAGTTTCACGCTTTTTGCTTCTTGCAGTGCTACCTGGGAACAAAAACAGCCGGGATGGCACGGTCAAATCAGTTGTAAGTTCAGCGCCGTGTTTGTCTCCTCCTCATTCTGGTCCTGTCGTTTAGCGCTGTTTGAATTTTATTGTTACCATGCAACCCCAACTCGCCCAATCCGCTGCCCTTCTGCACTACATAAGACAGCGGAACAAAACACAGTGACTAACGCAATCCTGCACACACGACGCTTTTGTCACGGTACGACACCTACGGGGCGACATTGAGAGAGAGGGAAAGAGAGAGAGCAATACAGGAAGGCAGGGATGTTAACCAGTCAAGAGTCTGGTTGGCTACCCTGCGCTCGGGGAAGAGAGAAAGGGAAGAGAGAGAATGAAGAGAGAAGGTAGAGAGACGTGCACGGACAGTGCTTGAGTTAAAGCCACTCGCGCA
This sequence comes from Dermacentor andersoni, assembly GCF_023375885.2. Taxonomy (NCBI): domain Eukaryota; kingdom Metazoa; phylum Arthropoda; class Arachnida; order Ixodida; family Ixodidae; genus Dermacentor; species Dermacentor andersoni. The sequence goes on along the minus strand of NC_092822.1, from coordinate 20,302,452 downwards.
AACCAGACGTTCTGAGAAAGCACAAAAGTGCCTTCACTGCCTTCTGAGCCTATCATCGGTGGGGATCGGTGCTCGAGTACTGTATGTTTACTCAGAAGACGATCATCTAATTTCCTCAATGTGTTGGAGAAATATTGTCTTTGTGCTTGAAATTCAGGACAATGGCACAAGAAGTTGTAAATGTTCTCCTCGCATCCGCAAACATCACATGCAGGACTATCAGCCATTACAATTGTGCTGAGAAGGCATTCGTGAAGGCAACTCCAAGCCACAACCTACACAGAACAGACGCTTCGCGTCGGTGCAGTCCGGCCGGAGGTGTTAGTTGCAGTGAACCGTTTTGTCTGTGCAGTCTTGTGCGCCTTGTATATGCGGTATTCCACTCTGCTAAGGAGATCGTGCGTGCTAGAATGCGAAGTTGTTTCGCAGCGTCGGTCCTTGAGAGAAGAATGGGGATGCTGTGGTCTTGGTTTGACATCCGAGCTACCTTATCTGCCTCACCATTTCCTATTATACCGCAATGACCTGGTATCCACTGAAAAGATATATCATGGCCTTTTTCTCCTAAGTGATGGACAAGTTCCACGATTTCGCATGTGAGCTGATTGTGAGTTCCACGTCGGAGAAACGACTGCAGAAATTGCAAGGCCGGTCTTGAATTGCAGAAGACTGCCCATTTTCTAGGACTTTCAGCATTTATCACATGAAGCACGCCGCGGAGAGGCGCTAGCTCTGCAGCTGTAGATGTAGTGACATGGGAAGTCTTGAACCTGCTGGGTTATTCTCACCGTTGGTATAAAACCAGCGCCACCGGAACAGGTTGATGTAGTTGATCCATCAGTATACACGTGTGTGCAGTCGCTGTATTTGTTGTACAAGAGAAGGTAGTTGCTTGAGTGCTGATGACGGCAAGTCCAACTTGTTGTAAAGTCCTGAGATTGTAAGGTTTACTTGAGCACGGCTCACACACCATGGAGGAATCGAAGGTCTTGCCGCAGGTGCGTAACATGACCTGTGTGTCTTATGTGAACACGCATTGTTTCAATGGTAATGTACGTTCTAATAGTGCAATCTTGAGCGACTGCAATAACTGAGCGACTGAACGCCACCACCGCACACTTTTCACAGGATATATGAAGTCCTTGTTCTCGAAGGTAGGATGATGTTAAAGTGGCTGCCTTCTGAAGCCACGTGCGAAGCTGCAGTCGCGTCACACCCGACATCCAAATACAAATGTCGTCTGCATAGATGGAAAGCCTAACGGTGCACGGCAGGATGTCAGCGAGTCCAACGAGTGTTCGATTGAAGAGCGTTGGGCTCAGTACTCTGCCCTGAGGCACCCCAAGGTAACTGTAATGCTAGAAGGTCGGGTCATCTTGGGCATGTACAAAAAGGATCTCTTATGTAGATAGCAATTATTCCAGAAATAGACCTTTCCGCCAAGTCCAACTGCCTCTAACGCGTTCAAAATCGCTTCGTGCGTTACGTTACCGTACACTCCTTTAACATCCAGGAACAGGACATCAGATAATCTTTTGCAGGACTTCTGGTGCTCGACGTACGTCACCAAGTCGATAACGTCGTCTATGGAAGAACAGCCACGCCTGAAACTGGCCGCTGCATCTGGATATACCTGGTAATGTTCGAGGTACCATGCTAGCCGTGCTAGAACCGCCCTCTCCATTAGTTTTCCGATACAATTTGCAAGGGCAATTGGTCGGGGTGATGCAATGCCTACAGGCGACTGGCCAAGCTTGACCAGCGGAATTAGGCGCCTGGCCTTTCATTGCTGGGGAACCGTACCTGTCTGCCAGAAGCTGTTGAACAAGAGCACGAGCACTTTCCGAGCCTCTTCGCCAAGATTACATAGGGCACGATAGGTTATACCGTGAGGTCCTGGTAATGAACGCTAGCACAAGTGCAGATTCGAGTTCATCCATGGTAAAAGGACTGTCCATGGGGGGGGGGGGGGGGTCGTGTGAAATCGGTGAGTGGTCGAGCGCCGATATGCCATCGTACCTAGTTTCGCCAGCAATCCTCCTGCAGAAATCGTCAGTGACGTCAATCTCACTGCATTGTTCGTGAAAGGCCAAATACTTGAAAAGGTGGCACTGCTGAGGCGCTCCACGGAGACCACGAACAGTTCTCCATATGTGAGACAAACGTTTTCGTGGGTCCAAAGACTCGCAAAAGGTCCTCGGTCGTGTGAAATCGGTGAGTGGTCGAGCGCCGATATACCATCGTATCTAGTTTCGCCAGCAATCCTCCTGCAGAAATCGTCAGTGACGTCAATCTCACTGCATTGTTGGTGAAGGGCCAAATACTTGAAAAGGTGGCACTGCTGAGGCGTTCCATGGAGGCCACGAACAGTTCTCCATATGTGAGACAAACGTTTTCGTGGGTCCAAAGACTCGCAAAAGGACCTCCATCTTTGTCATGCAAGTTTGTTGATGCGATGCTGAATTTTCTTTTGAGTTCTTCTGGCCAACCTCAAGTCATGTACAGATTTTGTACGCCTGTATCATCGCTATGCACCGAAACGAATTACACGAAGTTTCTCCAGCTCAATACCGTATTCGGTGCGCGTAGACGTTGTCGGAAGCGAATGCGTGGCAGCTTATAAGGCACCCTTTATGATGTGCTCTAGGCTAGAGGGCAAGTCATCACGACAGCCCTCTTCGACAATTGATTGGAACATCGGCCTGTCGATACATTGAATGACGCCGGCTAACTTGAAGCCTGTCAACCCTTCAAACCTAAGACAAGTGGGTAGGTGGTCACTTCGCCGAGTTTTACTAAGGAGTCGAAAATCTTGAGCAGAACAAAAGCCCCTGGGCTCGGGAAGCTGTGGGTTGAAAACTAGGTTTGCGCCTTTTTTCCGTGGTTACAGATGGGCTCAGGCCTACCCCAGACCAACTTTCTTTAGCATTTAACAGTTTTAAGAGCCCGCGGGACACAAAACCCGTAGAAGCCCTGCGGGCAGAAAGAGGATCAGAGTCGCGTCCACTGCGACATTTTCCCGAATGCTATCCGCACGCACCTGACAGCTATCGAGATAGCCTCGAGTTTTTTTTTTTTTATTTCTAAGCGCTGAGGTCCCGTAATGAGCACGCGACCGGGAGCGCGCTTACCGGTAGGCGGCCGGCACCAGCACTATTGTGGCTACCACGGCGCACGCTCTACTACAAAGCCATCTGTTATTGATGCCGAGAGGCAATCTTTAAGGGGACCAATTACGGGATGACAATCCCTACAAGCAGTGGAGCTGCACACCGAGGGACATCTCTACCCATTAGAAAACGAATGGGTATCTGGCGGCACCGAGCTTAAAAATGTGTCACGCCTCTATGAAAGAATAATGGTAATAAACAAGATAAAACCAATGTAATGCTTGTAATACTTAACATAAACATGTGCAGCAATGAAATTATCGGATGCTAAATGTGATGCAGTATTAAAACTAAGCGTGTGCCACTGAATCACACCAGTGCCACACAGACTGGTGAGCCTTGAGGGGGCAATGCGCCTTTATCACTGTCTTCTCGCGTTCGCTATTTGTTGCAGAGTGAAAGCAGTGTACAAATGAATTGAAATACGATCTACAATGCACATGGCTTCTGGTACAGACAGCGCAGCCCAGTGATAAGCAAATGGCACGAAGATTCATGGCCAACCTTAACGTGGATCGACCGCCGGTCCCGTCTTTTAAAGCGCTTCGTCGACCCCGTGCAAGCACTGGCGTGTCGCTTGGACAATCTTGGGGCAATGGTCGATTCACATTGTATGCCGAATTCAATCCCCAAATCCGTTTCAAAGCCTATTTTGCCAGTGCCATCCGTCAAGGCTGGGCGATTGGAGAGCGACTGCGATTTGCATGCAGGACATGATAGCGTTACGGACCATTAATACTGAAATGGCACAGCGAAATGAATTCGAATATAAAAATATAATAAACATCTATATATTGCTGACGCAAATGCGTTTAATGAAAAAAATAAAGACCTTTAAGTCAGAAATATCCGTAGGAACACTTAAGACTGCTTACGTGTACGAATGCAAAAGCATTAAAGTCCCCTTGGCGTGGGTGGCAGCGCCCTCATTTTATACACTCATGACGTGGCACCACCTCCTCCCCATTGGCTGCGCCGTCATGTGCCCAATCAGGCGCGCACTAGTCCACACCTTCAGTCAGCCAGATAGCTGTGACGCGACGTGTGCAACGACGTAAGCACTAGGCACACCTTTAGGGAGCCTGAAGCGTGGATCCGACCTGGCGTCGGGGAAATGTGCTTGTCTCGCACACCGGAGGCCCCGGCTCGATGCACACCCAGACCCAAATGTACCACATTTTGCCTTCAAGGCCATTAATTACATTGTTTACACGAACCTCCTGGAGAAATTTGACGTCAGTCCGAGACATTTGTGACGTGTTCTTTACTCCTTGAGCAGTCGGTCAATTTCGTACCATCGCGCCATCACGCCGCCAACGACGAGATATTTTCGCGTAATGGGGCACATAATGCTTTCGCATTAAATCTCACAGGATGGCTACGAGTGTCCTAAACGTTAGCTAAGTTGCGGGCTGGGCGTCCTCTCTCCAGATATGAACCTCTCCAGCTAGACATGCGGACCTCTATATGTATGTGCCTCGATGCCATAGAGAGTCGACAGTAAAATTTTATGGATCACGAAATTTCTCCTTCCCTGGCCTCTCCTCCTCCTCATCTCGTTTAACGCACCCTCCCTCTCAGTTTGCTCGTTTTGTTTGCGCTTGGCACGTGATTGGCATGAAACTCGCTGGCACAGCGTTGCTTTATTGGATATTTATACGCTTTGCTCTTATACTATTGCGTGTATCCGGCGTTCATTGTGTAAATAGCTCTTGTCGCGGTATCCTACACTCTAAAAAAGTTCACACCCTTAGGGCGTACCTTCTTCCCAAATAATGATAGTCATCTCTCTTGCTTGGTTTCATTTCTCGAAAACTGAGCACACGCTACTTTCCTTTCAGGAATGCTATGCCATGATGGTGCGCATGTGGTTCGTGACCTTGAAGTAGCGGGGGAGAGTGAATGATCGAAAATAATTTATTGTGGAAATGCAGAGAGGTTGGCATGAGGTAATATCCTGTAGTACAACGTAAAAGACAGGAAAAGCAGGCACGATCAATGAAGGTTGTTGTTGTCAGGAAAAAATGCGCATCAAATGTTGTAAGCTGTTCTTTGAATGCAGACTTTGTCAGGCCAGCTAGAGGTGCACAAACTATTATTTCCCTTTTTTCCCCGTTATATTTTGCAGCAATTTGGCTATGCATATTGAGTGTGTATAATGATGAGCACTGAATCAGGCAAACAGAAGGCGGTAAATGGTTTTGATCAAATGACTAATTCGCGCCCGCAAACTCATGACTATTGCATGAATCAAGTGCTAGCTCGGTTGTCTGTGTGAGCACGTCATACGTGGAGGATCCCTCATAGAATCGTTTGAACGCGCTCGCATCATCATAAACGTAACACGGCCACCGCATGGCTTGTTTGGCTTAATCTGATGGTCTTGATAGGTAGGTTTTCTAATTCTAGTTATTTAAGAATATCTGGAGGCCCAATCGTGAAATTACTTTTTCCTAGTCAGTACATCTTAACGTTCTCTTGTAAATGCCGCAAACGAGATCAGAAATATTCTACTGTACAACCAAGCGGAACAATGCTTTCGTTCTAATGTACTTCAGTGGAAATTCCCAAGGAATATCTTCCTCAAGTTGGCTCATTGTAAACACTTTGTTTGATAGTGCAATGTAAACACGAGAACGCTTTCTTTTGCTTACGTTTTATATGCTCACCCTATGCGTTTCATTCAAAAATTTAGTTTGTGGGATGTATCAAGTGCGGCTGCACCAACAGTAACTCAATACAAGGCGCATTTTGCGCAAAATATATATTAAAGATCAGGCAAGCTATACACATGCATCCCGCAAGGCCATAATATATGGCGCATTTTTCTGAGCCGCATACACGCTCTATACGTTAAGTACATGTTGGTCTCACGAATGTCCATCACACATTATTCACTACCAGAGGGTACGCAAAACAAGGAACATTATAAAGGCATTGTAAGGAGGCCTGTATAAATTGACATAGATTTGGCACTAAAACGAAATGTCAACAGCGCAGCTAGAGCACTGCTTTCGATGGCACATAGTGAATTCGCTGTCATCAAGGAACAATTGCAGTTACATGTACATGATTGCTTACCGTTCCGTTACGACCGTCGATACATCTGTGAAACGCGGGGCCTTCAAGCACCGCACTCCTAGAGATGTTTCTGTGGAAGCAAGAAGACATAATCTTAACTTCCATGCTTCGCACTTTTTGGAAGACTTACACATATTTGACAATTGAATTTTATAGTGAACAAGGAAGACGAGCGCCGGTACAATGATAGCCATAGAAAATTTGGTGAAGATTTTGTTTTCTCCAAGCGAGTCTCGCTTGCCAACTGTTTCAGTGAAGTGTTTTATTTAACGAGAATTACGGGAGCCTTCTTCTCTTCTTCTATAGTCGAGATTTTAATGCGTACCTATCATAAAACCTGCCGAACGTAGCTCCTGAGAATTAGATTATTATTATTATTCTTGCTATATTTTTATGGCGATTTAAAAACATGACATCATAGAAAGACAGAAGATGAGTACAATAGATGACAGTCGAGAGAAAGAAAAAAGATAACACATTCGAGGGTGGCAGATAATCATAAAGAACGAGTAAATAAAGGAAACTGCAGAACACTGGTGCTGTCTAGGTGCTAGACAAATAGATAGTATGAGAGCGATATTTGAATGTCATCCTCTTCATTTGTGCATATAGTTATAGTACCGCGAGCCTTGCTTTGCCTGTCGTCGAGGTTCGGAATCTTAGAAACTAAAGCGGTTCCTCAGTAGGATGCTCACGATTTATTTATTAATTTATTTATTTATTTATGGCTCAATGTAAGCATGACAATATGACAATAACAAACTGGCAATTAACTAATTTGATTATTTTTAGGCTGCGGATGGGGCAGATACCTGTTGCAGCAATATTAGCCGGGGCTTGCGGAGCAGAACACAGTCAAAAGACAAAAGCGTGGCCTTTACGGTGCGATAAGCGTGCACGGCCTCCCTAAAATCTTTGCCTTTCACACGCGCGTGAGTTCTTCGGCTCGAAATATTAAAAAATGCTGGCGTCATTGCAACTAATTTCTTCTTTAACGGAAGAAGGACTTCGAAAGAGACAATTTAAGCTAGGTCAGTAGAAAATACAGAGCGATATTTTAAGCTAGGTGTCCGAAATACAAGTAAATAAAAAACAGAGAGCCTGCCAATATATTCTAGCTGCTTTCGATGATTTCCCACTACGTCGAGAGCACTTGTGAGCAAATAGCTCGCTCTCAAATCCAGCGTGCTCGCTGGAATCGAGAACGTGGCGGTGCTGGCATTTGGAAAAGCCGTAATCAACTCGTAAGGATGGATATGTTCTCTGAAACTTGCTGAAGCTTCGTGTAGTTCTTCTGGTCATTGTAGCTGATGCGCCGTACCGGCGTCTCGCGCACAGGCCATATGGAGGCAGGCTCAGGCAACCACCGGAAGCATGGCCACGTGATGAAACATGGCGGCGCCCACGGGTCCGGGGTGTAAAGGAGCACAACGAGAAACACGCAGTACCACGGCACTCACAATCGGATAGATCTCCGCTTTAGCGTGCCGTCCCGACTGCCGTGCTCGTAGCCTTGGCTGTGCCCATCACACAAGTCAATCCAAATCACGGTACGCCAGTCGAAAACAACCCGCTGTAGGCATACGAGCTCTCGTATTGTCAACTATTTCGAAAACAAGGGTGATTTACCGCTCAATCTTCCGTATCTACCTGAGCCCAGGGAAAACGGTAACGCCTATCAGCGTTCTGTTTCGCACCAACGTCATGCGTTACTATCTGCGTCAGGAGCGTATATCGTTCAACTTTCAATCGTATAGCATCGCATGTAAACGAGGTAGTTCGCTAGGAAGGCGTATCGCACTGGGGTAGCTTTGGATGGAGAATAAACATTTCAGCGGCGCATGTAAACAGAAGCGCATCGCATGAGGAATTATGGGATAGCATTTGCTACGGGATGACAACCGGCCAACCAACCGGCGGCGGCCACTGCCGCACTGCGGTACAGGAAAACAAAAATGGCGGCTGGCGAAGCAGGCTGCACGCGATTTCCTTTCACTCGTGAGTAGATTACGCGCGCTAAAACAGTGTCTTCTTTGTATATAATAAAGGTAATTAACATCAGTGAGTTACTTGATTAGCGGCCTTAACCTAGCCAAGTGCGTTTTGAGGAGATAGAAGCTGAGAGGTTCGCGCTCGGCTACCACTGAACAGGGCGACAATAGTTGTGGAACCACTGGCAAATATTATTGTTCTTATACAATGAGGTACGTTTCAGCGAAATAAACGCCATTTAAATTGCCCACGCGGACAAATGACGGAGAAGCTGTCGAAAAGTAGCCGACACCATACAAGTACTTTCGGTGCATTTGCTTGTTATACAGTGAAGGTTATTTTATACTTTCCAGTCCTTTTTTTTTCCATACATAGAAAGATCTATCTCATCCCAAGATTTGTACCCATTATATGCTCGAAGAGGAGTGGCCTTTGCGTACCAATTTCAGAAGCCCCATTAGGCAATTCTGCAGTCAACGGGGAAGACTGTGCAAATCGCAAAGAAGTTCCTAAGAAAATTGCGGCATCTCAGATCCTGCTGCTGTGGCCGTAAAGTTCAGACGCAGTGACATCACTATGCTCGCTGGCAAAAAGTATTGCGAGATACGGTGATTGCGTCATCTGCCCTGAATTTCCCTTTGGGCGTTTCTTTGTTTCACATTCCATGGATGAAAGCGCTGCAACCCACCGGTTCCATAGAAAGACGCCCGCGCAGTGGCTACAAACGTTCTATTGATGACTTGAAACCTCCAGGAGAGCCCTCTATACTGCAACGTCCACAATTATGTTTGCAATAAGAATAACTTGCGTACTACAGGAGGAACAATGAAAATCGTACACTCGATGGACGAAGATCAATACGTGTAGCCCCAAGAAATGCCTAATGCGAGAATGCCTCAACGAAAGAAGCACAAAAGAAAATAAGAAGTGTGTAGATGATAACAGTAAGCGCAACTCATTAGCTTAGCACAGGAAGGAATGACAACAGTACTTACATCAGCATGAGAGTGCATACAAAGATTAGGACGAATGTAAATTTCACACCAGCCATGGTAACGTCGGATGGATCGAGTACCTGATCACTCGTGCAGACCACAAGTTTGCGGTAAAATATCGCTCTATTTATACACAGTCAGTGATGTAGGTATTATGACGTGTCGAATGCATTTCTGCACTCTTTTTTCAATGACGTGGCTAAAAAATATGTTTTTCCATTTCTGTGGCCAATAGGAACAAGTATATTTGCAAACCATCAAGACTAATGTATTCTTCCCTCACGATCTAGGTTATGCTCGCTGACATTTGAGAGTGCACGAGCTCTGCGTACTACGAAAGAGCGTAAAAAAAGAAAAGCATAGTATATTAAACCGAAGCTGTATCTGGCTAAGGTTAAATGCATTTTCCGTGTCTGTGCGTCAGCAATAGAAAGGTTACCGAAGGTCGATCCCGGAAATAGTGCGAATAATAATAATAATAATAATAATAATAATAATAATAATAATAATAATAATAATAATAATAATAATAATAATAATAATAATAATAATAATTTATTTATAGACGTTCAAAAGCGAAACAAGGAAACGGGCCTCTAAGGCCCTGAGGACTTGTGCGACTAGGCCCGGCAGAGTCGGTGCAGCGATGTGGTTACATATTTACACAATAACACATTTGTTTTACCAACTTTCACAGGAATAGTTGGTAGTATGAGCTGTTAACAGGCAATGACAAAGCAAACAAAGACAAAACCATAAAGTACTAAAGAATCAGAACTAGAATTCGCCATTTCATCAATAAGATCTTCAACTGTTTTTTTGAAGTTGCAAAAAACAATCCATTAGCCAAATCATTCAAAATTTTTGGGATCTATACACTCCTCGCTTCTTCATACTTACTAGCAGAATAGGGTACTTTAAAACGTTTTTTTGTTTTTTAACAATCGAAATGCAACGTATTCCTCTTTCAATTCATCGCTGCACTAACAATAATAATAGTAATAGTAAAGAATAATAAACTAACTAAATAAATAAATATGCATTGTTTGAAGTCGATGAGTATGGACACCACATGGACTCACGAGCAGGAGGCATTGCCACATACGCAAAGGACCATATGTATGTACCAGGCACGTACCCAGGATTTTTTTTCGGGGGGGGTCCACCACCACCTCCATCATCATCATCATCATCATCATCATCATCATCATCATCATCATCATCATCATCATCATCATCATCATCATCATCATCATCGTCGTCGTCGTCGTCGTCGTCGTCGTCGTCGTCATCATCATCATCATCATCATCATCATCAGCCTGTTTTATGTGCACTGCAGGACGAAGGCCTCTCCCTGCGATCTCCAATAACCCCTGTGCTGCGCCAACCGATTCCAACTAGCGCCCGCGAATTTCCTAATTTCATCGCTCCACCTAGTGTTTTGTCGTCCTCGATTGCGTTTTCCTTCTCTTGGTACCCATTCTGTAACCCTAATGGTCCAACGGTTATCTAACCGGCGCATTACATGACCTGCCCAGCTACATTTTTTCCTCTTGATGTCAATTAGAATATCGTCTATACCCGTTCGCTCTCTGATCCAAACCGCTATCTTTCCCTCTCTTAACGTTGTGCCTAGCAATCTTCGTTCGATCGCTCTTTGCGCTGTCCTTAACTTGCTCTCAAGTCTCTGCCTCATATGTCAGCACTGGCAAAATGCACTGATTGCACACCTTACTTTTGAATAATAATGGTAAGCTTCCAGTCAGGAGCTGGCAATGTCTGCCGTATGCGATCCAACCTATTTTTATTCTTCTGTGAATTTCCTTCTCATGATCAGGGTTCCCTGTGATTAATTGACCTAGGTAAACGTACTCCTTCACAGTCTCTAGTGGCCAACTGGCGATCCTGATCTCTTGTTCCTTTGTCCGGCTATTTATCATTATCTTCATCTTCTGCATATTAATAGTCAACCCCACTCTTACACTCTCTCTGTTAAGGTCTCCAATCATTTGTTTTAACTCGTCTGCATTGTTGTTGAATAAAACAATGTCATCGGCAAACCGAAGGTTGCTGAGATATTTGCCGTCGATCTTTACTCCTAAGCCTTCCCAGTTTAATAGCTTGAATTCTTCTAAGCACGCAGTGAATAGCTTTGGAGAAATTGTGTCTCCCTGTCTGACCCCTTTCTCTACAGGTATCTCCCTGCTTTTCTTGTGTAGAATTAAGGTAGCTGTAGAACCTCTGTAGATATTCTTACGCGAAGGACGAGTCAGTAAGACGAGAAACTATTTACAGATTATATTTACAACAACGGTTGCAGCGCTGACCGGTTAGATTCACAGCGCGAGCCCAGTTCGTTCTTCCTCGTCTTTTCGGGAGTGATGGCGCCCACGCGCATCGGTCAAACAAACGAATACCAGACGCATGTAGCAATACGTTCCAAGCTTTTTACGTAAGCGTTCTGTACTCCTTGATTACGTAGTGCCTCTATGACTGCTGGTATCTCTACTGAATCAAATGCATTTTCGTAATCTATATAAGCCACATAGAGGGGCTTATTGTACTCTGCGGATTTCGCCATAACCTGATTGATGACATGGATGTGATCCATTGTAAAGTATCTCTTCCTGAAGCCAGCCTGTTCCCTTGGTTGACAAAATCCAGTGTTGCCCTTATTATGTTGGATATTATTTTGGTAAATATTTTATATAATACTGGGAGCAAGCTAATGGTCCTATAATTTTTCAATTCTTTAACGTCTCCTTTTTTGTGGATTAGTATAATGTCTGCATTCTTCCAGTTTTCTGGGACCCTTGCAGTCGATAGACACTTCGTATAAAGAGCCGCCAGTTTTCCAAGCATTATGTCTCCTCCATCTTTGATTAAATCGACTGTTATTCCACCTTCTCCTCCCGCTCTTCATCGTTTCATGTCTTGCAGGGCCCTTCTGACCTCATAGCTAGTTATAGGAGAGTTTCTGTGTCCTGTTCATTACTGTTTCTAAGTGAGGTATCGTGACTCTTCTGGGTACTGTATACAGGTCAGCTTAGAATTTTTCCGCTGCTTTTACTATATCTTCGAGATTTCTGATGATACTATCCTTCTTATCTTTTAGTGCATACATCATGGTTTGTCCTATGCCAGTTTTCTTTTTTACTGATTTCAGGCTGCGTTCATTTTTTACGGCTTCTTCAGTCTTTCTCATGTTATAGTTTCGAATATCAATTATTTTCGCCTTGTTGATCAGTTTTGACAGTTCCGCGAATTGCGTAACGCTGTGCGGCCGCCAGTCCCATACAACCGCGTAGAGCCCAGGACTCTGCGATTCTAGACGTACTGCGCTCACCACGAAAGGTTAGAAAAACAGCCACATAAGCACAGCACAGAAGTGGCTACGTGAGGCGGTTCGACCGATAACTGTAGAAGCGCCATTCAAAACAAGTAATTGTTCTCCACTTCCGGCGGCGTTTTCTCTACTTCCTTTTTTAAATAAAAAGATGTTGATCCATAAATATTCTCATAAACAATGGTTAACTTTCTTATTATTCGCTTTTGCTTGCAGTTTGGTTGTTGCCTTGGCTCTCTCCCTTAGTAGATCGCTTAATTTCTCAACTCCTTGCGATTTTTTGTTTCCAGTTGCCAATTTTGCACGAAAAGTGCTATACAATTAGGGAAAAACAGACGAGGTAACGGACGACAGTCATCTTGCTCATGGGTTTAAGGGTTATTGCAGGGTTTCATGATGGACGCTCTTTCACATTATTTTATTTCCCACCTTATCTAACCTATATCACGTGTATATGGTTCCGGGCATCTGCCAGCGTCGCGGCGAGCCGTAACTCAAGGAAATAATGAAGCAAAAGGAAAGGTTAAACGCAGTTGGCATTTTCTCCGGCCGCAACTCGTTCCATGAGAATGCAGACCAGCTGAGTAACAGCCGCATCGCTCTCCTAGTCCCAGGATCAGCCTAAACAAAGAAGATTGAACTAACAAAAGCAACAGCTATGCGCGTGACGGTTGAATAAATGGTGACAACTGAACGCATCTCGAGTTAATCGCGCGGGTGCGGAATCTATGAGAAAAATGTCCTTCACATTACAAGAGATGCCGATAACTACCGCCATCTAAAAGGAGTGAAAAAGGCAACATAATGCTGACCGATGAACAGCTGCCAAGTCTCAACATTGATCTGGCGGCGCTTTAGGAATGTGTGAGGAGTGGTGGCGTGGGTGGGGAGGGTGGGGGGGGGGGGGGGTATGCCACATGATTTCGGGGGGGGCCCGGGCCCCCCCGGGCCCCCCTCTGGGTACGTGCCTGGTATGTACAACCGTACAAACCCTTAACTCGCAAGATAGCAATGCCACAGACTGCGGGGCTGTACTTGTTGTACAAATAAACGATGGAATTGTGATATCCACTGTGTACATATCTTCAGACACGTCCATGTGTGATATGTAGAAGTTTATGACCACGTAATTTGCATGGGTTAGCCGTGATTACACTACCCCTGTGATCATCGCTGATGACTTCAATGCGGACATTTCAAAATAAGACAAGGAACGGCTCACTCAGTTTGTGCTATAAGGGTTTGGTTTGAAGTGCCACACGAATCCAAGTCACTCAACTACTCTACAACGATCTTGTGTAGAAGTAACTTTGGCCAAAACCTGCGTACGGCTGTAACCGACCCAATCCATCTAATCACAATAATCACAAAGCTATTGCCACTACCATTACCAAGTGATGAGAGTGAATACATGTACCCTTGTCTAACATATACTGCGTGATGTCCTACAGGTTCATTGGCCATCCATCTTCACAGAGTGGTATGGCTCCTCATTTTAAAAAATTTTTTTTCTTGCCGAAGGACTACTTATGCAAATCGGCTGCATTGAGCTAAATGTGGAAGTAGCTCCAGTTTCCAAGAAATCAGAGAGAAAATATGTCAATGGGTCTACTTTGTTATCCTTATCTGAATATACGTGCGCAAAAAAAGTTTCATTTGTAGAAACGGCAACCGCTAGCGTTGGCTTAGAGAAGAGACCAGACTTCTGTGAACTTGTATATTCACCACCGGATTTGCAGCGAAGCTGTTTCTTTGGGGGAGTTGAAATTTTGAAATTTCGGCTTCCCGTAATTAAATCACATACTTTAAAACATTGCACAGTTAACGAATAGAACTTTCTCTTTCATATAACATAAGAGCCTCCCTAGTAAACTGCTTTCTATGTGCCGAGTAAAAAGCGACGACATCTGTGAAATTTGTAGCACCAACGAGAGTAGCGATACGAGACAAGAAATTAATTAAGTAATGGGGTTTTACGTGCCACAACCACCACCTGATTATGAGGCACGTCTTAGTGGGGGACTCCGGAAATTTGGACCATCTGGGGTCCTTTAACGTGCACCTAAATCTAAGTACCATGGGTGTTTCCGCATTTCGCTCCCATAGAAACGCGGCCGCCGTGGCCGGGATTCGAACCCGCGACCTCGCGCTGAGCGGCCCAACACTATAGCCACTAAGAAACCTCGGCGGGTCAGCGATACAAGACAAGTGTCTAGCCGCCGTTGTTTTGACAAACAGCTTTCCTGTGCCCCCGCTTCGCCACGTGGAGCCAGTTATATCAAGCGACCACCAAAGCCCCTTCGTTTTTACTTGAACGAGATGAAAGGGGGTTAACCGAGGGGCCCGATTTTTACTAATCATATCATAAGAAGATAACAAACAAAGATACCAAGGACAACACAGGGGAAATTGCTTGTACTTACTAATTGAAATAAACAAATTATAAATTATTGGGATTGAAAGTGGGTAAAAAAACCCACGTCTATCGCATTACGCGTGCGATGCTCTACCAACTGAGCTACCGCGGCGCCGTGTTCCCATTCATTTTCCGGGGTATTTATGTGTTAGTACTAGAACTAACCCTGGGAGTGTTAGCCAGCGCCACAACTCTCAAGCCTTGGCGGCGGATGTGGAACATCCTTTCTGCCGCAGGCGCCATGAGTACGTGATCCTTTTGGTTGAAGGCAACTGGTCAATATACCCACACGTGCTACGTGAAGGTATCAATGATGCCGGATTCGAGACCCTCGTTATGTAATGAACGAGAATAAAGGGGGTTAACCGAGGGGCCCGATTTTTATTAATCATACCATAAGAAGCCAACAAACAAAGACACCAAGGACAACAGAGGGGAAATTATTTGTACTTACTGATTGAAATAAAGAAATTTTAAATTGATGGAATTGAAAGTGGACGAAGAAACAACTTGCCGCAGATGGGAATGATCCCACATTCTTCGCGTTACGCGAAAGATGTGGGATCTTCTTGTGATTCTTTTCCTTTGTGATATTACGATAAAAAGAAGTATAACCACCTTCTGAAAACTCTTTATTTTGTGATAGTCGGCGGTTGTTATAGAGGTGGTCTCATCCGCAAAATACTATAGACCATAGAAGTTACATAGGAGGCTACGTATAGACCATAGCCTTCTATATAACTTGCATGCCTGCTGAATCATCGGTAAACTAATGTGAAGGGGCCGTCGTTTGAACTATGGCGGCGGCGCCACTTACGTAGGGCTGTGTCGAGTACACTTTTTACATTTTGGTGCTCGCTGCTGACGAAAAAAAATATGTGCATGAATGAAAGAGCAGCAGCACACTCTCCAGCTTGTCGAATTATAGCGAAGCAATAAAGAGCGGCCACTCTTAGAACTTCTGCGGAGTGCGGGGGGGGGGGGGGGGGGGTTGAGGGGCACATACGTTGGTGTCTCCACGCACCATTTGAAACACCCGCAACCACCGCTCGACACTTTTATGTGATGAGTGCAAGCAACTTTTGTTGTCTTCTGTCGCTACTCGATGGCAACGAACGCCGTGCCACGGTCGCCTATCGCCTGGTGGGGGTTGTCACCACCATCAATGTGCTTATTTTCACCCTACGTAAGTGGCGGCTTCGTAGACGACGGCCGTTTAGCGGTCATCTAGCGGGCACAGAAGTCATATAGGAGACTACGTATAGGCTTAGACGCGCCATCGGCAAAGGCCAACGAAAGTGCAACGACGATGTGCGCCGGTAGTGACGTCATCCCTAAAACAAGCCGTTGGTCAACGTGCCGTTGTGGGAGGGAAGGATGTGTGAAGATTGTTTTTCGAGCGCCGAAAGGTTCATGAAAATATCATTCGTGTTCGCTCCGCTTAGAGGAATAATTTATACCATGACATATAAGAAACGACATTTAGGAGGGGAACCGGAAAATCCGCGGAGCTCGATTTATTTTTGTAGCGTACAACCACACAAAGATAAGAGGCCGAAAATAACAGCGCAGAAGCTAGATGGTATTTCAGATGTCTTGCTTGACTTGGCAGTGAACGAACACATCGACGTCAAACCGCGATATGCCGTGCAGTTATGGCGTTATTTCTGAGCTTGTACAATTTGCACAACCAAGTATTTGCCGTCGACTCTGCTGAGAGCTCCAGAACTTGCAGCTGCCTTGAATACGATTACATGCACGTGACTTTCAACGACCGGCGAGCTGTGCGTGACCTTTACTGTGTGTGTTCTGCTTTATCCTTTGACATTTGTCATCTTGCCCTCTGTCTTTCCTCTTTTCTTCCTTTCTTCCTGCCTTCCATGTCTATGTAGGGCTCGGAGTAATAAAGCGCGTTCTACTCCCGTTCATTGCTTTACTTCTTTTTTATGAGAAACGCCACTTCGATGGATATATACTCAAAATACCCGCACAATATTGGCGTGAGAGATGCCCAAGGCAGAATATTGTAGGCCAGGTACACCAGTCTAATCCGACCTGCTGCATTTCCAGCACCGATATTTAGGTGTTCATATATGTTGCAGGAACGCTCTGGATGCTGAATAAGGACATGGTTACAGATCCGGTCTAACCCGGAAACCTTTACCCCTTGATTAGGGGCAAGGGTCTGAGCATGAACTTAATTAAGTGTTTGGGATGCGGGAGCAACCGAATACATTCTAGACAGGTTTAAGCTTGTTAGGGTTTTTAAATGTGTGCTGAGTAGTGCACAGGCAGAGAACGACGCAAACAGCCGTGAAGACGAGGCCGTGGACACGGTCAAGGGGGCGAGCCACCGTGTACCTCTCGCGAGTCAATGTCGCATTTGTAAGGTACATTCTGCACACCACCGTCACCTTCCCCGATTCCCGATTGGCCGGCGTGCAGAACACGGACAAAGCAGCCGTAGTGCCACAAACTCGGGGAAGTTGACGAGAAACGCCGGAAGCATGCAGAACGGCGGCCTACGGGACATCCTTTTGCTAAGGATGATGCTGGAGGAGGTGAGGGCGTTCACAAACACCGGGTCTTAAAGAACTTTGAGAAGCACGAAAAAAAAAAAAAAGAACGTTGTCCCCAATTGTCTTGTTGTCACCAAATTACGAAGGCGCTTCTATTTACTCTACCACATCGACTCATCTCCTCAGTGAAAGAAAGAACGTGAATAAATGTGAGGGAAGCCCGCACCACCAAAGGTGTCGCAGGTTAGAAGCACGCTCGTGTGACTAACCTTCCGAAGCCAGGGAAGAAGCAGCCATCGAACTCGCCATCCTAGATACGCACATCCTTGTAGTGGTAAGCAGCTCTAAGCAGGTCTGCACTAACTTCCTTTGCGGCATTGGGGCTTCATCCACCCTGCATCTCCTGAGAGGACAGCGATTCCATCGAACTGGTTTGGGTTTCGGCTGACGAAGGCAATCCGGGGAACGAGGCAGCCCACCGCACTGCTTGAGATTTCGTCAACTGATATGCCCAGAGAGGGCCTCACGCCATACGATGACATCAGGACATCTTATCGCATCAGTAGGCGTCCTTACCCCCTATTCGCCTACGTTTCACCCGCGAGCATGCTGATGGCTGGCGTCAACTACAAACAGACTTTCTGTAACCCTTACGTAGTCTCCCGTATATGTAATCAGGCCACTTTGGGCCTAACTAGTGCAATATACCCACCCCTTTCGCCCACGTGCTATGAAGATGTATACGGCCTTCCCTCCTCCCTCTCAGCTCCTGTTATCTCCCACACCGGAAGCCTCCTGGGACCGCCTCTTGCGATCAACCGAATGCCGCATCCAGGCCGCAACCAACCTGCGCGTCCTGGACGTCGCTTGCCGGTTTCGCCGCCCTGTCACTTAATGGGTTACATGGCCAGTTCTGCATTTGGAAAATAAAGTTGTTGTCTCTCTCTTTATATTGTGTAAATTTAGTTAATTATTGAGTAGCGTACCGATATAAAAGCGGCTGCCACGGTGGAGAATCGAATCCTCACTTCATGGTGAGTAGGAGGATGCTGTACTAATGTGTAGAAGTGTCAATGCGTTAAAAATGCATATATACAATAGTTTGACGGTTTCATTGGGTTTTGAGAGGGCCGCCGGCGAACCGCGTAATAAGACTTCTATCGAATTGACAGTGTTGTGAGCTTTATTATAGGCCCGATCACTACCTACACGGACGCTGAAAGCGGCGCTCGCGTGACGTCAAGGCGGGCACCTGCTACGGGGAGCTGCGGTAACACGATGGCGACGCCACGCGGGTAGATATGAAAACATCCGCCATGAATCTTGTTAGAGCTGACGTGTAGTAAAACAATGTGCAAGCTTACGACGCAGCTTTGTAATGTCACGCACCAATTGCGGTGTTGTTGTTCACGGGAAAAATTATTTTAACTGCTCACCGGGGACGATATTCTTATGTTCCTCGACGCGCTCGCTCCTCCGTGATGAGCCAGAGTGGTGGATATGTGAGCGCCGCGTGAAGTGAACGTTCGTTGGCATCGTAACGTTCGCACGCGCGCGCTTCTAACGCGATGACAACTTGCCACACTGCATTGGTTAAACTTAAGTCACACATTAGTTAAATTGTTTCGACTGTGCTTCCACTATTTAGTTCTCGCAAAAAAAAAAGAAACGATTCTTCGCTTGACTTTTGCATTGCTTAGCTCTGCGTGCGCCGTTTACGTTTATTCCACTCGCTATTTCCATCTCGTTTCAATCTTGGTGCCTGCCTGATGAACTTTGCAAAAAAGAAAAAGAAAAGAACAACATAAAGGGAAGCGACTCTCAAAGGGTTACTGTTTGGGCTAGAATCAACGCAAACAATTTAATTAGCATGTATGCGTTTTGTTTACGTTCCTAAGCATTCTTTATAACCGGCCCATGTGGTATATACTCGGACATGAAATTACATTTCTGATGCATGCTCAAAAGTATATGCGCGGCGCGCAAAAGGTCATAGAAGCTGCGAAACGGCGTGTTATGCGCGACAGCTGTTGGCACGTGCGCTACCGTTCGTTCGCTCGTGCGCGTATCGACGTTTGTTTAGTTTACCGGACCGTCAATACGAACGGCACGGAGAGACCAACGTTCTCCTGACTTCCATCGCCTTTAGGTATAAGGAAGAGGGCGCTTGAAACCCGTATCGCGACAGGGCATGCACTTCCATTTGACGCGCACATGTCGGATCCCGGCCGCTTAATTTCCTTGAGGACGCTCGACTGCTCGCTCTCGCACTTTTCTTTGGCACGTCGAAAACGTGGTGGCTGCGCCACCGTTTTACTTTTTTGTCGATGTTTAAGCCCCTGAAGAACCCTGCAAGGCACGCATGTCGAAATCTGGGCTATCGTATTACTGTTTACGACATCGAACTTGTTCTGACTCATGAAAACACACGGAAATGTACGTAGCTCGCTGGGGAAGGTTGTACAGCGGGTAACGCGGCGCGTGTAATGGTGGCAATGCCGGACCGGTTCCTCTAGAGCCACTGTGTATGCTACCAAAGTATGGTAGCATATACAGTAACTCTAGGTTCGTCTCTGACCTGATTAAGTCAAGCAGGCTAAGCAACTTGTCACTGCCCTGTTTCAAAGGGAACGCCAATAAATAAGGCTTATAATAAAACATCATCATCACGATCAGTATTATCATCAACGTCTGCGTTCGTCGTACTTCCTTTAGTTGCCCGGTATCCATACTTGGGGTACGCGTACGGGCGCGCATCCCGCAGGGTTTTTGCTACTTCCCTCTCGTTCGCTTGGTCCCTTCCAATCGCCTTCTTTACGATGTCCTTGTTTGCAAAAAATTGTGGAGAGGGCTCTTTTCTAATATGAAGATCTATTTTTGATAGACAGTATCAGCAGGGCCGGGCAATCGAGCTCTCTCAAGCTTGGTGCGGATTTTTGCCGCGTGGCTCTACAATCTGCAACGGCAGTTCCCGCTGATGCTAAAGCCATTGATAGCGAAACATAGAATATAATATCATATTAGGAGAACATAGTCATTTTATTTGTTTGGTGGAAGCACATGCTTAACAAATGCTGGCTGCATGCGAATTCTTTAGTACTAAATTCTTTAAATTCTTTAGTACTTTAGTACTTTAATGTAGTCATTTGATTTGTTGGGCGGAAGCACATGCTTAACAAATGCTGGCTGCATGCGAATTCTTTAGTACTAAATTCTCTAAATTCTTTAGTACTTTAGTACTAGTACAAATGCTGGCTGCATGCGAATTCCCGTTGATACTAAATCCATTGATAGCGAAACATAGAATATAATATCATATTAGGAGAATATAGTCATTTGATTTGTTGGGCGGAAGCACATGCTTAACAAATGCTGGCTGCATGCGAATTCTTTAGTGTGATTTTAACGTGAAGTTTTATTTATTTAAAAGGTGTGACCCGGAACCAACTGCTTTCCTATCAAGATGTCACTCGCGAGAGGGTGCCAAACACTGTATACAGTCCTTTCGCACAAGGCTTTGCTGACGGTATGGCGGTCTGCGCTGAATCCGTTAAGGCTGTGTTTCGTCTGCTTCCACGGCGCCGGTAATTCAGACGGCTCGCCAACTTCTGTTCATGCCGATCACTGCGCAGAGAAAACTTGTGGTGTCAGAGTAAGTCCCCGGTTATTGTCCCCGGTTACAAAACCGGGGACAATACAATGAGTGTGGAGGAACATTTCAAGGCGAACAATATCACTGGCATTAACTCCTCTTAGCGCATTCATCTCTTCCGTGAACTGTAAGAGTACACACGCTTTTCTGGACCCCGGAGATGGCACAGCAATAGCAGGTTTACCAGCAGTACTTCCAGCATACATATACAAATCTATGTATGCTGATGACATTTGCATATGGACATCGAACAAGTCTCTAGAAGTTGTCAAGCATCGGCTGCAGGAAGCTTTTAACGCAATAGGTGATTATTTAAGGGAACGGGACATGACGATATCTTATGCCAAATCAGCGGTTCTGCCTTTCACAAGAAAGAAGGTTAGAAATTTTTGTCTTTCAACAGATGGCCACGAGATCGAGCTGGTTCGGAAACATAGTTTTCTCGGCGTGAATTTAGACCACCAGCTTCGATGGACTGATCATTTGACCACCGTCGAGGACCAAATTAGTTGTGTTATAAATTTTCTCCGCAGAATCGCAGGCACGAAGTGGGGTGGAACAACTGCATGCCTGCTTCACACCCACTCAGCACTTGTGCGGCTGAGAATTCCTCACTCCGCCCCTATATTGCACAAATTATCTGCGACGTCCCTCCATCGGCTACAGCTGCTGCAGGCTCAGAGTTTACGAGTGGGTCTAGGAGTCCCGCAACCTACATCTAGTCATCTCACTACTCCAGAAGCGCGGGAACCGCATTTCACGGTGATTCGCAGCCTGGAAACATGCCGACATCGCTTCAGAATCTCTACTCATCATTCTGCCCACCCCCTTCTCTCTATGATAGAGAACTGTCCGGGTGCACAGATACACGCCTTGTTTCAAGAGCATAAATCACGACTCCCACATTCACTTATGTGGCACTCAGACCTCTGCTACCCACCATGGCTTCTGCAAGCGCCGCAAATAGAAACGTCAATCGAAGGGCTTAAAAATAAAAGCCACGTTTGCACATTAGCAGCAAAACAATTAGCGTTACATCACCTATTTGTCAAGTACCAGGAATCTATTCACGTCTACACGGACGGTTCTGTAATCAAAGAAAGTGCGACTGCAGCTTATGTTATACCATCCTTAGAGGTAGAACACGCTTGTCGACTAGAAAACACGTCGTCACCAACAATAGCGGAATTAGCGGCAATTCTCCAAGCCACTCATTTTATCAAAGGATATGAGACACCAACAAAGTGGGTAATTTGCACGGACTCCTCATAGGCTTTAGCATGTCTTGAAAATATTGATGACAGCCAACCACACGCACGAATAAGATACGCAGTACTGAACAGTTTAGCTCAGGCTAGTGAAAGGAAACATGAAGTCATATTACTGCGGGTCCCGAGCCATGCTGGCATAGCAGGCAACGAACTAGCGGACTCATTGGCAAAATCACCCGATAAAGGTGCAAAAATTCAACTCATCCCTTTAGCACCAATGGACACAAAACGGATATTGAGAGTACTGAAGAAAGCCTTGTGTATATCAACATGGTTCAATGAAAACACTAAGGAAACACTTCTTTACGAAGTGGACCCTCAACTCAAATACCAGCTAGATGTACAACTTTTTAAAAGTACTGAAACACTAATTCACTGACTGCGCCTTGGGCAGCATGCACCTAACATTTCCTATATCGCATCAAACCGGCTCCTTCCCCGGCTTGCTCCTGTGGTTACGACGATGAGGATGTTCGCCATCTACTCCTCGAATGCCAAATTAACTCTTATTGCCGATCCCACCACGCCGACCCGCACGGGAACATCAGCGGCACGGGACACGACACCGGACCTGACGGTGGTCCAAAACATCCCTCAAGCAACGTGGTGCAATACCTTTGAAGATCTCGGTAGTGACCACATGATTATAAAAACATGAATTCCTCAGGCGGGTACAGCCCCTCCTCCTAAGCTAATCAAATGGATGGACTGGGACAAGTTCCAAAAGCAGCGAGTAGAACAGAGACATGAGGAGAGCATCGACGACATCGAGGCATGGTTGGAGACACTCAATGACGTCATGAACAAGGCGACACAGGCGGTCGCACTCGACGTTCAAGTTGACAAGATCGACAGCCGACTAGCCCACCTCTGGGAAGCCAAGACATCACTACACGCAAGATGGAAGAAGCAAGGCACAACTGAAAGCTTCGTAAGAAGATCGCACACATCATTCGCCAGCTAGAAGAACATTGCCGGACCTTAAGCCGCCAACAGTGATATGACATCTGCAACGCAGTCGATGGGCAGCTCCACAATGGTGGCACGTGGCGTCTCCTTCGTCACCTCTTGGGGGAAACGCAGAGCAAGTCTGCTCAGCGAGCAAACCTGCAACGCCTTTTGCACAAGGAACGGGCTACCACGAGTGATCACCGGCTCGTGACCCGCCTGCTAGACAAGTACTTCCCTCAACAACCCGATGTTCAACACGGAGATTACACTGGAGAGACAAATGTGACACTCGATGAAGAATTTCACGAGTCAGAGGTCCGCGCAGCTCTCCACGACCTTAATGGCAAATCAGCATCTGGTCCCGACAAGGTTGCGAACAAGACTCTGCGAAACCTCGATGATGCCTCGATAACCGCTCTTACGGCATACGTCAACAAATGCTGGTGAGCAGGTCGCATCCCAGAGGCGTGGAAACGCTCTCAGGCAGTCCTGATACCGAAGCCAGGCAAGCTGTCCAGCCTCGATGACTTGCGGCCCATTATCTTCACATCCTGCGTTGGCAAGGTGATGGAGCACGCGTTCCTTTCCCGCATCAACCGCTACCTCGAGGACACTGGAGCCTACCCACCCACTATGGTGGGCGTCCGGTCACACCTCTCCACTCAAGACGTCATGCTCTAGCTCTACCACCAGATTATCAACGATCTAACTAGCGGCAACCGGGACATCCTCAGCCTAGATCTGGAAAAGGCACTTGACAATAAACAAGCTCTACATGGGCGAGCGAAGCTACAACTACATCAGAGACTTCCTGTCACGCCGCACAGTCACCCTCGCGGTCGACGGCATGACATCCGACGAACATGCACTAAGAAGCACCGGCACTCATCAAGGGTCGGTCATATCATCGCTCCTTTTCAACCTCGTGATGCTGGGTCTTCCGGCCTACCTCGACGAGATTAACGGCCTCCTTCACGCCTTGTATGCAGATGACATCACCCTGTGGGTCGACTAGGGCAGTGACGGTCAGATAGAATCCACCTTACAAGCAGCGGTCTCTGCAGTCGAAACCTACCTCCAAGACACAGGTCTCCGACTATCTCCACTCAAATCGGAGCTGCTCCTCTACCGCCCGCGCCGCCGGCCCAAGCCTACAGGTGAGTCGCGCCAATGTGACGAAATAATCCTCTATACGCAAGACGGCTCCTGTATTCTCTGAGTCCCGAAGATACGCATCCTCGGCATGCATATAGTAGCCAACGGGTCAAACATAGAAGCTATCCGCAAAATTGAAGGCAAGGTTACAGCGGCTACCCGCCTGATCAAACGCATTACAAACAATCACACGGGCATGAAGGAGGACAGCGTCATGCGCCTCATAAACTCTTTCGCAATCAGTCACACTACTTATGTGGCTGCCTTCCACAACTGGAATGTCACCGAAAGGGAGAAACTCGACACCCTTATACGCACGACTTACAAGATCGCCCTTGGCCTACCGGAGTCCACAAGCACTGCTCGTCTGCTACTGCTGGGGGTATACAACACGCTTGAGGAAATCGTGGATGCGCAAAGAGCCTCGCAACTCGAACGCATGTCCCTGACAGCCACGGGCCGGTACATCCTGCATAAACTCGGTTTCAATTACCACGTCCAACACGGTCAGAAACAGGTCATTCTATCCGACCTCAGCGACACGCTGATCGTCGCCCCTATCCCTCGAAACATGCACCCCGAATATAATCGGGGCCGACGCCAGGCCCGTGGTAAGGCCAGTGCCTTACCACGGGCCTGGCGTGCGCTCCTTGGACGGGAAGAGGACTACGCGCTTCGTAGACGCGGCAGAATACACGCGAGAACACCGGTTCACTACGGCAGCCGTAGACGTTAACTCCCAGCTTACGCACGCATGTAGTGTCGCAGCGGAACACCCACAAACTGCGGAAGAGGTAGCGATTGTGCTAGCGCTTACCGACCCCCTCTGCGAGGTAGTACACTTAGCAACTCACAATCCGCAGTCCGCAACTATGCGCGGGGACGCATTTCCTCCGAGGCTCTCGAGATCCTAAGGAAAGCTGGTCGACATCACTTAGATAGTAGTGCGATTGTGACTTTGTTTGCGAACTCATTGTGGTGCAACTTGCATTTGACTTTTATACTGTTATGTTCATGGGCGTATAGGGCTGTGCTGTGGATTTTTGACCGTATGAAGTCATTTCTTTTCATTCTCCTACATATTTTTATATTGTTTCCGCTATGAGAAAAGGAGTATAGCCTTCACCATTATAAGGTGACTACGTCTATTTGTTTTATTTTCGTTTCAAAAAAAAAAAAGACGACCCAATTAAACTATCAGCAAAGCGTGGTCTTGTTATTTCTGCGTCCTTAGAATGATTTAGCTACTGTTTTGGCGAATTTATCCCTCTATTATTGAGCCGGGCGTGAGACAACTTGCAGAGCTTTTGGAGCGTAGGTATTGGCTTCGCTATCTCATGTGTTGTATGGTAACATTGCTCAGACTTATAAATTTAGTTCTGCTGATTCACTACACGGCGAACCATGGCATTTAAAGTTTCTAAATTTCCCGGAAAACGTTAACAGTGCTTTCCTGCCTCGCACAGCTGGAGAGAACGTGAAAAAATAAACATATTTACGATCGAAAGAGAAACAACCCTGAAAACTACGACTCAATATATCTATTACTTTTGATGGAAATTACGAGACAAGGTAACTACATTGCATGTTTATGCTTAACTTGAAGTGAATCGGCTCTTTATAAAAATAGCATTTTTGTTAACTTTAGTAGTATTTCACTAGAGAAGTGTTTTCTAAAACCGTGCGCCCACATGTCGAGGCATGAATGGAGCACATTGCGTCAGCGAGTGCCCAGTTGCATTTCCCACAGCTAGCTGATCGCACAGAAGCAGGGCAGAAGTTGTAATGATTTAGTGTACTCGCACTTTACCTGAGGCAACGTGCGGATGGATGGATGGATGTTATGAGTGTCCCCTTTGGAACGGGGCGGTGAGTTGCGCCACCAAGCTCTTGCTATTATGTCTTGCCTTATGTCGTACCTAGGCTAAAAAAGGAAAAAAAAAAGAAAAAAAACCCTGTGAACTCCCACAAGCAAATTTTCTGACCCCATATTGTGAACTTTGCTTTTGTACGTCTCCGTTGTTTGTCGTTTGCATACATTTCTTCACCAATCTTCCAATCGCCTCTTACTGATCTCTATAGCGTACATGTTTACTTTTCCACTGCTCTCGCTGAACCCAAGGGCTTCAGGGAGTCCAGTGGTGTCTAAATCCACCGCTGTGCAAACGTCTTCACATTCTAATAAAACATGCTCCATAGTTATAGCTTTACCGCAGCGAGCACATGCTTCTTCTTCCTTCTTATATCTCGCTTTATAGGTGCGTGTTCTAAGGCGTCCCGATCTCGCGAAAAGTAATGAGCTTTCCTTTGAGTTTTCCTAAATTGTTTCTTTCCAGATTTCGTTTTTTCATCTTAAATAGAGTTACTCGTGGCAGGTTTCCTTTCCATTGCGGCATGCTGTCGAAAGCGGCATCTCGTTTCTCTGGAGCAACGTCCTCCGCGATAAGGGGTTATACTCCAGACGGATATGATGAAAAATTAAACGACATCCACAGTGTGTGACCGAAATACACGTATGTATCTGGGTCAGAAAACACACCGCTAAACTCAACAAACTAAAGTGTCGGTGACGAAGCATTAAAGTGCCTTCGCTGCACGAAATTCACAGGCAGCGTCAGTCTGCGTGCAGCATGTCTTGGCTTAAGAGGTGGTAGGACAGTGCTGCTGTGTTCTGTCAGCTGGATATGTCTCCCATCAAAGGACGATACACTCGTGCACTACGTGGCATTTCTTTCCGTATATGCGCTGCAGGTGAACAGAAGACAGATTGCACGCACGACAAGCTCTTCAGCTGAAGAACCTGTTATTAAAACGAAGCTTATTTTGCCTACTCCACCAAGGCTGCGCGTCCGTCGGCCTCATCGTCGCCAACATGCACAGGGTAACTTTCAACAGAGGGCGCTACCCAGTTGTCGGCAAGGTAGCAAGGTAACGGGCTCCCCCAAAAGCACTGCGGGCGCAGTCGACGAGGTCCACGAGTCGTGACCCGGGCCGCTGCCTGGACACTCAATCCCGTATTCCGCGTTGCTTGTTCAACTATGCATTCTCTGCTATCACAGCAGTGCGAAGGAGCCTTCGCCAAAGATTCGCGAATGTCTACGGCAACTGACGAAGTAAACTGCCTTCGAACACTGCCAAATGAACCGTGAATTAAAATTATTCACAGAAGGAATAAGGATCGACTGCTACATTCCTGAACGAGCAATTCATCAACTTATTTCTCGAAGAAAAAAAGAATTGACATTCTTGACGAGGAGAAGCTGCTTTTAAAAGGCCGCACTTGTCCGCAATGCGTAAGCGATGACATCGATCTAGCCGTCGTAGCATTCGCCATATTTTCCACTGACTTTCATGGTCATGAATAAAAACGCACGCAGATTTTCCAAGGTTCATATATTTATGTCTGAAACAAATAATAAAAAATGTGATTCCTTATACTCAACGCTTGCCTATTGTTTCTGTCACACGTTGCTCTAGCTAATGACGTTGCAGGCAGCAACATTGGGATTTGAAAGTATCGTCGCTAGCTTTCTTCACATTCACGTCTTCTTCTGGCAAATTATATGTATGTTCGCCTGTAGCGAAATCAATAGTTATCAGACTATCAATATGGTGTTAGCTGGTATTTGAATGTGAAAGGTCAGATAAGACCAAAGGAAAACACAGAAACAGCCAGGCTACACTGCTATTTTGTGAACTGTAAACTACGGACAACAAAAACTACTCCCAAGAATTTCTGGTCATTGTTCAACTTGTCCGTGATGGAGATGTCGCAGCATTAGATTCTTTCTTTTACGTAATACATACAAAGCGTTAGAAAGATGGATCGGGAAATTTTTCTTCACTTCACTTCACTTTATTACCTTAAAAACCCACTTGGAGGGGTATTACATAAGGGGTGGTTAGTAAAATAAACATTGAAAACAAGCGTTCATATTGAGATATGGGTGACAACAGCTTCGGTAAAGGCAGATGGGCTTGTGATGGCTACGATGGCGTGTGGAAGGCCGTTCCAGTCCTTTGATGCTCGAATAAAAAATTATTCTTGAAAAGTGGTGGTCCGGGCACGTGCGCGTGCAAAGTGAAGTGGATGACCGGTGCGATGAGATATGTATGAAAGGGGCGGGATGTACGGTGGGTGATTTAGGGGGCTGAAAAAAAAATGAATGGAAGAGAGAGAGGGTGGAAACTTGTCGACGGAAAGAAAGCGTTTCCAAGCCAGATTCCTCTTTCATCGATGAAATGCTGATATCGTACAAATATGAAGATTGAATAAACCTATTAGCACGATTTTGCACAGCCTTAAGTGCATTTATGATATAAATCTGATGCGGGTTCCAGATGGGAGATGCATACTCAAGTTTCGATCTTACAAATGATTTATAGGCCAATGCTTTTACTTGTTGTTGAGTATAACGCAGATGTCGCCTGAGAAATCCCAGTGATTTATTAGCAGCTGAGATTATGTTAGTAGTGTGCAAGTGCCTGGAGAGATCACAAGATAGGGTGACACCGAGGAATTTGACTGACTGGACTGATTCTATTGAAACATCAGCAATGGAATAGCTAAATGTGAGGGGATTCAGGAATATGTCATCAGTCTCAAGGTTACTGTCAAGGTTAACATGCAGGTAGCAAAGGAACATTGCCAACTGTGTTTCACAAGAATAGCCTTTTCGAAATCCGCGCTGACAAGGGTGAAAAAAATACAGATAGAGTAACCAACCAGAAAGTGCCGCCGAGCTTATATATGGCATACGACGCGAAGCGTTCAGCCAAGCTAGCATGCCGACTGTCCCAAGATGGCGCAACTGTGTACGCAATATTAGTGTTCCTCTATGTATACAGGGCCACTACAAAATATGACGGCGCCCATGAAGAAATGGTCTGTACCAAGGTCCATACCCCGGCCGCCACGGGGTGCCGCTCAAAGAGCCCTCTTGCCTGTGCTTGATGCGCTAAAGCTAGGCAAACTATGGAGCATGTTTTATTGGAAGATGAAGACGTCTACCCAGCGGTCGATTTGCGCACCACTGGCCTCCTTGGAACCCTTGGGTTTAGCGAGAGCAGTGGAAAATTAAACATGTCCGCAATAGGGATTAGTAAGAGGCGATTGGAGGATTGGTGGCAGAAAAGTAGAGAAACGACAAAAAACGGAGACGTGCAAAAAACACAGTTCGCAATAGCGGATCGGAAAATTTGGTTGTGGGAGTTCATAGTGTTTCTTTTTTTTATTGTTTAACATGGGTAGGACATTAGGGAGTATAATAACAAGCGCTTGGTGGCGCAACCCACCGCCACGTTCCAAAGGGGACGCTCATAACATTTATCCATCCATTCATCCATCCATGCAGCCTACTCTCGCCGTTACGCTGTCGGCGGGGCGTCGTCACTGCACCGGCAACGGAGCTTTTACGCTGCTACGGAACGGAGGGCGTTGACGGCGAATGTGAAAAGTAAATACCGCACTAGAAGTATCTACGTTCGTACTGCAGGTCTTTACGTTCGTACTGTAGGTCTTTACGGTAATATACTCCTGCGAGGTGCCATACTCGTTCCGAAGCATTTTGGAGCTTCAAAAGAATTGTGGCTGAGTACAGCCTTATCACTTGGAAACAATGGGTGGAGGGGAGGTATTTTAGAGGTTATGTAGGGGGCAAAGTGAAAAAAAGCGTGTTGGTTAACTGGGGGTTCCGGGCAAATAACGAAATACTAGCTTCGCCTCTACTTCGATGCTTTATACAAAGAGCCTGTAGTAATATGCTTGTCTACTATCTTCGAAGAAAAAAATGTGATAGCGCACGTGCTTCAGTTGGTTGAGGTCGCGGGGCTCATATCTTACATAACATTATTCGTGCATTCGTGTTGGAACAGTTTTTTTTTTAAGTGAGAATTGTGTTAGGTCGAACTTCAATTGCTTTGCAAGCCAAAGACATGAGAGAGAGAGAGAGAAGTTTAATGATACGAATTGCAGACAGGTCGGCCTGAGGTATATTCCTCTAGCCAGCTACTCAGCGTTGTGGGAAGGGTAAGAGGGAAAGAAAGTGGGAAGAAATAGGCGCATGATGGGTGACGATGACGAGAGAAGGAAGATGTGGAACATATGGCAAGCAATTTGGCCTGCTCAAAGCCTACAATCCAGGCCCGTACTTTTTAAAAAAGTTCACTAACGCCTGGATGGCCTTGAAACTCGATTGAGCGTCTGGCCAAGGGCCTAAAATACCGTCCTCCGACAACGGTGGGCTGCCAAGACGCGTGAGGTCGTTGTCCAACTTTTGACGCTCTTCCACGTACTTATGGTATGGTATGGTAAACTTTAATGAAGTCCTGCAGATCGTGAGTCTTCACGAAGCGGGCCGCTCCCACGTGGGAACCGGAAGGCCGAGCCTCTCGGCCGCATCGTGGGCCTGCTGGACAGCCCAGAGTTGGTCAGCCAGAAGAGGGCTGCAGAGGACCGCCTCCCATCTGGCCGAGCTGTTGGCGATGATAGAGCGTGACCGGGCACACCACCAGAG
Source organism: Dermacentor andersoni (assembly GCF_023375885.2). Taxonomy (NCBI): domain Eukaryota; kingdom Metazoa; phylum Arthropoda; class Arachnida; order Ixodida; family Ixodidae; genus Dermacentor; species Dermacentor andersoni. The sequence continues at coordinate 20,271,388 of NC_092822.1, read as the reverse complement.
CATGTGGTCTAACGTGGCTATTTCTCCACAATCGTGGCAGGTAGCATTGGTGTAAATATCCGGATAGATTTTATCTAAAAGCGACGGATTGGGATAGGTATTTGTTTGTAGTAGACGGGGCGTTAATGCTTGAGCTCTATTGAGGTGCGGATGAGGTAGAAAGTAGGTTCTACGGCGGAGATAGTAGTGTTTAGTAATCTCGTTGTATGTGGAAGGCGTGTCCCTGTTCTCTGGGGAGTCGGCTTCCGATTGGTCGAGAGTAGCGCGGTGTGCAAGTTCACGCGCAGCTCCGTGAGCCTACTCGTTGAAGGTTGGGAGGAGCACCTTTTATCTGACCTCGATGTGCGGGAAACCAATAAATGAAGTGGTGTGTGATTGCCTTGCCCCCAAGAAGTCTGAGGGCCTGTTTGGAAAAGGTGCCTTTTTCTAATGCTCTGACTGCAGATCTTAGGGCAGTCACAAAGCACATGAGCTATAGTCTCAGTCAGATTGCACACCTCACAGTCTGGAGACTCGGTGCGTCGCATGAGGTGCACGTATCCGCCCGCAAACGCAACCCCCTGCCTTAGTCTGTGCAGAACACTGGCACAGCTGCATTGCATTTTCGGTAGTAGCCTAAAATTCATGGTAGGGTCCAATCTCTGGAGTCGTCTGTGGCAATTATCCTGCTTGTCCCAGTGCTTTCCTGTCAATTTTCGGATGACACCGGAGAGGAGGCAGTTGGCGTCCGCTCTTGAAAAAGGAATTGAAAGCAGTGACTCTCGTTCTTCGAGCGCTTTCTTCGCTTCGGCGTCGGCCAGTTCGTTGCCCTGTTAACCACAGTGACTGGAAATCCACTGAAATGTGATGCGGTGGCCGTTTTCTTGCGCTAAAGTGTAGACCTTGGCAGTTTGAAGAGCCAAATATCGCTTTCTTTACAGAGCCGTTGCAGCAGTTGCAGAGCCGATTTTGCGTCACTGAAGACTGTCCATACTTGAGGAGGCTGTCGCGAAATATATTGAACGGCCTCTCTGATTCTCACTAGCTCATAGTTTATACAGATGCTATTTACCTAAGTCTGACTGAATCAGACGGCCGCAACAACTCAACTTACGTTTATGTCAGAGTTTGTTTATGCAGGGTGTTCCTTTTTTTTGTTTAGACGATACAGATTTTTTTTAAATGGTTATCAGCGCAGCGACCGTGGCGCGTTCTGTAGAGGAGTTCCTAGGCGAGGTGAACAGACTTTGCCGTTAATAAGGTGAGCTTCAGAAGACTAATTAAATTTCTTTGAATTGACCATTTATTGGTGCCTTACGGGCAGTTGTATAAATGGTGAATTTGAAGGCACTCACATTTTAACGCACCCTCACATATTAAAATCGAGAAAGTAGCACCTAGTTCGAGATATTTATCATTGAATTTCACGGATGAATCCAAGCAACATCAAACTGAGCGCCACGGGAGCGCAGCAAACGCGACGCCGCTACCACATGAGACCGAGACGCCCCGTGACGACAAGCGCGAGGAAGTTTGAGACCGAAGGTATCAGCATAGTCGCGGCAGCTACTGATACGTCACGCTTTGCCTGGCAAGAATGTGCGGCTGTGCGTCGGGTCAGGATTTGGCCGCCGCATGCTATCGTTCAAACTTCGACCCACACTTCTTTGCCGGGTGTTGCCGTCTGACGTGCCGCGAGACGCCCTCAGTCTCTATATTGCTTCGATTGAGCTTTGGAATTTGACGGTCGCTATATCGAATTTGGCGAGATTTTTAAACAAGTTTTAAAGATGATTGAGCATGCAAATGTAACTGCCTTCGGATTCGCCATGTAGATAATTGACTCCAAGGTACTAATAAAAACTTAACTATCGAATTTTTGTTAATTAGTCTTCTGAAGCTCACGTTATTAATGGCGAAGTATGTCCACCTTGCAAAGCAACTCGATTGCAACAAACCCAGGTTCGCTGTGCTCGTTACCTATTTATAAAGAAAATCTGTATTGCCTAAAATATACACCCTGCGTGTGTGACTACTTGAGTGGCGAGTACGTGCTGGTGGTGTACGTCGTTCTTTGTGTCCGTGCTGGTTTTTATGTGCGCTGTATTATAGGAAAATCTGGGTCGTGCTTAATATGTGTGGTTTAATTGGGAAACTTGAAGGAAATTGCCAGCACCATCGCCACAGTTATGCTAGAATATGGGTTGTAATCCTGGAAAGCCGCGGAAGTCTCCTGCTTTTCAGCAATTAGGAAGCCATTTTTATTAGCTCAATTTACTGGCGTTGGATCTCGATCGACAAACTCGCACGTATAATTCGCAGAACCGTCTTTCTTGATACACTTGCAGCCTAGACCACAGTAGCCATACTTGTCCGGATCGCACACCTGAAAGATGTAAGAAAATATATGCTTAAAGGTAAGGTTCATAGCATTGCTTGTATTTCCTCGTACTACCCTCCCGAGAAAAGCCAAAGCGCAACTTCTGTGTCTGTCTTTGAAACATTCAGCCGTCCACGCCTTACAAATGTTTTCTGTTAAATCTGAAGCGTTTCAGAAAAGACAAATTTATTGTACTATTCAACATACGATAATTCTGTGTCAATATGTGACCTGGCTTTCTTATTACAATTTCTCACTTCTAACACTTTCATGAAACTGTGCTCATTCCTTTAGTCTCTGATAATATTTTTCTCGGATTGGAAATCCGAGAAAAATCATAAATTGTTTCTCTCCTGATTTTGTTTTTTTCATCTTAAGTAGTAACTCATTGCAGATTTCTTTTCCATTGACGCCACCCATGAGATTATTTCAAGCTTTCTGACTTTCCGCTTAACGTTCTTTGTTGCTATGTTGCTCACCCTACAGGCCGCATACTTGCTGGTAAGCTTCCTAGTTCTCTTCCTCCAACGTGAATCAAAGTATTTCTTGTACAAATATCTCAACACTCACCCAGCCCATTTACTTTCTTCTATATTCACCAGTCGTTCTTCATAATCAATTTTAATGCGAGCTTTCCTCATTTCAAAACTAGTCCAGCCCATATCACCCTGAACAGCTTCATTTGTAGTCTTCCCGTGAGCACCCAATGCGAAGCGCCCGACTGACCTTTGGTTGCCATGGAGTCCTGATTGTACCCTTGATTTTAAGCAAGCAACCGCATTTCCAAAAGTAAGTCCTTGAACCATTACACATTTCCACATACCCTGGAGCACCTCGTACACTTTGTATCCCCATTACGCTCTGTGTTTCACTACGGCTGCATTTCTCTTCCCCTTTACCGTTATTGTTCTTTCCCGTGTTTCCATATATCTATTGCTTTCGCTTATCCATAAACCAAGATATTTATATTATTTTATTCGAGGTATTTTCTGGCCCTGCATTGCCACAGTCTGTTTACTGTTTTCATTGAATACCATAACACATGATTTTTTAACGCTAAATTTCAAACCTAAATTCTTGTCTTCCTCTTCACAAATATTACCCAGACGTTGCAAATCACTTGGCTTTTGCAGCGAAGCTGCATTTCCTACCGTCCAAGGAAGTTTTCGTGTCGTTGTGGTAACCAAAAAACTCCCCATACGTGGGCCGATACCAGATATAGTGCAATACCGGCCCCACCCTCGGCGGAGGTGAAGCAGGCGTTAAGCACTCCCCATACGAGTGCCGATCCCTATGATGGTGTAATACCGGCCCGATCCGCGGCGGAGGTGAAGCAGTCGTTAAGCACGCCACATACGTGGGCCGATCCCGAAGATTGTGCAATGTCGGGCTGACCCGCGGCAGGGGTGAAGCAGGCCTTAAGCACTCCACATACGTTGGCCGATCCCGAAGATGGCGCAATACCGGCCCGACCCGCGGCGTAGGTGAAGCAGGCGTTAAGCAATCTCCATACGAGTGCCGATCCCTATGATGGTGTAATACCGGCCCGATCCGCGGCGGAGGTGAAGCAGTCGTTAAGCACGCCACATACGTGGGCCGATCCCTATGATGGTGTAATACAGGCCCGGTCCGCGGCGGAGGTGAAGCAGGTGTCAAGCACTCCCCGTACGTGGACCGATACCGCAGATAGTGCAATGCAGGGCCGACCCGCGACGGAAGTGAAGCAGGCGTTAAGCACTCCAGATACGTGGGCCGATCCCGAAGATAGTGCATTGCCGGGCCGGCCCTCGGCGGAGGTGCAGTTCGCCATTAAGTGGTCCACATACACAGCTATAATGGTCATGCTTCTTCACAGAGTGGAAGGGCACTGAGTTTTTTAGCTAGCAACACAATGTCGTTGGCATAAAATAAACCTGGCAGCTGCTGCTCTACTACTGTACCCGCCTGTTTGTATGAGAGATTAAACCCGATCATACCTTTTTCTAGGACCCTCTCCATCCTCACCACGTACATACATCATAAACAGCAGTGGGGATAAAGAGCACCCTTGCCTCAGTCCCTTGCTGATATCAACTTTCTCCTCGTTCCTCATCACTTCCCATTCAACGCAAACGTATTCTCTAGGTAAATCTCTCTCAAAAGCTGTAGACAATTGTCGCCTAAGCCCCCCCCCCCCCCCCCCCCCCCTTCCAGAATATACCGCAATATGTCGCGGTCTACGTTGTCGTGCTGCTGTTGGCAGGAATGGTGCCACCATCTATGAGCGCGGAAGCGATGTGCTACATCATGGCGCTAACGAATGCCGAAAGCCAGCGCTTCGGTTGTCTCAGCGCAGTTTACAGCGCAGATAGGCAGAGTCACTCTAGCGGAGGCTCCATAGTGGTTAAGCCTTGCGTAGGCGGTTTAGGCCTTATGCTGGGGTGACGACGCAATTTCCTCGCATTGTTTGTCTTTCGCGTCCGATTTGCCTGTGATGTCTCGTCGCCTACGAACTGCAGCTTCAGCATGCATCAGCAATGCTTACGCGCCGCCTACTGCTTCGCTTGCGGTGGCAACAACTGAGAAAATTGCTGCGCTAGCCGGCGCAGAAAGGCAACGGCGTCGACGGGCGAATCTCGCTTTGGTCCTGGCCCCGAGATTCGTCACCGACACTGATGGATGGACCACTCGAGTATCAAAACGTTCCCAAGGTACGCAGCACGTTGCAACGCTCATTTTGCGTCCGCCAACTGGCCTTTTCCTACCTCAGTGGAGCCCACGAACGCTTCACGACGCGCTAAGCGTTTCAGCAGCTCTGACTGCTGCAGAGGCTCGCGCCGCTACAGTAGACATCAAAAAAGAAAAGAACTTGGCTATAATAACCAGTGATGACCCCTCGGCGACAGAAAAACTCCAGCGCATTAATGAAACCACTATTAATGGCAAAACTTACCCTGTCCACATCTATATCGCTTCACCCCATAACTCGTGCAGAGGTGTGATTCACAACGTGGAACTGAACACCCCAACCGAAGAATTGATGCGTGAACTCCGAGCCCCAAATTATGAGATTATTGCGGCTCGTATGATGGGTAGAACAGCCACTGCAATCATAACTTTCAAGGGCTCACATGTACCTCGCCAGGTCATCTTCGGCGGAGGTGTATACCGCTGCGTCCCTCACCGACCCAAGGCGCAATTTTGCTCAACATGCTTTGCTATAGGACACCGATCAGACGTTTGTCGCGACAATGGAAAACAAAGGTGCAGAACATGTGGAAAGTATGTCGGAGATCCTGTAGGGGATCATGATTGCAAACCAGGCTGCCCTAATTGTGGCAAGGACCACAAGGCAGATGACCCAACTTGTGAAGTGCGACGAGCCGCTGATAAAGCGGTCAGAGAAGCGGCCTACCTGAAGCGTTTGAAACAACGAAAGGACGACAAGCAAATGAAAACAGTCACCATCGCAAGCCGAAGCCCAAGCCCAAAACGCAACTCCGACAACACATCGAGAGACAGAAGTAGCTCCAGAAGCCGTCAGCAGTCCAGAGGCCGCAGCCGCTCCAGAGGCAGGAGCCGATCCAGGGGCCGCAGCCGATCTAGGGGACGCGGCCATTCCAGGGGCCGGGACCACTTCGAGGACCAAAGCCAGTCCGGCAGCAGTGGCCAGTCCGGGAGCGGCGGCCAGTCCGGGGACTGCAACCGGCTCGGTGGTGGCAGCCAGTCTCCGGATCACAATCATTCCCGAGGTCAACAAGACGAGCAACCCGCAAACCAGCGAAACGTGAGTCAGTCACCCGGCACCTCCCCTTTTCCCCCCGTGACCTATGCATCTCAAGTTCAAACACGAGCTCACAAAGTAGCCAAAGATTATAAGAACGCTCTACTTCAAACCCGCAGACCTAATGAAATGTCAACACTATCGTCACAATCACTAGAGCCTACCGAAGGCATGGACATGCAAGCAGAGGCACACGCACCTGAAGTTACACCATTGGGTGATATAGAGCAACCCTTATCACAGGAAGCAGAACCAGCGTCATTGCAACCGGCAATGAAAAAGGCAAGATACCACACAACAGCCCTACAACACCTTGAAGCAGATTTTAAGCAACTAAGGGACGAAATGAAAGAAATGCAAACCAGTCTAGAGGCCAAGATAGCTCAACAGGTTGCTGCTCAAGTTGAGGAGGCGCTAAAAACATACACTCAACAAATAATGAGCCAAATGCGCTCCCTGTTCAACGAGCTCCTCAGGAGCCAGGCAGAGGCGATTGTCTCTACACAAGTGCAGGCTGCGATGGCCGCATTACCGCGCCAGGAAGAGCGCGAACTACCCAGAGCACGTCGATCTACCAGCGTAACGCGACCCACTCCTTACCCTACAGCGGGCGCTCCGCAAAATCATCAGTAGAACAATGGCGACTAATCTGGTGGTGTGGCAGTGGAACTGTAGAGGGATTGCTCGAAAACGGGGCCTTCTCACGCAGTACATTGCCGCTCAAGATCGTCGACCCGACATTCTCCTACTCCAGGAAACTAACCAAACACCTCATCTTGCAGGCTATACGGCGTATAGCCATAATTCTGCATTGGCCATTCTTATTCGTAAAGATATAGCGGCAAATGTTGTCCACAGCACGGAACAGAGCCTCACTGTACGTGTCTTTCCAACTAAGATTGTCAAGAGCAAGGCACAGCCCCACTTATTCATCACAAATGTTTATAGCCCGCCAAAACAGAAAGTAGACTTCTTCAAGGAGGTTGCGAATCTGCGGCCAACGAAGTATTTTGATCATCTAATAGCAGGCGACTTCAACGCGCCACACACTTCATGGGGATACACAAAAAACTCCTCCAAAGGATCCGCACTACTATACCATATGCAACAGGCCCAGCTAACTCTCCTTAACGAGACCGACTCCCCGACGCGGCATGGAAACTCCGTAGAAAGAGATACCACGCCTGATCTCGCCTTCATTAAAGGACGACTGTCAGCGCAATGGGTTAACACGCACGATACTTTAACGAGTGACCACACTGTCATACAGATGTTTCTACAAATCAAAGGATTCCCAAAACGCCAGCGCAAGCATCGCCTGACGGATTGGAATGAGTTCCGAAAGACACATGTAGGAGACTTCCAAAATATGCACTTGAAAGATTGGGTAGAGATGGTCAGGCAACGAATCCAATCACACACGAAGGAAATAATAGAGAAGTGGGAGCAACCAAGCACGGACAGGCATCTTCTCCATCTCTGGGAGGCACGACATGCCCTCATTAAGAGATGGAAAAGAAATAAGCTCAATCGAAAACTACGCTCACGCATCAACACGCTCAACGAGCAGATCGTCCACTACACTGAACATCTCACTCGTGAACAGTGGTACGATACGTGCAACAAGCTCAATGACACATTGAATATGAGCTCCACGTGGAATCTCATCCGATCACTCATTGACCCAACCCAGACAAAGACGGAAACGTCCCATAAGCTCCGAAAGCTGCTCGAAACATTTGAGCATACCGATGACCTGTTCAACGAGCTTATAACAACACACATTGCGGATCCAGTGCAACCACAGTATGTCGACTACAGAAGCGCAGAGCCAGAAAATGAGGGTCTCACCGGCCCAATCACATTAGCGGAACTACAGCGTGCCTTAGCAGAAGCAAAGCCGAATAAAGCGCCAGGACCAGACCAAATTACGACAACACAGCTCCGCAACCTTACAGAAGCCGATCATGCATTCTTACTTCAGCACATTAACAATGTGTGGGACACGGGCAGCTTGCCAGAAGAGTGGAAGACAGCCAGCATCATTTTCATCCCGAAGCCTGGCAAGCCCCAAGCCATAGCGAATCTGCGTCCGATATCGCTAACATCATGCGTCGGCAAGCTAATGGAGCGCATCGTGCTTAACAGACTTCTAATTCACCTTGAGCAATCACAACACCTACCCCATAATTTGATTGGATACAGACATCACTTATCTACTCAAGACGTTCTGCTGCAGCTACACGAAGAAATCACGAAGGAAACAAGCAGCGCTCAACTTAAAGCTATTCTTGCCATAGACCTCAAGAAAGCTTTTGACTATGTTAACCACGATGCTATGCTGCGAGAGCTCGAAGCTACTGGCTGCGGAACCAAGCTTTATAACTATATTAGGGACTTCTTACGGAGTCGCACGTACACGCTACGAGTAGGCGACATCACCTCACAACAGTATCCCCATCCGCAGAGAGGTATCCCGCAGGGTTCCGTGATCTCGCCCACTCTCTTTAATCTTGCCATGTGCGTAGTCCATAGAGCGCTACGAGACATCCCCGACATCAAATATGCGATCTACGCAGATGATATCACCATCTGGATCAACACGGGTTCGCCAGGGCATATCCAAGAAACTCTCCAACATGCTATGAACAGGGTGCATGAGGCTTCTCAAACTATTGGCCTTAGATGTGCGCCGGAAAAATCTGAGTTGTTACTGGTCCATCACAAAAGATGGAGACCGCCCACCATACAAATTGTAAACGAAGGCGTGCCGATTTCCCAACCAAAATGTATTAAGGTACTCGGTCTCCATATCCAGAAAGATGGAGGTCCCGCTGCGACGGTGCATCACCTGCTCAGACAAGGAGAACAGGTGCTTCACATGATGCGTAGGGTCTCCAACCGAGCAAATTGAGTGAAAGAGGCGGATATGCTTCAACTAAGAAACGCACTAATTATGTCGCGCCTGCGCTATCACCTGCCCTATACCAATCTCCGCAAGCAAGATATCAATCGCCTTGATGCGCTCATCAGGAAGGCGACAAAGCTGGCCATCGGCATCCCGTTTAGTGCCAGCACTAAGCTCCTACTTGACATCGGTTGCCATAACACGGTGGAGGAACTAGTCAGCATTCATCGTCGTTCCCAAGAACTGCGTTTGCAGCGCACGTGTCAAGGTACGCACATCCTCCACAGCATCGGCCATCATCCTGAAGCTGCGCCCCTTCTGAACACGCGCCCACTACCCCCGAAACAACGCGAACTTCTAACTATAGCTCCACTGCCACGCCACATGAATCCAGAACGAGGCAAGGAGAGGCGACGACAGCGAGTTGCCTACTTCAAGAGGTACACGGCAAGACACCCTGACGGCATATACTTGTACGCTGATGCTAGCGTTGGTGCACGGGGCTCCGCTATAGCAGTCGTGAATAACAACCTCCAAACTCTACATACTGAGTTACTCCCAGAGACAGATCCGACCTTAGCGGAACTGACAGCCATCGCAACTGCGATCAAACACATGCCCCTTAGTAACTCAGCCTACCCAAGAATCATATTTACCGACTCCATGACGGCTTGCAGGAAATTGTTGCACAACGATCTCCCTGCCCACACTTCGACATTTATTCAAGAGCACCTTCAGGGTCGTCTGGAAATCATCTGGATACCTGGTCATGACGGACTGCCGGGAAATGAAAGAGCTAATCAGCTCGCCTGCGAGACTTTGAACCAGGCACCCTGCATTCCGCGACCAGCCCAGACGAAAAGGTGGGCTCCCCTGCTTCTGCGGCCATATCAAGAGGCAAGACGCAAGTTCCCCAAGCTCAGCAAAGTGCTCACCCGTGAACAAGGTGTACTGATTCGTCAGGCCCAGACTGAAACACTCCCTACACCAGCAAGAATGCACCTCCTCCGCGGCCTCTTACCTGAAGATCCCCCACCCTGCCGATACTGTGGCGAACACCCAAACACATCCCATATCCTCTGGTCCTGTGGACCACCCCCACCTCCCCTTCCTGCCCCCACAAATCTTTCCCCTAAACCCCATGCCGGGTGGCTGACAGAGGCAGCCAGCGCCGACGACCAACGGTACCTTGCGGCGTTTATCAGTGCTGCATTGAAGAATGCCGCAAGCGAGGCTCTGGACTGAGGGCCTTTCCACGTTACCACCGAACATGAAAATAAAGTTTTTTCTCTCTCTCTCGCTTTGGTCCGGCGAGAGACGGGCCAGCGTGAATCAGAACGCCTTTGCGCGTCCGTGGCGCACGCTGCTAAATCTGCCACTCGCATTCCTGAAGCTGAGCGCGTGGCAACTGAACTGGCTGCCCAAGAGGTACAAAGTCGGACCGAAATGCTCGTACCTTGGCTGAAGCGACTCACCAACAGTTGAAGCGACTCACCAACATGTTGCAAGCAAACTTGCAACATGGTTGCCAACCCGCCAATCGTGCTACTTTCGCTGCAGCGGATCGTGAGTTCACGAAGCAAACATGCAACAGCTTCTGTGAAGATACAGTTCACTTTCGTGTTCTACGCATTCCTATAAAAGAGGGATCAACCATATCTGGTTTCCTTCCTCCATAGACAGAGAACTCCGATGACGATGGCGAGGCCGCTAGGGCGTAATACAAGGACGACATGACTTTGGCAACCGTATCGCGGTGGTACATCGGGATTGATCGGATCGATCGCGATCGAACTTCGGTGGTCGGATCGCTACGGCGCGGGCGTGCGCGCACCCCGGTCGGGTTGCACGCCGGAGGCGAGAAATACAAAGAGTAGAATCTGCTCCGACAAAATGGCGGAGTAAAGTCAACTTCCGGCGTCACGGAGGGTTCACAAAGAGTGACGTCCGCGTAGTCCGGGCCTCTCCTCAGTTTTTCTTTCGTGCATGGCCGCCTGCTGTGGTCACTGCTTACGCACAGCCTTGCGCAAAACAATGTGAAGTGGTGAGAATGACCAGCGTTGCTTGACGGAGCATTGAATGCGGGGACGCGCGAGTTTTGAACTTCTGCGTCGCGCGTGTGCCGAGCCACGCGGAAAGCGATATATATATATTCGGCGAGCAAGAGTCAGTAACTATTCGTTTCGGACACAAGCCTACTTTTTTCTACCCAGTTTCAGGACAAATTCACTTTGTTAAAACGGGGTTTCAAATACATATGGATTTCTATGTATTTGAAGCGGACAGAATTGATCTGTTACATATGAATTTAAAAAGAAATAATATGAAAATACAGCTTTTGCAGAAACCTCGCACACAACGTAACACATTCGGATAAGATATAAATTGACATATTGAATTTGACCGCTTTGAATGATCTAATGGATGCCATTTATAGGACCGCGATATCTGGTTATGATGCAGAGCTATTAATTTATAAATTTCGTGCGTCTATTTTTTTTTAAACTTTCAAATTTTAAAAATCTTTTTCATAAAATTCGGGCCGTAAGTCGGAATTCCGCTTGCTTCCGACAGTCACTAGAATATAACTTGCTATCTCAAATACAACAATTTCATTAAAATTGGTCCAGGGGTTATCTCCAAAAACCCTTGCGTTTTACATGTACTTGAATAGGCCGCGTCGGAGTTGGGCTCGAGCTAAAGCTTCCTCTGAACGTTGTGTTGTAAATGCCGCAAACTCGATCAAGATTATTCTACTGTGCGTCCGAGTGGAACAATTATTTGGTTCTAATGTGCTTAGATTGAAATTCCCAAGGAATAGCATGCTGAAGTTTACTCACTGTGGACAATTTGCCTTATGCAGCAATGCAAACATGACAATACTTTCTCTTCGCCGACGTTGTATGTTCCCACCGCATGCGTTTCATTAAAAAATATTAGTTTGTGGGATTACCAATGTGGCTGCCCCAATAGTACATCAATACTAAACGCATTTTACCCAATATATATAGTTAAGATCAAGCCAGCAATACACATGCATGCGGCAAGGCCGTAAAATACGGCGGATTGTTCTGAGCCGCATACGCTGTGCATTTAATATCCTCGGTCTCGCAGAATGTCCATCATACATCATGCACTACCAGAGGCTACGCGAAACAATGAACATAATAAAGGCATTACAAGGAGGCGTGTTTCAATTGATATGGATTTGACATTCAAATGACATGTCGACAGCGCACCTAGAGCACTGCTGTCGATGACACACAAATAATTCGATGTCATCCACAAAGAATTGCAATTGCAGATATATGATTGCTTACCTTTCCGTGCAAACCGTCCACACAGAAGTGATCCAGGGGTTCATGCCTAGCAATCTCACCCACAGAGGCGTTTCTGAGGAAGTAAGAAGGCATAAGGTTAACGGCGACGCTTCGCACTTTTTGAGCAGGCTTACACATTTGGCAACGGGATATTATAGTAAACAAGGAGGACGTGAACCGGCACAGCGATAGCCGTAGAAAATCTAGCGAAGATTATTGTTTCGGTGAAGTGCGTTGTGCTTGAGATTTAGAGTAAGGAAGAGCTAAGCAAGGTGTTATGAATGGTACTCATTATGGAACCTACCCGACGGAGTTCCTGCGAATCTGATTGTTATTATTCTTATTATTATAATAATTTTACAGAAACCTATAAACATCACATCCCAGACAGCCACAATACGAGCACAAAATATGATATTTGAGACAGAGGAAAAGCGATAATGAGTTCGAGGGCGGCCGTTAAATTGTAAAGAAAGATTTAATTAGGTAAACAGCAGAACACTGGGGCAGTCGAGATGCCACATAATTAAATGGTCAGTATGCGAGCGATATTTGAATTTCATCCTCTTCATTTGTGCATATCATAATCAGCAGCGCGAGTCGTGCTTTGGTTGTCGTCGAGCCACGGGACCATAGAAGATAACGCGGTTTCTTTATAGTAGGGTGATCACGATTTATTTATTTGCATATTTTATTTAAACTTGACCTGCATCGCCAGAAGGCATTGTGTACCGGGGGGGGGGGGGGGCATGGATGGATCACAACATGAGATAAATAGCAATTCATTGTTGTACAAGATAGGTAACAAACAAAGAACAAAAACACGCAAATTATGCGAAATTGACATAGTAGTTCTGCGGAAACCCGCAAGGTGGAGAGAAGTAATGAATAAAGGGAAAATCAGACATCCACCCGTTCGTAGCAAATGCTACAAAGGAAACCCATACGGGTTCCTCGAAAGAAAAGCCTCATAGTTGAAGAAAAATTCGTCCTGGTCCGGGACTCGAACCCGGGACCACCGCCTTTCCGGGGCAGCCGCTCTACCATCTGAGCTAACCAGCCGGCTAGCAGATGGCAGGGCGAAGTCGAATTTGTCGACAACACACGAGGCAAAGGCAAGGTTTGACATAGTAGTTCTGCGGAAACCCGCAAGGTGGAGAGAAGTAATGAAAAGGGAAAATCAGACATCCACCCGTTCGTAGCAAATGCTACAAAGGAAACCCATACGGGTTCCTCGAAAGAAAAGCCTCATAGTTGAAGAAAAATTCGTCCTGGTCCGGGACACGAACCCGGGACCACCGCCTTTCCGGGGCAGCCGCTCTACCATCTGAGCTAACCAGGCGGCTAGCAGATGGCAGGGCGAAGTCGAATTTGTCGACAACACACGAGGCAAAGGCAAGGTTTGACATAGTAGTTCTGCGGAAACCCGCAAGGTGGAGAGAAGTAATGAATTATACGGAATATACAAACATTACCAGAAACATACATCCTAAACAATAGAGACACTTCGTGAGAATAATGCCACTAATCTCGACATTATTGACGTCGATGGTATCATAGGGAAGAGAGAGTTCATTATTAGTTTTGTTAACGATATCGTCTGGGAGCCTCTTCCATTCTTGTATTGTTCTTATGTAGAACGAACTACCAAAATTGTGAGTTTCGAACGGGTATTCTAGTATTTTTCTTTAATCATCTCAACGTAGCGAGAAGTAGACTGCAAAAATGTTTATACACTTAAGGGGGTAATCATTTTTACTGGGTGCGTAGGTTCTAGAGGTATTCGTGATGATTAATAGCATTATTATTAGAATAAACACCATGAAGAAATTTAAGCCGAAGTTTCTGCTTCTTATAGTTAATGGCTCGCATCCCAATGTCCTTTTTACTTCACAAATACCTCAAATTTAATTACAGTTATTACTTACAAATCTACCTGCTTGATTTTGTACTTCTTCTAGCATACCGATTAGGTACTGCTGATGAGGGTCCCAAATTACACGAGCATAATATAGAATTGATCTGACACAGAAAAAGTAAAGTGTTTGTTTTGAAGTTGGTGAAGCCTGCTTAAAAATCCTCCGTATAAAATGTAACATCTTACTCGCCTTTATCACTGTAACTTCTATGGGCTTATTCCACTGAAAGATGTCAGAAAAGTAGACACCGAGATACTTAGCCAGACTCGTTGATATTCATTGAATTGTTAATGGCGCAGCTTGTCTGTAATTTGTGGATACGGTTGGTGAATGGTATGCAGTAACATTTGTGGACGTTTAGGCTTATTTTCCATTTTTGACACCATATATAGCTATTGTGCGCAAGTCACTCGGCAAATTTTCGGCATCTCTGCGTGATTTGATTACCCTCGACACTACGCAGTCGTCTGCAAATAATTTAATGGGAGAGGGGACATCTTCAACGGCGCTAATAATTTAGATTAAGAACAACAGCGATCATAATAGGCTCAATTGTGGTACACCAGACGTCACGGTTACCGCAGATGATTTTGAGGCATAAACAACTACACTTTGTTGGCGACTGTTTAAGTAACTTCTTGATCCAATTAGTAACTTTAATGTTTATGTTTACAGAAAGCATCGCAAATTCTAATAGGTTATGTGGTGTGGTGTCGAAAGACTTGCGGAAATCAAGAAACACTGCATCTACTTGTCAATTACTGTCCAAAGAATATGAAATGTAATGTTGAAATTCAACTAGCTGCATAATACATGAGTGTCCATTTCTAAAACCATGCTAAGATGGTGTGAAGAAGCTGATTGAATTAAGGTATTTGACCATTTCATTGTAAATCACCGGCTGAAATATCTTACAGGGCATTGCTGTTAACGAGATGGGCCTGTAATATTCAACAAGTTCTCCTTTTTCACCTGATTTATGCAGCCGTATGAAGATCTCAAGTTTTCAGTGTTGTGGAAATTTCCAGTATTAAGTGTGATTTCATATATGATACTCAAATACCCTGTAATGATACCATGACATTTTTCGAAAACAACTGGCGGTAAACCATCAAGAGCAACTGCCTTCGATGCATTTATCTGTCGTAACAACAGTCAACACCATTAACGTCAACCTGAACGTCCTTCATTGAAGACTGGGTAGCTGGAAGTGCTGCCATACCGCCAGGGGCATGCTGAGTAAAAATTGATCTGTAATAGTCGTTGAAAGCCTCAGGTTCCTCTTGATTAGTGTTTATAAGTTTATTTTGCATACCCAGAGCAGGAATGCTCATATCATTTTTCCTACTGTGTTTACGCTTATAAAGAGGGGTTAAGTGCCTCAGAAAGGCTGACCATCGTTTGGATAGGAGGACCTATCTTCGTCAAAGGAGGAATCGTCCTCCTCGGCAGGTTAGTTTTAAGCGGTTGGTATAGTGACGTCATGTGCGGTTGTAAAGGGAGAGATTTCAAAGAAAATGAGAGCTGCCGCCTGACGTTTCTAGGCGTGGTTCCTTAGACGAGGGAACAAGAGCGAGAGAGTGGGAAGGCGGGGTGAAAATAAAAATAAAGGAAGAGCGAGAGAGAAAAAAGCAATAAAAGAAAAATAAGGGCACGGTAATGTGTTGGGGAAGCGAGAGGTTAGGGAGCCTTCACGGGTGTTGTTGGCAGCATGCTTTTGCGGCTTTAGAAAAGCCGGTCAGCCGGTGAGTGCTCGAGTAACAAAAAAGACATGAGTTGAAAGAATGACGTCAGTAGCGTAGCAGCAATGCGTCGGGTAATTTCGAAGGAGTCAAGATGGCGACAATTAGTATGGGGTGCAATGGCTGGTTTAACTGGAAGGCAGCTGGATCAGGGGTTTTCATGATGGCCTACAAATTTCTGATTGACAATTTTGCTGTGATAATATTATTTGAGAAGGTAAATAATTAATAATAATTACCTTAAGTAGACAAGCACGAGAAACAGTTTGACTTGCTCCAAGCGACGCCAAACAACATTACCTTGGTTCTATAGAGCAACGTGGCACTTGCATATCTTAAATTTTCGCGTAATTTATGTGAGACAGGCTGTGCCTCAAAAAACCGAAGAAAAAAAGAAGGCTCGAGCATCATTTTTCATTCCTTGCGCGTCAAACGAAATGCGAAAGTGAATGGCCGTTCTTTTGTTTTATTTTAGTCTTCGTAGTGTGAGTTGACAAAAAAGAAAAGCGCGTCTTTAAGCCGACAACGACGAGCACTTGCACACCGTAAATTGTAGCACGTCCCTTTGGACTAGTTAGTACAAGCTGTGACACAGCAGATATTTTGAACAGCGCGAGACCGGACGAAGAAAGGAGGCACAGGACAGGACGCTGTGTCCTGTTCCCCCTTTCTTCGTCCTGTCCTGCGCTGTTCAAAATATCTACCGCGTGACATAAATAGTACTTTATGCATAGCTCTTTCAAATGTCATACATAACAGCTCTCGCATCATCAAGTCTTCGTAGGAATTTGCTACCTGTAAAGGACACATTTACGCATGAAACACCGCTATCTACCAACAAAGTACGCTGGAAAACCTTGGGCGTATCTTGCTCCTTGGGGGACCCCCTCCCCCCCAAACAAAGAAATGATTGCTGGCTCTATCGCAATAGAAGGTAGAGGCAAGAATGAAATGGAAACCGTCAAAGCAGATTGGTTGGAGATGATGGTAGCCACAAACTCAAAATGCATGTTCTCAACGGCATACCCCACCACACCGTAGCACACCGCACCACGCCACACTGTGCACGGGTACATATGGATGTGGCCCAGCTAAAGGAGAAAACCGGCTGAAGGCCGCACGACAGGCGGCGCAAGAAGCCAGGGAGACAGAGCACACTGCCTAGCTAGAACAGAATGAATTGAATTCTGGGGTTTTACGTGCCAAAACCACGATTTGATTATGAGGCGTGGCGTATTGCGCAGTAATTTTAGACACCAGGGGATCGTTAACATGCCTCCAGTGCAGGGGACAAGGGGGCGTTCTTGTATTTCGCCTCCATCGAAATGCTGCTGCTGTGGTCGGAATTTCATCACGGGATCTAGCTCGTGCTTAGCAGTGCCACACAATAACCACTAAGCCACCGCAGCAAGTAGAAGCGCCTGAAGGAGGCGCCATGCAGCGTGGCGCCATCTCTCGAGGCAACGCAAGACCTGCGCCGCGGAACTCGCCAACCACTGGCGTTCTGCGCTAAGCGCCAAAAGGTGACAATGAAGTCTATGGTGTCCTGTACCTGCCTTTTGAACGCCGCCCTATTGGAGATGACAAATAAAACTTCAGGGAACTGCAGCCATGAGTTACAGCTTGAGTTACAGCTCGAGCGATATTGTGAACAAACATTAGGAAGAACTCGGAAGCAATATTTTCCTTGAGTTCTAAATCATTTTCCAAGGTAATAACTATAATTTTAAAATTAAGTGAAATGCAAGAAATGGTCTGACTTGCTCCAAGACACGGCATACATCATTACCTTGTTTCTGTCCAGCTATTTGGCACTTGCACATTTTTCAATTTTGGCACAAGTGGAACACCCAGTACAAAACGGCGAATGCACTCGCTAATCGTGGCGTGCTCTTGGACATTTCTCTCCTGCAGAATTTAGTTCCTCTCACACGCCAGATGAGGAAGTTCTGTCACTCGTAGCACAGTTCAGCCTTATAGTAGAGCAGGTGAGGCTTCGAGGAGAGGCCTTTGTGTTACACTGTGCGTAATGAGGCCGATCATAATAATGACAAGTGGAACACTAGAGAAGCAGCAATAATGACCATAGAATCGATAGAGAAAAATAGGTGGTTTTAGTTCTAAGGAATTGCCTAATGTGAAAACGCTACGAGAAATTAAGCATCACCGCAAACATGTAGTATATAGCAGAATGTAATTTATAAGCCAAGTTAACTTAGCAAAGAAAAGAATTGCAACTGTACTTACATCATTATGGCCGCGATTCCGAACATTAAGAGGAAAACGAATTTTACTGCGAACATCGTAACGCTGGATCCTGTAACCGTCACCTTGTGAAAACCACAAGCTCCTGGTAAAACTTCGTTGCCTTTATATGCAGGTGGTTACGCCATTACTAGGCAGCCTCTCACATATCTCTTGGTTTTCGGTGGCGTGATTTTCAAGGAAAGGACAATTGTCTGCCATTTTTTCAGGCGACTAAAAATTTTTAAAAATAGGCTAACTACTAGTAGTTCGTGGAAACTGCATTATAAGCACAGCAATTGAAGTCATTGCACTTTTTTTTCACAGATATATGGAAGAATCAAGCAAAAGAAAGCTGAGCAAGTTGAAATAAACTTGACTTCAATTCAAAACGTTGCACGGGAAGGGAAAGAAGTAGAACACACAAAGACGAAAAAGAAAGTGCCACTGCGCACGCTTTGTGGAAAGGCGCGCCATCCCGTCAAACGTGGAGAAATGTAACCATGTAGCTCATGCACGGGCTATTGCTATCAGAATATGCATGTTTTGACCATACCACGCAAGTGGGGATTATGCTGTCTCAATAGACATTCACTACCCAGACAACACCCTATTTATTATTATTATGAAATTATTGGTCTTTACGTGGCGAAACCACGCTATGATTGTGAGACACACCGTAGTTGGTAACTCCGGATTTACTTTGACCAACTGGGGTTCTTTAACGTGCCACCTAAATCTAAGTGCACGGGTGTTTTCGCATATCGCCCCCTTCGAAATGCAGCCGCCGTGGCCGGGATTCAATCCCGCGACCTCGTGCTTAGCAGCTGAACACCATGGCCACGAAGCAACCACGGCGGGTATGGGCAGAACCAAGAGACCAGCGTGCGTCCCGGCATCTTGATGACAACTCACTTTATAATGATAGTGATCTAAAGAAGAAATTGAAGCTAGATTCTGCAACCCTTGGCGGAGCACTGTAAGGCGTCTCAAGGGAGAGGGAGTGGGAAGTGAAAGAGACTATTTTCTTCCTGCTGGCGCCATCTCGTGACGCTGATTGCCCTTTCACTCGGATCGGTCACGCTGGCAGCGCCCAGGCCCACTAGTGGTGTATTTCGGCTTGTTTTCGACTAGTGTTTCATACCGACGTTTTCGTTTCCATGGCTGTTTGGCGACACAAACCACATTGAAGCAACTAGCGCAGGGTTGCGCACTTCGGCTTATTTTCACGCATAGCTTGCTATTATTATTGGTTAGTCGTCATTCTGCAGACATTCTGTTTATTTTCTGCCAAGTAGAACCCGATTCTCAGGCCATCCTTGTGACGGGTTACGCCATTTCACTTGAAAACAATCAGCTAAAGCTACGTAACCACAAATGCAGTGCTAGATTCCGCTCTGCGACCTTCTTCTAATTGCTGCTGGCTATGTGCTGTGCTGCCTGAATGTCTCTGTCACGAGGCATATTTTTGGCTTCGGTGCAGTGATTTATCTCCTCCGCCATCTCTCGAGCCTTGGAACGCGTGAGAGCTTGTACCGTATGGTCGCCAAAACTCAGGCCCTTCTTCTTCAACATCATGTCCGACTGATTTGAAAGTAAATTTGGATAGTGTTTCGACATGTTTGGCGATACTGCCGCTTCACTCAGCAATAGTCCAAACGGCCCTTCAATCGTTAGGCTGGTTAAGGGCAAGCAAACACTATGGCCCAAATAATGAAATGCTCCTTACAACAGTAAGGAAGGCTTTATTGCTGTGAGGCCAGCTTATGTCACTCTGAAAGCTTCCTTACTGAGGGGCCCTCGGTGAAGCCTTCCTTGGTGCTTCCTACGAGTAAAGGTTGCTGCGTAGCTACCTTCATGTGTCCTTACGCTGCTCCTGGCCCTGAACGAGCGCTTTACCTCAGTGCTGGCGCACGTGATGTTTGCTTGCGCATGCGCGCTGCCGCCTGCAGAGAAGCGCAAGCACAATGCCAGGCGTAGGCGTTCGTTTCAGTCCTTACTCTATGTTTCAGTCGCACGTTTGGCGTGAGTGGCATCTCGCAACGCCGGCGTGGAGCGTTGCTGGAACATATTAAGTTTAGCGCTCGACTGCGGTGGTTTCTCGCGTTGAGTAGTCCAAATCGAAAGAAGCCATCCACGCTTCTCCATATTAGCAATTCAATTGAAAGCTAATGTGACCATCCAAGTTTCTTTTTATTGAACGAAGGCGTACGTGTAAAGCTTATAAGCGATGCTCTCAAACCCAGGCGTACGGCAACCGTTCCTTAAGTGAGGACGGGCGAAGGGAGGTTTCAGAGTACCCTTGCTTCCTCCACCAGTCCTTCGCTGTAAGGAGGACTCACGCAAGGTTAGGAACAGGTCGAAGGAAAATATCGTTTCATTGTTTGGGCCTATTCTTCTCGACTACCAGGCGCATATACGCATATTCCCCGTTGAAATCCTCAGGTGTTACAAACGCAGGGTGGACAATGTCCATTGTCGCAGCTGAGTACCTAAGTACTTTACACGGCATTCCATTCACTACTAGGTCGCGTAGGTAGGGTTTTAAAAGGGTCAAGTTGTCATCGCCGCCTTTCACGAAAGAAACAAACAATTCTAGGCTTATGACAGCCGACCGCAAGGTGTACGGGCTCCTGGAAACGGAAACAAACGACCGGTTTTCTATCCTCGAACGCTTTTCTTTTGTTTTTCTTTCATCTTTTATTGCGGTGTTATTCTCTCCTGAATTCCCGGGCTGCACGTCTTTTGTCCCACCTCCAGCTTTTTCGTGCTGAATGGGGTGCCTGTTTTCCTCTTTGCTGAATTCAGTGAATGGCCTGACACGCGTTTTCTTGGATTCGCGACATGCGGCGAATTCATCTGCTAGCACTACAGCACGTTTCAAGCCCTTTTCGCCCGAACTATATTGAAACCACAGGTGCATATTTTCTCTAAAGGACTCAATGCTCCAAACAGATTAACTCAACAACCTGGTCGTGACAACCGCATGGATCTTCCCCTTTTTGGCACTCAATTAAATTGGCTTTCAGCTTATAAGTGAAATCTTGAAAAGGCTTACCCAGTACTCTAGTTGTCTCCCAAAAACGACGACAGAAAGCCTCCGCTCAGAGCCGATATTTACTTAGCAACTCAACCTTTACTTTCTAATAGTAATCTGCGTCGTGTCTGGTTAGCCTTGCAATTATTTCGGTTCCTTCGCCAGGAAGAACGGTCAGAACCTGTGTGGCCAACTTTCTAGCGCCAATCCGTTTTTCTCGCAGGCTCGTTCAAAAGTAACGAGAAACAATTCCATGTCATCGTTAACTTTGTACGACGGCATGAGATCCCTTATTTTTACTCCTGCTTGACCTGGACGTCTTTCATTTATTGAGATTTTATTTGCCGATTGCCTGGCCAGATCCTGCTGCACGTCTAGTTCTTTTAGCTTTAGATCGTGAGCTCTATGTCTTTCTTGCGCAGCGATTTTCTCAGCTTTCTGCATTTCCTCTGCAGCTCATTGTTAAGCTTTCTCAGCTCTTTTCTCAATCTCTTCCCATGCTTTTGAAATTTCGTCTTCAAGAGCCCAGCACTTGTGAATCACCTCAATAAGCTAAGGCTTTCTCTGACTTTTCCCGACTTCGATTCCCAGCTCTTCACAAATTAATAACAAATCTGGCTTTCTCCATTTGTTTAAATACATGGTCAATCCCGAACGGGGACTTTCTTACTGTGCTGTGAGGCGACAAAGCTTTCAATTGGAGCGTGCACGCACAGAACCTAATTTGCAGTTTTAGAAAACACACGAGCTGAAACTTGGCAAATTCTCAGAGAAAGTCAAACGCTCGTCATTCTGCTGAAGCAAGGACGAAGGGTAGAGTATCCCATTGCTGCCAACCAGCTGATACGGTCTAGACCGGGTGAGGTAGGTCTTCGCCGCAAGAATCTGGAAACGAAGACGAAGCCGGGCATCGTAATGATGAAAAAAAGAAGAAGAAAAGATTGTACTCACTTCATTGGTACACGGTGGTGACTCTTATCCGAGTGTCGAGCGGTTCTGATTAACACGGGGGCCAGGACAGCCTTAAAACACCCCTTGAGATCTTGTGATGGTCGCTGACGCCTTCTGGAGTCTGCGGAAGTATTAGTGCTTTTGTCAGGTTCTGTCGTCGACGACCTCCTGCCCTTTGGTTTGTCTTCTCTTCGTCCTTCCCTTTGTGTCAACAAGGGGAATAAAAGGGGTGGCGCTGTTTCGCAGAAGAGAGCAATTAGGGTGACGTGGGGGCGCCCGCTTGAACGCTTCTTACACGTGACAACGCGATGCCCAGGTTTATCGTAACAGCCTTTTCTGGGACGAGGTAAATCACCTTGTCGTGGGAACGTGCGCCCGAACGTCTTTCACATTTTACACGTCGATCATAACAGCCTTAAACGCCGCTTGGGCGTACTACGTCCAGCGGAGCTCGCTAGCAGCATCTTCAGAAGACGCTCTCTCCTGAAGAGAAGAAAGAACCTGGAGGTTCGGTGAACTAGCGGTTCGGTGAGATGCGTACAAATGTTTCCAGAAACAAGGCAGCAACATGGATCCTCGCTGACTGCTGAACTGACCTAACTGCTGAACCACATGCGTATAACTGAAGTGGCGATGCTTGCGCAAGCACCCTTTCCTTAGCACTACGTCAACATAAAGAAATCTCATTAACTGACGGTGCACTACAAGATCCGACTGCTGAAGGTTGCATATATATTCTGTTCTTTTGTTAAGCCACCTTCCTGCTTCGCCTTTATTCTGCGGCGTGTCCTCGCACGCATATCCGACAATGAGCTCTTGCTTTGACGTGTTGATTATTAATTCGATTATTTCCTGTCAATGCAATAGAGTCCGCCAGTTGTTAGTTCTTTGTTTGTTTCTTTCTTTTTTCTTAACTCATTCTCACACCAGGTATGGAGGACTGGCCCAAATTCGGTTGGATAAAGCTAATTAACTTGAAGATTACATTCTGCTTGCAGATTTGCAAGGAAAGAAAAGATAAATTCAATGTAACAGATGCAAGAAAACCAATAACGCAGCTTGAATCTAAATGTACCTTGCAAAAATAAATAGATTGAGCGAAGCAGCTTTATCTGGGACATCGCTCGAAATCAATTAGAAAGGTCAGGACGGTGGCACAACCATATATGTGACTGTGCCCGGGAGTCGAATTTCCAAATGAAAGGATAAATAGACTTTCCAGATTCTAGCCAATATTCCAGATTCTAGCAACATTACCACGAGGAGATTTATTGTTTCTTCCCAATGACTGAAAATTCGTGAGAAGGAAAGGGCGACACACAACCTGCGTAGCTAAAAATTCAAAGAAGGAATTCGCCAACGTAGTTAGTTGAGCGATACTTCAAATCTCTGAGTACGGAAAAGTTCACTATTCTAGGGTTATAAGAGAATTCGATACCCAGGAGCTGTAGTCAGCGCTTTGTAGTGTTTCTTACCGCCGTTTTCGTTTTCGTCGCTGTTTGCCTACACAAACCATATTGAAGCAACTAGCCTAGGGTATCACCGTTCAGCAATCAAATAATCTGTTTGCGAATTCTTGTACCCTAAAGAACCAGGAGACCTTTCAGAATATATAAAAAAGACATAGAAGCAAGCTCAACAAAGAATTAAAGAAGAGAAAAACAGATTTTTATGTCTACAAGTTTTCAGAATGATGGATCCCTCACGATTACCTTAAGATTCGGTTAATTATTTGATAGGTAGGAAGAAAGCTACCATCCCAGTGCAGTTACACCTAAGTGATGTTAACTACTGTGGCAAGTCACTTGCAGATAAGTTTAACTTGCATTTTCTGGATGCAGGCTCATTAGTTAATATGGCACAGACAATTGATATTAAGTCTGCCGGGTCTTATACTAACAATTCACTACCTAACTTTGTCTTTTTATCTCATGTTACTTCATTTCATTTCATTTCATTTCCTTAAAGACACCTTAGTAGGGGTATTACATAAGGGTGGGAATACAACATATACAAACAAGTCTTATAATGCACTCAATTCTGTAAATAAAAACTGATCTCGAAGGGTCGTGTGTTATAGGCTCACTGAAGAACAAAAGTTCTCCAGGCAATGATGCTATTACTGCTGCTCCTATTAAGGCTGATATTTATGACTGGTACTTTTCCAGATGATATAAAAATAACCCGTGTAACAGCAACCTTAAAGGTGGAAATAAAAATCAAAGAAATAATTACCGTCCAATATCCATACTGAATATTTTTTTGTATAATTGCTGAATGCTTGATATACCCGAGACAGTATTCCTTTATTAAACAAAACGATGTCATTTGTGAACAACATTACGAATTCCAGTGTGATAGATCGACGTCGAAAGCACTACTGCCGATTAGGGATCGCATACTTAGCAACATCGAAGAAAAACTGTACACTGCGGGGTTCTCCCTTGATTTCCGCAAAACTTTTGATTCACTAAAGCATGAGATTTTCATTAGGAAACTCAAAGTGTTTGGTATACGTGGAACTACGCTTCTTCCAATAAAAGTTACCTTAGCAACAGGAAACACTATACAAATATTCATGATATTAAACCTGACTCAAGCCTTATCAAGTATGGTGTACCGCAAGTGTCAACCTTCGGCCATTTGCTCTTCATTTTATACATAAACGACTCAGTAAATATATGTTTCGCTCCTCACGTTGTCATGTATGCAGATGATGCGAACATTTTCTTACCGAGCATAAATTTACAATGCACTCCCAGAGCATGGGAGTGGGAGTGCAATGTAGTTATAGGAGGGATGGCAGTCACTCCGGAGACCCTGTCGTCGAGGTGGGCCGCCGCTTTGCGCAGCTCAGACCTCGGAATCCAGATGTGGGCAGTCCAGCAAGCCCGTGAGGTGGCGTTGAGGCAGGGCCTTGACGTTCCTCCGTGGGAGACCTGAGCCCGGGTCGCGTTAAACCTTGCCGGACGTACAAGAAAGTTGTATCCATCCATCCATCCATAAATTTACAAGAAATTGAGCAAAAATCATACCGGTGGTTAGGGAAAGCTAAAAACATGACTTACAGCCAATCCTTCAAAATTAAACGTAAAGAAAACCAAATTTATGCTCTTTCGGCTGAAAAACAAGCCAACAGGCTAAAATGTTTCTTCGCGACTTAATAATGAAAGCATCACACAGACGCACTTGCGTAATTTTTTGGAGTTGTGTTTCCGAATCTGAGTAGCTCTGACCATGTGTAGATAACGTTCGAGTTAAAATATTGTGACACGCTGACGAAGAAGATGTTTTCAGCTTCGTTACAATTAAATGCGATAGGGGAACAGTGGCTCATCCTTTGTGTCTCGCAGGTATGTTTGTCTCCACTTCGCGTCGACATTAGCAATTCGCAAAACATGACGTTAGTTTACGACATACTAAAGGAACTCGCAAAAGCAAGTGAAGGGAATCCCGCAATAATGTTCCAATGGATACCTGGCCACTGCAATATCCCTGGAAATGCTGCAGCAGGTAGGGCAGCTGGACAAGCGCATGTTAATAACGCCACACATCGTCTCCCTCTAACACAAGGTGAATTGCACCGCATAGTAAGACAGATCTGAGCCCGCAGTTGCAAAGGGACATGGTTTGGTCAGAAATCGAAATCACCAGATTGATTTCACATTGACCCATCGCTTCAATTTAAAATCCCGTCCACATTAGATACTACCAGAGCCTTTGAAGAGCTCATTCAGCGTCTGCGGCTCGGTACTTCGTACACGAAACACTTCCTAGATTCAAGAGCTGATAGTCCGGAATGCACTTGTGACCACGCGGATGCGGATGTCATAAGGCCAGGAAGCACAGGCTTACTACAAATGAGATCGGATTTCCTGATAACCAGTCTGTCTACGTAAATGAGCACCTCTGCCCGCAGCTCAAGAAGCTGCTCGGCATGGCCATTGCTAGGAAAAAAGAGGTAAACTGGCGTTTCGCATGGGCTAGGAAAGGAAAGATTTTCGCGCGTCAGACCGACACATCACCTGTCCTGCGCATTTCGGGTGAATCAGACTTGGACAAAATGCAACGTGCCACCACCGTTGTTTGTTCGCGTTAATCTTATCGTTTGTTTATAAATGGATACACCCTGTAACATTGCAGTGCCGCATGATTGCAACTACTTGAATTTCTTGCACCTGTATGCCCAGTCTGCAAAGAACAAGTGGGATGAGCTTTCGATGTTTTTAAGCAAATTTACTTTTCAATTTAATGTGATCATGGTAACCGATTCTTGGTACAAGCAAGAGAATGACGTACTTCACCTGCCTGGACATCAATCTTTTTTCTTAAACAGGCCTTCCCGTCACGGAGGCGGCGTGCTGCAGTTAGTATCGAATGAGTTTTCTTCCACCTTGATCCCTGAGTTCTCTGCTATAACGCCAGATTATGGAGTTTTAAGCTTGCAGTAGGAAAAATACCTTTTCGTGGTTGTGTATCGCCCACCTGGTGGAAAGTTCGATAACTTTATTTCTTTCTTGGAAAGGATTCTCAGTTTTGTGTGTCTGAGCGACATGAACCTTTCCGTTGGTGGTGATTTCAATGTTAATCTTTTACAAAGTACTTCGCAATCCCAAGAACTACAACTACTCCTCCACTCTTTTTACTGCAGGAATATTATTAAAGAACCTACACGTGTAAGTCATACATCTGAAACACTACTCGATCTATTCATCACAAACTGTTCTGAAGATACCACCAAATCGGGAGTAATTGTAGCTGATATGAGCGATAATTTGCCGATATACATGTTTTGCAAGCTTCATCAGGCTTCAAAACCCGTGCGTCAGTCAGTCATTTGTTTTCCAGGAAATGAATTACAGAACACTAAGCACCTTCCGACAAAAAATTAATAATATTGATTGGAGTTCGGTGCTTTTATGTCAGGACGCTGATGATGCATATGATAAACTCATGCGCTCCCTTAAGGAAGTGTATGACAACTGCTTTAAATATAAAAGAGTAAAGAAGCCAACTAGAAAACGGAAACCGTGATTTAATGATGAATGCCTTAGGATGATCCTTGAGAAGGATTCACTGTATCATTTGTTTGTCAGAACAAGGAACCCTGATGAACTTGCAGGCTTTAGGAAATACCGGAGCTATGTAAAAAAAATTGTACGCAATGCTATAAAGACGCATTACGAGAACCTATTTCAAGAGGTGAGTAATTCGAGAAGTCTATTATGCCGCGAAATTAAAAAGCTTTTGCATTGCGATGTCCACAATAGTGTTGACTTTGAACTTGTAGTTGAGCATAGAACGCTAAGAGGCAAAGAATTAGCAAATGTGTTCAATGAATATTTCACCAGTCTGGAAAAAAGTACTCATGACACAGCAGTAACCAAGTATTTGGGCGCATGGAACGCACATACAGCTTTGCTTAAACCGGCAGAACCACATGAAGTTTACACGATATTCATTTCATTAAAGAACAGTAAACCCCGTGATGTGAACGGGCTTCAAATAAGTCCTATTAAGTTTGTGCTTGATCTCTTGCTCCCAGTACTCACTCACATTTTTAACCTATCGTTGTCAACTGGAATTTTTCCTGAAAAAAATGCAACACGCGAAAGTTAGTCTTATTCAAGTCTGGGGACAAAAATATTCTGTCGAATTACAGGCCAGCCTCAGTACTGCCTGTCCTATCCAAGGGACTAGAAAAAGTTGTTTGTAAAAGACTAAAGTAATTTTGTGATAAACATTCCCTCATATCAAATAAACAATTTGGGTTCCGTGCGGGAATGTCAACTGAACAGGCTCTGGTAACCCCAAAAAGAGTTCATTTTCAATGGTTTTCAATATAAGGAACTAACGCTAGGAATTTTCGTGGACTACTCTAAAGTATTTGATGGGCTAAATTGTCAGACTTTTCTTACTGAACTAGAGCATTATGGGTTTCGGGGCATTTCTGTCAAACTCTTACAATCTTATTTTAACCACAGAAAGCATCTAGTTTCGATTTCATCAGAGGACTCACGTCTCCGGGAAATTACACAGGGCGTTCCTCAAGGAAGTGTAGTAGGGCCAGTACTGTTTAATATATGTGTTGAAGACATTGCCAACATTTCTAATGACGCTGCCCTTCATCGTTTATGCGGACGACACCAG
Organism: Dermacentor andersoni; assembly: GCF_023375885.2. Classification (NCBI taxonomy): domain Eukaryota; kingdom Metazoa; phylum Arthropoda; class Arachnida; order Ixodida; family Ixodidae; genus Dermacentor; species Dermacentor andersoni. The sequence goes on along the minus strand of NC_092822.1, from coordinate 20,242,995 downwards.
CCTTTTTATTCAGACTCGTAATATCGGCTATCTCCCATTGTTGGTAAATGTCACACTGAAACAATTGGCAGATGCAGCAAGGTTAACGCTCTCAAATTAAATACAACAAAAACAAAAGCTGTTTTTCTTGCACCTCCACAAAAACATCTGAGTGAAGACATACTGTTGCAGGTTGGCTCTGAAGTAATTCAACTTGTTCCTAACGTCAAAACTTTGGATGTTATATTTAATCAAAAATTAACGTGGAATGAATACGTGGAACTTATTGCATGCCGTTTAGTCAAAGCTTGCGGCGTGCTTTGTAGACTCCGTGAGACGGTACCATCTAAAGTTAAGCTGATCCTTTATAATGCACTAGTCTCATCTCATTTAATGTATTGCCACCTTGTGTGGGGTACCACATCAAAGCAAATTATCAGTAAATTATTACTGCTACAAGAAAAAAGGCTGGAATCATATCGCAAACACACCATTTGACGCACGTACGTCTGAACTATTTTCGAAGTTTAATATCATTGCTCCAGCAAGTTTATATGACGTTAACTTTGCCCGAAAATACCAGAGGTACCTTAAGTATAACAATGAAGCGTTCTAGGGGTTGTGCAACCTAACAGAACCAACAGATATATCCTATAACATTAGAGAAAGAAAGAGATCGCAGGTACCACTCTCCCGTACAAATTATGGATCAAATCGTTTATCCAATCACGTCCCATCCTTATTAAACTTCATGAAAATGGTGTCGAGATAACTGAAATTACTAGGAAAATAATACGAGACTTCCTAATTCAAACTAAATAATTATTTTTAAACGTTCCTTTGGTTAGGAGAACTCACTACGTACCTCCTTTAATTAAGTGGTTTTACGTTTTGCTGACATTTTCGCATATGGGATGTAACCTGTAAGACATTTATGCACACCTTCATTTCATATCTATGTTTCCGTATGTTAAGAGAACGTTATATGATAAATTTTTCAGCAATTGCAAATAATTATGTATTTGTGTTATATACTGTATATTCATATATGTCATTTGTACTGACTAACCACACTGCTTTGTATCACTGATTGTACATTTCGCTTTACACGATTTCACTTATACATTTCCACAATGCACACACTAAAGTGTACAAACTTTATTTCATTATGTCCCCGTTGTCATGAATACGGGCAAGAACCTTGTCAAGCTGCAAAAAAGCGGCTTTTATAAAAGTTATTGTCCCGGCGTTCATTTTTTGTAAATGAATGAGTGCGAAATAAAGATTGCTTGATCTTATGGTAGAATGTCCGCGACATGACCCACACAGACAACGCTTAACACGTGATTTAGTGACGTTACACCGCGGGCCCTTCAGCCTCAGGAAGATCTTAGGTTCACGGCCAATATTGAAAGACGAACGTTACTGGCCATTCAAAGATTTCTAGAAGCGAAGAAGACGAAGTGTCTTTCAGGCAGGACGCCGGCTCTTCCAGCTCTACTCATTTTGTCAATTTCTTTGACTTTGCTAGTGGACTGCTATTTCCTACTTAACTGCGATGGAGATGGAGCCTCACGCGCGTCCGCCGGGCTCGGCAGTGCCCGCGGCGGCTGCCTCCAGGAAGCGCAACGGCACCGAGAGCGACACTGACAGCGACGACACCATGCAGTACTATGTCAGCGGTGAAGATTCTTGCGACGACACCTTCGAGCTGGTGCGGAGTCGTAAAGCAAAGCGAAGATTTCTCAGCGCATCATCGAATTCGAGTGAGTCCACCGTGAGATCTTCGCGGGATACCGAGGAGCTCACCATCCTGTTCTCGCCAGTTCTCGCCAGTGACAACCTGAGACGCCTCAACAGGCAAGCCGTGTCTTCTCATCTAGAGGAGCTGGTTCCAAACGAAATCAAAGACATCAGGGTGAACACCCGTAAGAACGTGCTAGCTATTGACGTAGAACACACGGCTGCGTTGGATTCCTTGCGCAAGGTCACGGAACTTGGCGGGATGAAAGTCCGCCCTTATATTCCGCTCGGCAAACAAGTCCGTACTGGCGTAATTTACGATGTTGACGAGACCATCGTCGACTCCGATCTGTCAATCTTAATCAAGCCAGCTACGGAAAACACCATCATCACAAACGCGTTTCGTCTCGGCACGTCACGGTGTGTGAAGATCGTGTTTAAGGGCGAATCCCTCCCATCGCACGTAAAAGTGGGCCACTTCCGACACGCAGTTCGCCCCTTTATACCAAAACCGCTGCAGTGCTGGAATTGCAAGAAGCTTGGCCATGTGAGTAGTGTGTGCCATAACACTACCGTCTGTTCTCGCTGCACTGGGCCCCACACCACAAACACGTGCGAGGCCAGTGTGCTGAAGTGCACAAACTGCAGCGGCCCTCACGATGCATCTTCGAAGGAATGCCCTTTGATTCGAAAGGAAATGCAAATATTGAAGCAAATGGTTAGAGACCACTCGTCTCACCGAGAAGCAGCAGCATCTATTAAGCGACGACGATCACGTCGCCGACGTCGATCAAGAGCCTCCAAAGCCTCTGCAGAACGCCACACACGTATATTACCACCCACTCTTCCGCCCAGGCCAAACGCAGTCAGCTCAAAGGAAAAGGCTACATCGAACAGCACGGCTGCTGACGCGTGGCCTGCACTCCCGAAGCTACATGCCCCTACTGAGCGAAATGATACTTCTACAGTAGGGGACACTTCGTCTGTTCCTGATAAATTGGCGGACCAAGATCAACAAATTGTTGTTATGATCAGCTCTCTGGTGAGTGCTATTCGTGTTCTACTGGACAAGCTACAGACACCAACAGCTCGAAGTGCATTGCAAGTGCTGGATGCCATCAGTCCGGTTCTGGCGAGCCTTCAGAAGTCCAGTGCTTGAGAACTTCTACAGCAGAACCATGGCTCATCGACAACAACAAAGATCGTTCCGGGATGATGTGAGACGTGCCTCCATATTCCAATGGAATGCGAGAGGCCTGAGGTCTCGTATTTCGGATTTCCGACAGTTCGTATTTGCAAACCATTTTCCTATACTGGTCATCTGTGAACCGAACTTATCAGCCTGCATAAGACTATCGGGATATGAATCTTTTCTTTCAAACACGTGTGTCCGTGGTAGTAAGGTTCTGGTTTACATTCGCAAGGACCTTACGTATTTTTCCCAACACGTAGCGCCACACGACGGTAACCAATACGTCTGTGTTACTGTGAAAAAGAAGAAGCTGTCTTTTACTCTTATTGGCGTCTACCTTTCCCCAACAAGTCAGTTTGATAGAAAACGACTGGAAGATATTATGGCTGATACTCCCGGTCCTTGGATAATAACAGGGGACTTCAACGCTCACCACCATATATGGGGAAGCTCCAGGATAAATTCGAGGGGCAGGTCACTAGTATCCTTTGCATCAGGCCACAACCTGTGTCTTCTAAATGACGGAAGCCCGACATTTCTGCGAGGAACTACATACAGTAGCTGCCTTGACTTGACTTTGGTGTCACGTTGCCTGACTTTGAGCGTGCAGTGGTTCACTGATGTTGAAACCCATGGCAGTGATCATATACCGACCTATGTGAGAATCGATGGACTAGACGCCGCATTACCGGTTGTCTCTCGCCAAATCGACTGGTCAGTCTTTCAAGATCGCGTAGAAGACACATGCAAGACACATATTTCACGCAGATTAGAAGACATAATTGCTGACGCTATGCAAGATTGCACACGCTGCTTCACACATCCATCAAAGCGTACAGATAATGACATTGAATTGGAAAGGCTTCGTGCACTACGTCGCCGAGCTGAAAGGAGATACAGGCGCACGAAGTCAATTCTTGACCTCAGAGAAGCTCGGCGCATGCAAAAGAAGATCAAACGCCGAATGGATAAGCTAGCGGATCAAAGATGGAAATCTTTTTGCGACTCACTAGACCCCCGCAAGCCATTGTCCTGTGTGTGGCGTACCCTACGGGGTCTTTGCTCAAGTCCCCAGCAACGACACCCATTCAACGCCCTTGCTCTCTATCAAAACCGCCGCGAGATAGACGTCGCAGAGGAATTTTGTGCGAACGTCGCCGGCGGCACAGTTTTAGTCCCTGACATGGCTCTAGGCAACATACCCGACCCACGAGATGCAAGTATGGACGCTCCATTCTCTATGGAAGAGTTAGAAGCTGCTATGGCGCTATGTAGGTGTTCGTCTTCACCAGGACCCGATGGCATAACATATACTGCTTTGCGCCACCTAGGCAGAGAAGCACGAAGAGAACTCCTCAGCCTTTTTAATACTTCATGGCAAGATGGTGTCGTCCCACAGGAATGGAAACGCAGCCGCCTGGTACCGCTTCTAAAAGCAGGAAAGTCCCCGCTCGAATTGGCATCCTATCGGCCTATAGCTCTTGCCAGCTGCGTCGGGAAGCTTATGGAACGTATGATCCTCATGCGTCTCGAATGGTACCTTGAACATCATAAAATTTACCCTGACTCTATGGCGGGATTTCGACGCGGTCGTTCATCGATTGACAGTGTCATCGATCTCGTATCATCTGTGGAACAACAAAAATCTCGGAAGCGATTATCAGTAGCGCTCTTTCTTGACGTGAAAGGCGCTTACGACAACGTTTCCCATCAAACCATTCTAGACGCACTTCTGACAATTGAACTAGGAGGGCGAGTATATCGATGGGTCAGTAACTACTTGACACAAAGGTCCTTGTTCGTACGAACGGAAGATGGTCCGACTACCGACCACTACACATGCCGAGGCGTTCCCCAGGGCGGTGTTCTAAGCCCTATTCTTTTCAACCTCGCGCTTCTTGGGCTGGCCGAATCCCTACCGGAAACAGTGAGTGTTTCAATCTACGCCGACGACATCTGCATCTGGACATCAGCGGTCACTCGCCTGCAGGTTCGCGCACGGCTACAGAAAGCAGCAACACAGGCATCTGACTACCTTCACACACAAGGCCTTACCATCTCAACAGAAAAATGTGCATTAGTCGCTTTTACGCGAAAAACGATGACTCCTTATCCAGTATGCATCAATGGTCAGCCTATCTCCTACAAGAGAAATCACCGGTTTTTGGGCGTCATTGTAGACCGGGACCTCACTTGGAGCCCTCATGTTGCCCACTTAAAGAAGAAGCTCACATCTATTGTTCACGTCTTCAAGTTCATCGCCGGCAAAACATGGGGATCGTCAGTGGGCTCCATGCTACAGTTATATCGAGCACTGTTCATCGGATTCCTACGCTATAGCTCCCCCGTGCTTGCTAAAACCTGCAAGTCAAATCTTCGAGCACTTCAGAGCGTGCAGGCACAGGCACTACGTGTTTGCCTAGGCCTTCCGCGCAGCGCCTCGACAGCTGGAACCATTATAACCGCTCAAGACCATCCGATCACAACTTATATTAGCACCGAAACGCTTAGAACCCATGTTCGTCATGTTTCACGGATGCAGTCAAGCTTTCTTGCGTGCCTGCCAGAACGACGACCACAGGCGTCCTTCTCCAACAAGGTCAACATCCATCGTGCCTCCTTACCATCGGGTTTCACACCCTCTGCACGTTCAACCTCAGCTTTGTGGTGTTTAAAACAACCTCAAGTGCGTCTTACGATTCCAGGGATAAGAAAAAAGACCGACCTGCCTACCTTGGCCTTGAAGCAAGCAGCTCTGGATTGTTTGCACACTTTCTACTTTGATCGAGTACATATATATACGGATGGCTCTTCCACTCAGACCAGCTCCACCAGCGCAGTGGTTATACCATCCCGTTCACTAAGTATCCAATACAAGATCTCTCACTTGACAACATCGACTAGTTCGGAGCTTGTTGCCCTCCGAGGTGCCGTTGATTATATTAATAATCAACCGGCTAATCGGTGGGCTATATTCTGCGATTCGAAGGCGGCCTTACAATGTCTTCTGGCATCTCTTCGTCGCGGGTCATGTGAACAACTCGTGTCGGAGATACGAGAAATGCACCATCACATGATCGCGAAAGGACACGACGTCGTGTTTCAGTGGCTGCCTGGTCATTGCGGTATCTCCGGCAACGACCTCGCTGACGAAGCTGCTAGAAAAGCTCACGAGGGAGCAACCCTTGTTTCAATACCTTTATCGCGGACCGACGCAGCCCAACACTTAGGCAAGCTAGCGCACTCTTTGACATTGGAGACCTGGCGCACATCTGAATTCACTCACCATCGCTTGCTTTCCCTCGATCCCTACATGCAACTGCGGCTGTTACCAGGTCTTCCGCGAAATGAGGAAACAGTGCTGTGCCGCTTACGTTTGGGCGTCGCATTCACAAATGCTTATGCATTTCTGATTGGAATGGCTGATAGCGCCGAGTGCAATGCCTGCGGTGTCGAGGAAACCATAGAACACCTACTGTGCTACTGCCCATCTTATGAAAATGAAAGGCAAGACCTCTGCACAGCTCTCAATCAGCTAGATGGAAAGCCGTTCACCTTGAACAAGATCTTGGGATCATGGCCTCGCATATCACAGCTACAAAAGGCCACAAAAGCGCTGCTGCGATATTTGAAAGCGACCGGATTGAGTCAACGTCTGTGATCCGGACTGAGTGACCGACTGATATCTCCAGTGGACTTTCTCTTTTCTTTTAATCTTTCCGTCCCCCTTTCCCTCTCCCCAGTGTAGGGTAGCCAACCGGGCTCAGTCCTGGTTAACCTCCCTACCTTTCATTTATCATTTTCTCTCTCTCTCTCTCTAGAAGCGAGCAATGTTCTCGGGAACTATTGAGTAGAGTGTTTAAATACGATATGCTCATTCTAGGGGATCTTTTTAACCCGACTCCGGCCAATTCAGTGCCTGGATTAACGTATATTCACTTGAACCTAATCCGTACTATCTTACGTGCCCGATTTCAGTGAAGTTATGTGACCGGAATTTGTGTTTACTTTAGTGCACCTACCTGTTGGACTTTTTGTCATTATGATTTGGAGCTGATTTTTCGTTTTAATGCGTTACGTTAGTTTTTTTTTAAATATCTGTGTAAAAAGGATCAGTCGGCGCCAACTAAAGGCGACAACATGTCGTAGGTACCATATAATAATAATAAAAAAACTGTAGTTATGCGATCTGGCCGAAAATAGCGTTCCGCGCATCTCATCCATATTGCAGCGTTGAGAATAGCAACTCGTGATGTCACAATCGACGTCAGAGCGGGCAATACAATGGCTGCTGCGGAAACTTTCATGACAATGGCGTTCGCGTTGGCTCCGCTTCGAGCATTCATTTTTAGCACATTAAATATAAGAAACCACAAAAACGAGAAGGATAAGGAGATCCGGTGGTCTTGATTTTTTTTTTGTTACCTACAACCTGTAGCGTATCTGCTCCGTGAAGAAATGCAGAATCGAGACAAAACTTTATTTCAGCTATGCGTTTACTTAACTTGCGGTGCGATTATTTTGAGGTTGAACTGCGTCAGCGCCTCTTTCTGAGCCTTTGCATTACACAAGCTATTATTTGCTGGAGTGTCTGGTCGACTTAGCCTAGAGCGCGACAACTTGCAGCTGTCTTGAACACAACTACATGCACGTACACATCTGCCGCGGTATAGCCCAGTAGCTACGGAGTTGTGCTGCAGCGCTCGAGGTCAAGAGTCCCACCCCTGCCGCGGCGTCCGCATTTCGGTGAGGGAAAAACGTAAAAACTGCCATATAGTCCGATTTAAATGGACGTAGACAGAACCTCCTGAGGTGGTCAAAGTTAATCCCCCACTCCGGCGTGTCACAAATTGATATCGTTATTTTGGCACGAAGAAGGCCAAACTATCGTTTTTTCTTTCACCTGAGGCGTCTCATTCCGGTCTGCAGAGGGGTGTCGCTCGGTGAAACCGCATGTAACGTTACACGCGACGTGACGAACACATGTAATAATGACAGCGCTTACATCACTGCAATCGTACTACCCACGTGCCTTACTTTGGTGCTGTGGTTTAGGGGAGGGAAGGCATTTCTCAGTCATGCGTGCGACGAGCGCACGGAGAGAATCGTCCTCGTGCCGTGCAGGATGCAATTGGAGCTAAATTTAGCTTCGCACTCGGCGTTCAGAGAGCAAGAGAGGGGGATGCTAAATCACGCCGACCAATTTTGAACACGGAGGGCCCTCTACGAATAGGGGGCAAGCACGGTTGCAAAATGAGACCATAGGACACCCACTATTGCTGTATCATAAGTTCTTCATGTAAGCTTTCTAATCCATTATTAAGTTTTGCGCTGGTATTTGGTTATACGTCATTTCTGTGCCCTATAGTTCCCATACGCTGTCAGCAGCACGCACAAGAAGTTCCACGTACGCCAGCGCGGCTGCGTTATCGGTACAGCCTATCCGATAATTTACTTTAAATGGCTCCTATATCTATTTTCTTGGTCTGCTCTGCAACCTCGTGCACATGCATGAAGTAATTGATATTTGATCGAGTTTGATCATATGTTGTCCTCGGCGTTTTCGTTTGTTGGCTTCTCATGATATGAGTAATGAAGATCATGCCCCATGGTTAACGCCCTTTCTTTTTGGTCATTACATAACGAGAGTCTCGAGTCAAGCAACATTGATTCCTTCAGCTAGCACGTGTGGCTTTATTCATCAGTTGCTCTTAACTCAAGAAAGATCACGTACTCGTGACGCCAGAGGCACAAAGGATGTTCCACATCCTCCGCCAATGTTTGCGTGTGGTGGCGCTGGCTAATACTACCAAGGTTAGTTCTAGTAGTAAAAACATAAATACGCAGGAAACAAGGGTGGGAAAATGGCGCTGCGGAATCTCAATTGGTTAGGGCATCGCACGCGTAATGCGAAGACGTGGGATCACTCCCCACCTGCAGCAAGTTGTTTTTTCATCCACTTTAATTGCGATTTATCGTTTCTTTAAATCAATTGTTAAGTACAAGTAATTTCCCATACGTTTTCCTTGGTGTGCTTGTTTGGTGGCTTGTAATGATATATATATATATATATATATCATTATATCCAAACTAGCTAAAGTGGCCATGTGCAAGAGTATTCAGAATCAAAATGATGAATCAAAACGTAGTTAATGAAAGATTTAAAAAAATTATGGGGTTTTACGTGCCAAAACCACTTCCTGATTATGAGGCACGCCTTAGTGGAGGACTTCGGAAATTTCGACCACCTGGGATTCTTTAACGTGCACCTAAATCTAAGTACACGGGTGTTTTCGCATTTCGCGACCATCGAAATGCGGCCGCCTTGGTCGGGATTCGATACCGCGACCTCGTGCTCAGCAGCCTAACACCATAGCCACTGAGCAACCGCGGCGGGTAATTAAAGATTATAAAAAGTCGCAGTATCGCCCGAAAGTTGAAGCATCGATTGCGATAGCAAATTAGTGGACAGTTGCAAAATTAAGTTGTAAAGACAGGTATACTACGTAAATTGATAGGCATGGTGTCATGCGCACACAAGCAAAAACGAACGCATCTCACTCGATGACCGCCGAAAGTGGGTATCAAAACGCGCGGCAGCTGCGGCGAGCGAATCGGCCTACGTGCTGCCGCTCGCATCAACGCGAACTAAGCTGCGAAAACACACCGCGCGGCGGACTCTAGCTGTCGTAGATGGCTTTCAAGATACAGCGGCTCGGCCGGGCGCGCGCGGCCGTGCTGTGGAAGAACGCATACTCCCTCCCTACCCTCCCCCCGGAGCTATCCGCTTGACGGAAGCCGGCGCGCTTCCTCCCCGCTTTTCTCCCTTTCGTGCGTGAGATTAAGCCGCGATCACGGGCTCGCCCTCGCAAGCTTTTACTCGCACGTACAGCATACGGCGCGTGGCGATGATTTTATCGCCCTAGGAATCTATACGGAACCGCACGCCGACGGCAGAAATGCGCTTGGAGAGTCCATATAGTTGCTATCGCAATAAAAACACAGAGCTTCTGCACATACCATAGAGTTTCTAAAAATACCCTAGAGGGAAATGTGGCGCTAGTGTCTACGGGGGTTCTCATGCGCGTTGCCTCAACCTACATGGGAATGATGGGAAGTACAGGCTTCGGATTGACTTCGGTCTTCAGACTAGTGGCGTTTGTTTCTGGCGCAGTAAACAAAGCTATACTCAAATATTATCGCGTAAAAGCTAATTCTATTTCTGCAGTATGTTATATAATGTACAACACGCTGCATAAACTTTGTATGACTTCGAGATGGAAGCATGGTTTACTATGGTTTGTCACCAGGACACACCAGGGTATGCATACTTGTGCTATTCTGTTCCCAAGTTAACGCCAAAGAATAATTATTTATTCATTTTTTCAACAGCAAAACAACCGTGCAAGTACTTATATAAAAATACTCATCATGTATTTCTGGAAATAAAAATGTTGTATTGTGACAAAGCGTTGCGCCCTTGAGAGGAATGCTGCAAGTGTCGTCTGCTACGACGCCTGCTCGCTGCAAACGCGAGACTTTTCTCGCAGAAGACAGGCACTTGCGAACTCTCTCGCTCTTTCGAAAGGTTGCGTCGGCTGTCACGATTGCTGAACGCCTTCAAGTACTTTTAAGCACATCTGCTGCAGTGCTAGCTAGGACGCTAGTGGCCTCCTACGAGTATGCTGCATCATATTTTATATTGGCGTACCGCTTCCGAAGCGTTACAGCGTGGCTTTGCGGGTACCCATTGTGCGACACTAGACTACAGCTAGGAAGCAGCTATCTTTCCTACCACAAGTAAGTTTGTGTTCTCAAAGTCCTAAAACACGCATTTCAATGAGCACATAAATGAGCACATAATGAAGCCCTCAATAAAATTTGATTGTCAAGCCACTAGAAGTACAACTGTATATGTCTTGTATCAGTAGTGCCTTCTTTGTCCTATTCTGAAGTTTCATAAAGCACGTAACGCTACAGTGCCAACCTAACACACTTAACAAACAAAGGTCCAAACGCTCAAAACATGTTCTTTCAACGTTTACGATGCCGCCGCTTTCTCGTCACGGCTTCGACGCCACACCGCGACACAAGCATCGTCCCAGTCGCTGGCCCAGCGCGCTATCGCCACTCCGAGCAACATAACAAAGGCAAAGAGCTTTGCGTTGCACTGTCCAACTGCAGGTTATAGCAATTGCGCCTGGAGCGAAACCAAAACTGCCAAAAAAATACTTGTACACTAGTTCGCCAGTCAATAGAATGCCAATCCGAAGCCTGTACTTCCCATCATTCCCATGATGGTTGAACGATCGCAGCGCCAGATTTGCCTCTAGGTATACTAATATGAAACTCTATGGCACATACCAAAGAATCGCGTGGTGTTCAATAATCAGAATTCCTTGTCGGATAGTACTAAAGATGGCTTACTTACGCCCATATCAGCACGCTTTCTGATATTTTATTTATTTATTTATTTATACAATACTGCGGATGCATGGTCCAAGCAGCGTGGTGGATACATATACAAAAGAAATACAAAAGAAACAGCAACGAAAAAAGCAACAATAATACAGACTCAGAAAGGTTATTTCACCGTTTGCTCACTTGCTTTGATAAGGCAGTTCCATTCACTAATGGTTCTCGGGAAATAAGAAAACTTGAATAGGTCTGTGAAAGCAAAATATGGGGTTAGGGCGTTTTCACTGTGGTGCCGGGTGGGCCTGCTAGTTAAGGGTGACAAATATGCTGATGCATCTAGTGCTAGTTTGTTTTCCAAGAGTTAGGAAAGAAATTCTATTCTAAATTTTTGCCTTCGTACTTGTAATAGGGGATGCCATTTGCTTGCATTAAATCACAAGGTCAGTCTGATGGTGAAAATTTATTAAAAATAAACCTTATGGCCTTTCTCTGAATACGTTCAAGACAATCAATGTTGCGCTTAGTATGATGATATGGCAGACCTCGGATATTTCGCGTGTTAGTTTATTTTACTGAGCAATGAAAATCCTAGTATTACAAAAGACAGGTTCACAATGACAGCTTTTGCTGTAGTTGGCTATGTGTGAGTGGTTATCTTTGTCAAGTGATTGTCGGTGCTCTTTTAGAGGGGCACTAACACACTGACCGGTCGGGCCTATGTAAATATGGCCGTAAGTGAATGACAACATGTACACTACATCAACATTATATCTCACGAACTTGGCGTCTTCTTTGAGAGCACAGACAGAATCTTTTGTGGGTTCCTTCTTTTAAACTCTTTGGCCGCAGCTGAGCACATTCATTGCGCCCTGTCAGGAGCGCTAAATAAAACGTGAAAACCAAACCTTCTGGCAGCGTTCTTTAGTCCGTGGGAAATGCAATGGACATAGGGCAAGACAGCAATGCGTTTTCGTTGTGTGTCATGTGTGCTTCCAGGTTTCTCTGGTGCAGCAATTTTAACCGCCTTAATAATTATTTCAGTCACTCTACAAATAATCTGCTCAGGGAATCCTACCGAGTTTTGTCCATCAATTTAATGGGAAAATCGCAGATTCAACACTCAAGACCCCGTTTTTAAATATATATTGAATGTAATTTTTGTCTATTACTTCGATTCTGAATGATCTTGCAGAAGCTCACCGTAGTTATAGCTTGGATATTTATATATATGTAACTTCCTTTCCCAAAATAAACTGAGTTGCTGATGTCTTATTTTAGCCTTGTGTCTCGTTTGTTGTGCGCGTTGCAGTTTCACGATCATTTGGGCCTCCTGCTGTCGTATCGCTCAACTTTGAGTACTTTTGCAGTTCCGACTTTTGAGCCTCCTGCTGTAGATACACTATGTGCCATGTATTGCAAATAGGCAAACTTTGAAACCCCCCTGACACAACAACCGGGCTTGAGGGTTGCGAGTCCACTACTTGAACAGAACACCGATGGCACGGGTGCAAACTTCTTCTCTTACAATGGCAGGAAGTTGAATGGCGCACGCTCCACGCCGCAGATCACTGTCGTCGGGTTGGGAGAGACAAAATCAAGAAGTTGGAAACGGAAACGTTCGTTGCGAACCCACAGCTAGAAAACATCATTGTCTAGGACTTCCCGGACGTACAGCTTCATGCCAACTTCATGGCGAAGTCAAGGAAGCGCCGTTGCAAGAAGTCGCAAGAACGTAAGCTCGACGCCCTTAGACCAAAGGAACCCACCCAACCCAAGAAAGTCATCCTCATGTTATCCTCCTACAAGCCTATTGAAGCTGAAGCTGCCGTTCTGCGCAAGGGTATGAACTTCAACACTGCCACCTCACCCAACTCGACGACAGTAATGTGCGCCGTGGAACGTACCGACATTCAACTTCCTTCCGAAGTAGCGTGGCTGCTTTGGGTACTGTAATGACTACTATAGAATTCGTCTGCTGCTTTCACTATATCTTCGAAATCGCTGGCAATATTACACTGCGATCTTTCAGTGCATATATCTTGGCTTGTCCTATGCCAATTTGCTTCTCACTCATACCATGCTGCGTTCATTTTTACTGCTTCCTCAGTCTTTCTCACGTTATAATTTCTAATATCCCTTACTTTCTGCTTGTTCACTTTTGACACTTCCGCGAATTCTATCTGATTTCTTGAGTTGGACACTTTATTTGTCATTTCTGTATTAAGTCCTTTGTTACTTGGAGCGCGTACCTATTTGTTGCCTTGGTGCCTTACCTCTCACTTCAATTCCCACCTCTGAAATCAGTCTAGTTAGGGTTTCATTCATTAAATCGATGTCGTCTTCATCTACCTGTTCTAAGGCTGTATATTTGTTTGAAAGCACTAGCCTGAATTGGTCTGCTTTTACCCTGATTGCGTCTAGGTTGGTCTCTTTCTTCCTCACTAATTTTACTCTTTCTCTCTTCTGTTGTGGGAAATCCTAGACCTCGCTAACTTATCACTGAGCTTTACCCTACCTAACACTTCTACATCCTGCACTATGCTGGGATCGGCAGAAAGTATGAAATCAATTTTATTTCTTGTTTCACCATTAGGACTCTTTCAGATCCATTTTCTGTTGCTACGTTTCCTGAAAAAAATATTCGTTATGCTCAGCTTATTCCTTTCTGCGAATTCTACCAGTATCTCAGCTCTAGCGTTTCTAGAATCGACACCGTTGTTGCCAATTGCCTGTTCACCCGCCTGCTTTTTCCACACTTTTGCATTGAAGTCCCCCATTACTACTGTATACCGCGTTTGCACTTTTCTCATCGCTAATTAAACATCTTCATAAAATTGATCTACTTCCTCATCGTCGTGACTGGACGTTAGAGTGTATGTTTATACTACGTTTAATCTATACCTTTTATTGAGTTTGATTACGACTGCTGTTACCCTCTCGTTCATGCTGTAGAATTGGTAACTGTTGCCCGCTATGTCCGTATGGATTAGGAATCCTACCCCGTATTGCTTCTTATCCGGGAGACCTCTATAGCAGAGGATGCATGGCCATTATTCGCAATGTGTAAGCCTCACCAGTTCGTCTAATCTCACGAAGGCCGATAATATCCCAAACAATGTCTGATAGTTCTTTGAAGAGTCCTGCTAAGCTAGCCTCACTCGAGAGGGTTCGGGTGTTAAACGTTGCAAGGGTCAGTTTCCATTGGCGGCCTGTCCGGACCCAGAGATTCTTAGCACCCTCTGCTACGTTGCAAGTCTGACCGCCGCCTTGGTCAGCCGCTCCGCAGCCGCTGGGGAATAAATGCCATTGATTTATTGGCAGCATGGCTACAACGGGTTAATGTTTCAGGAGAATGCCTTTTAGCAGCTCCAATGGGATCACGATGATGTCAAAGCGCTTATGGCATAATTTCTGTGGCATTGAGGGCCAGTTCCACCTGAATAAAGGTGCAAAAGATTGAAAGCTGATCTCTTTCCAATTCAGTTAAGAGTAAAACTTCATTTTAAAACTCAACGTCTACTATATTGCGTCAGAGGTTGACGTTACCTACGGTGCCTCAGATAGCAGCTTCAGGATTTCCGAGTTTCGTCGCCACCTATTCTTCACGTGTACGTCGTTTTCCAGCATTTGCATATGTTTACTGCGGCTACTCATATAGTTGGTATTTTATTAGCAAATGCACGCATTGAAATTTTGGCACGGGCGAAATTGATAGTCTACATTTAATTACGTTTTTTCTAGAATAGAACTGCAGCTTTTTATTGAAATACACTAAAAACCCATATGTGCAATACATACTGGTGTTAAGGTAAATCAGGGACAATTGGAGTCCACTTTAAACACATAATACATCTTAACATCGAGCAGAAACAGAAATAAAAGTTAAACAGGAGTACACTTAACTCGGTGCTAACATATAACAAAGCCACGTGCACAGAGGACATCAGGATATGAATAAAAAGTAAAATAAAGTGAAGAATAAGAAATCGAGCAGGAGAGCCCACTGGTGTGATGAAGAAAGGGAACGAAAAATCATCGAGCATGTACACTGCAAAAATAAAAAAGTTTTACAGTTGCATGTACACGTCCATAGCGTCATCTTGTCCTGCTCTGTGGCTTCATAGTCACTTGAAAATTGATCCATATGAATTCGCCAAACTGTCATTATCTGGTTCTTTCCCTAAGATGAAGCCACTGGGCACCACGCCTATCGCGTACCTGTTTATTCACTAACAAAGTTTTCCCCACCTGAGATAACGCAAACGAAATGGAAACAAGAAAAAAAAGGGAGAATGTCCTAAAATTCAGTGGTACCTTGCATGGCATGCGTACGCGTTTACTTACTTCACTGTCTGTCTCAGTCGTAGGCTGCGTGCGCAAGCTAAAAGAACACTAAGATATATTGCAGCTGTCGTGGTCTCCAAGCTTCAGCACTCTACCTGCTTTACTTACCAGCCTCCGGAAGTAAGGCTGCTAAGGCTTTAGTCGGAGTCATTTCTGTTCTGCCTCTGAAAACACCAGCGAGTCCTCTGCAAAAAGTCCGGCAAAGGCGGGGAAAGAGGTGCCCATAATATTGACATGTAGTGGTTTAAAATCGGAACGCTCGCGTCTCCTACTGCAAGCCGGCCTCCGCTACAGTGTGACAACCAGCTATGACCGCTGGATACATAACAGATTCCAAAAAACACTGCTTCAATTCATACACTACAGAGGCCTCACAGCACACATATAATACACATATACGCACCAAGAATTATGCCTTAAGGGCAAGTCTTTATCGCAATAAAAAAAAAAAAAAGAGGTGCCCAGAGACCTGACCCACTACAGAGGCTCTTCTAGATAAAGATTATCAATAAAATAACTTCGGCGCCAGGTCCAGGGATATGTTTACCACAGGTGTGTTTGAATAGCTAAAATTTTGAATCAAATCGAGTACGTATATTCGAGGCAAACAACCTCCAAATATCGAATCGAATATCTCATTTCTGAACACAGCTAAATATAAAGTTTGCGTAGGGTCCTTTTACTAAACATGAGTCAGACAATGGTATTATTCACATAATTTATTTTGAGGCATACTTATAATATGTGATGTAAATCAGAAATGGACTTCCGGGCAGCTGAGGCGCTTGTAAATGAGAAACGATTGTTTCCACTTATGTTGTGCACCATGGCAATGATAGTAAGGAAAGAAATTTGTTAGATTCATGTCACCAGCACGTCACGAGATATACGTAAACTGCTGAGTACGGTCAAGGAAAAAGCTGCGATACCACAGCAGCATACATGGTTTTGAAGTGATGGAAAGATGGCGCGATTGGACGAAGAATCCATTTGCCTAAACCGAGACAACAGAAAAGCGCTATGGACAGCACAAAAATGAGACATTTATAATGAAGGGCAAAATTTGTTCAGCAGCAGTTATCTGCCCTGTGTGTGTTCGTTTAGAAACTGATGATCTTGCACAGCTACCGCAAATCTCCTGCAGCAGAATCACATGAAACAGTCGTTACTTCTTTTGTTCTCTCCCTTGTGAGGCTCCAGTAACTCTTGCAATGCATTACATATTGCAACCAACTATTGCAATAGTGAGTTCTGAAATCGAATACGAATGGAATAGAAATAACTGATCGGTTCGTATTCGAATATTCGCACACCTCTGCTTTACCCGCCAGAATAAAGTTTCTTCTTGATGGTACAGCATTACGAAAGGAAAATTTGTCGCGTATGAGCCCTGTGCTCAACCTCTTGGCAGCCATTGAGGTTAGTAAGAAATTCACCTAAGCTTTTTATGAAGAGCGACAACAATTTTTATTGCCTCATTATTTCCATTAAACGGCGGGACGTGATACCGCCGTAGGTGGTTCCGTGCACTGGTACGAAGGTGGGCCATTGCTATTGCCGAGTTCTTCGCAAGTGCAGGTCCCGTTGCAGGCACTGGTGTCACCTGGATTGCAAAGCTGGAAACGTGTGGGAAAGAATAAGTGCGCTCTGTTGAGACACGTTCATAAGTAGCCCGGATGATCGTTGTTAAATCATCATTTCATAGTCACAAATTTAATGAAACTGCCTGTTTGTTTTCGAGTGTCATTTCAGGCTGCAATAATTGAGAAAATCGACGTCAGCCTTACATGTGTCTATGTCAGAACTTGAGTAACATTTTTCTAGTTAATACGTCAGACTTTGTCATTACAGGATGTTCTCGCCGACATATTATAAATTTCCAGTTGTCGCGCACTTCGACAAAGTCACTGGTTTCTCAATTTCGATGTATCTATTCGCCTTCTCAGGTTCCAAGTGTATAAAGAGTTTGCATGACGTACAAGCTCCCACAATTAATTTCTTTGCTCGCAAACGTTGTTCTAGTTCTTGTCAAGATTTCTAGGTCATTTATACAGCAATGTGCACGAGTTTTTGAAATGTGTATTGCTTATAATAATTGACTTAATCATACCAACCTGTCAGGGCCCTAATATTTTGTAAATATTCTGTAAATATTGGTCTCTATAA
Source organism: Dermacentor andersoni (assembly GCF_023375885.2). Lineage (NCBI taxonomy): Eukaryota > Metazoa > Arthropoda > Arachnida > Ixodida > Ixodidae > Dermacentor > Dermacentor andersoni. Next base: position 20,225,153 of record NC_092822.1, on the reverse strand, counting down.
ACACAGATGAGTGCGAACCACTACACGTTTCAAAGCTGACAAGCCCACGCTGATGCAACGCCGTCATCAGAACACTACATCCAAGACGCCAGCTCGGATTGTTCTGACATCTCAATGGATCAATCGCTTTTTATGTCAAAAAGTTTAGGCAACGCTGTCTGCTCGACCTGTGTATCATTTCATACATGCCTGCGAAGGGAAACACTAAAGCTGCACGGAAAGAAAGAAGAGTTCACGAACAGGAAAGAAGCCGAAGTACAGCAATATACGTAGATAGTAAAACGTTTTCTTGGGTGATTTGGTTAATAATTGAGAATGTAAAACACGAGCGCGACAAAAAAAGAAGAAAAAAAAAAAGAAAAACAAGGACGACACAAGTACACGGGACAGATGGCAGTCCTATGTACTCGAATCGTTCTCGTTCCTTTCGCGCTCGTGTTTTTCATTCTCAGTTCACTGTAACATAGTACGCTTCGAATTGGTTTAAACTGTCGCCCCTCACCCCTTATTGTCATGTGCGCGAGATTTTTACGAAGTTTAATCTTCACAAGCTGGCAGTATGAATTTCGAAAACAAAAACTAACACAGCAAGCAAAGAAAAATTTAAATCGTATGCGCCGCGGCCATCCGTTTAAGCAAAGCTTCCACTGTTCTTCACGAAAAAGTTCGTTCTTGTTTAGCGACCATATGCAAGTATAAAACACACGGCGTAGTTGGACGCATTTTCACCGTCAAACGCTTCGCACTGCATAATCTTGTGGCGCTCGCTCACGTGCATCCCGACGATGGAATGAAGACATCGTCATGACGACGATGGCCCGACGATGACAGCGTGAAGATGACAGAAAGATTACGACGACATGGCACGGAAGAAATGATCGCAATGACAGGAAGTCGATCAGATGGCGACAACGGCCTGGGGACGCACGCTTGAGAGCAACACGATACGACTCCGCAAGCGCTCCGTCACGTGGCTTTTTTTTTCATATTTCGCGGGCTTTCTTTGCAACCCGGAAAGAAAGGACAACGTGAGACATATAGTAAAGGAAACAACTTAATCGGTGGTTTCTGAAGGCGCTCTACAAATCTGCATATCATACTTGGGGTTCTCAGCCAATAAATAATAAGTTAGGTAATCAAACTTGATTATTTAGTGAGTTTTCGAGAAAGTAAAACATTGTCTGAGTTACTTACTATAGGCTATTGCGAATAGTATGCGTTCGGTTCAATTCGCTTCCGACACGCCTTTCATTTTTAAATTCTCGGCTCAAGTTATGTGGGACACCCTGTATAAGACGAGGCGTCCGAAGTTGCAACAATATACGAGACATCGAGGAATTTTTCTGGTCATGCTCGCGCTACCGAGACGAAAGAAGCGCTCGTCTTGAGAATCTACAGAGGAAAAGCCGTCTGCATGCTTGCCTGAGAGGATCCTTGACCAGCAAAGAAGATGTACGTATTCTTGCATTTGAAACAGACAATGGCCGTGGGGTGACATATACCGAGTGACACTGGAACACGTAGAATTATAAAAGACCAGTAGAAGACCGGTGACATGCTATACTTCTAGATTTTTTTGCCCTTTTCTGTTGTCATCCTGATTTCCTAAGAAGGGTGTAGGATTGGGCTTGTTGGAGAAACATGCTTTTAAGTTTGAATAACGGAAGGAGAGCAGAGGGGACAGAAGAGAGAACAGAATGCTGACTTGCAACCATTGAAAGTCAGCGCTCTGTTCTCTCTTCTGTCCACTCCACTGTCCTTGCTCTGTTGTTCAAACTTAAAACTTAAAAGCAGGTTTTACTGCTTCGGCGCTTTACGGCAGTGAAACAGCCCTAACTGAACACCAATTAGCCCAATCTGCCTCATTTATTTTGTTCAACGTAACACAGTTGAGGGAACGTACTGTAAGGCAGCGTCACAGCTACCGTTCGCAATGAAGAGCAACGTGAACACTGCGTTTGCTTTATAGCGAATTGCCACCTTTTACGTGTTCGCTACGCGTGGGAAACGTGATGCACTATTGCCTTATTAATGCGAACGCCTCTACCAAAAAAGCAGCATGCTTTCGTTCACCCAAGGCTGGCAAGCGCCGAATATACCTTATATGGTCCTTTTTTCGACTGCTTTCGCGTCTTTTTCACGGCAAGAAAGTATGAAGCCGTACGCCCAGCAACAAGTAGTAACTTCGCTTGAGTGTTAAGCGAAAATGAGACACATGTGACATTCACATGTAAATATTATTAACAATATGATATATCTTTATCACTTGCTTCTACAAGTCACGCAACGTTCACTACTTTGTAGCACCTGCATTTATTATTATCCTTGGCGAAAGGGCCTACTTCTCGAATAAATTAGTCTTAACCAGACATGCATAAAGCTGGTTTCGGGTGCAAAAATCAGGAATCATCTCCTTTTTGCCCCAAAACCAAGGGCCTTAATTACATACTGTGCGCAAAAGAACGAGGGAACAAGCAAATAATGACAAAGATGCCTGCGCTCTAACTCCTTCGCGCATCCTTTAAAGTGTAGCTGTACCGACTTGCCTAGCTTGCATTCATTCTACAGGCAACGTGTACTGTTGCCTGATCTGGCAGCCAGATCCCTAATCTCGATCTACGATATATGTTGCCTGATTTATCTTCTGGAGGGGGGGGGGGGGGGAGTTAACCACAGGAAGCCTCAATTTGATACCCTGTATTAGAAAAGGGGAAGGGTAGGGAACGAACACCAGTAAGGTAGAAGTTTAAGGAAAAGAAAGCCTGATTGCAGCACCATCAAGGCAAGTACCACACAGGCACAAAGTCAAAAACATACTAAATGACATTTGGGCAGGCAGTTACTCTATGTGTATCCAGTAACGCCACCAAATGTAGCGACTGTTCCTGAGCCACATAGACCACTCTCCCGTTCGCCCTTAGTTCGAACTCCGTATATATTTAAGCTGCGGACTCGCAGAAAAAATAAAAACTACGTAGTTGATCTCAGGCTTTCATCACGCTTATCAGATATCGACTTATGGTGAACGCTTCTCAAAACGAGAGGCGTATAATGATGTAAGAAGTAAAATAGATTGTAGCACACTTGAGACAGTGTTAGAAATATAGATAGCGTATCCAGAGCGTCGCCGACGGTGTTACATGCAGGATTCGGCAGCACTTTAATGGTACTTCAATTACAAATATGACATTGCTTACTGTTCCGGGATTTAGACACGTAAAAGTACTGCTGATCCGGCTGTCCGTACTTGAGGAGATATTTCTGCAGGAGAAAGGAGCACATATTTATTGTCACCTTCAACCGCGCCGTCGGCCTTGTTGCGCAGACGTGCGATTAAGCGACGGCGTGATAGAAGAAAATACATTAGCGAAGATACGTTGGGAATTAAGGAAACCGAAGCACAACCTTTACAATTCCATAACTTCACCAGAAGCAGATATCATGATTCTGTAAACTACATATCTTAGATCGTCTAAAATGGTCAAATATATTGCAGCATATTACAGCTTATGGGAAAAGGCTGCATTGTTTAAACGAGTTATTCATACCGGCCTAACACATTAGTGAGGCATTTCAGAGCAGTGTAAAACATAAGTCTTGGCTGCATTAGATGCAATAATAAGTACAGTTTAAAGAATTGTGACGCCATATTTAATGCCCAATTACAGAACAGTAAACTTAGTGCTTCAGTTATTCTTGACTAATTTTCAGTTCTTGAAGTTCGTGCAAAAAATTTGCGTTCTAAATGAAAGAAATGTCTGCACCAAGTAACTGGCACTTAAATTAATTCTGAGGATACAAACAAAATGATTTTTTTTCGTTCTCGTGTTTTTGTAGAGAAGTTCGCAAAACAAGGCTCCCTTTTGCATGGTTATTTACCTTGTTGTTTATAATCTCATTGTCTAATATTTCTTCGCGCTGTGAACACCCGTTTCAGCATGTCTTACGAAGCTTGAGTTTTATGGTCGGCCGCATAAGTTCATAGAGATGGCAAGAAATGTAGCGGAACAAACGATCATGGCAATATTTCTTCTGACCTTTCGACAGCAATGTCTCTAGTTGGAAACTATTGCGACAATAACTGACTCTAGAGAAGGATGGAGAAAACATTGAAAGGAAATATCCGAGGATGACTGCCGGAATCCAGCGATGGCTCCCCGGTAGATCTGCTGAAATAAGCATTTTTTATTCTTTATTTACAGAATACTGCATGCCAGCATGTGGCCAGGCAGTAATGGATTCGTTTATACAGTGTTGATAAAAAGTAAAAACATTCAAAGGGAAAAAAGGAAGAGCGTTTTCACAATAAAAAAAGGATGTACGACGTAAGGAATTGCGTAAGGTCCAATAAAATCGATGAGAATTTTTCGAGGAAGAACTAAGAGTGAAGAAAGAATCTACTAGGTACACATCAGTTAGTGTTAGCAAGCCTAACGAAGCCAGGACAGACAGAACTGATCCTTTCTTTACGCGCAGGCTAAACGCAATAAAGCACGCACGCGCAGGCATTTTTATTAAAATGCAGTTATTTCACGGCACAGTTAGTGCCGTGAAAGTTAGTCGGCACAGTTAGTCGAACAGGAATACATCGGTTGGGAGGTTGTTCCATTCATTTATTGTTCTTGGATAAAAGAATAACTTAAAGCAATTTCTGCACTGGAAAATAGGAGTTATCTGGTAGGGGTGATGATTACTAGTGGGTCTGGCTGATAGCTAAAGCTGGATATAGGATGAATTATCAAGTTCTAATTCACGTTTCCAGGGGTAGAAAAACAATTTTAGGCGTGCTACCTTTCTTTGGGATTCCATGGTCAGAATATGATTTTTCATCCTTTAAATGAGATAACGTCATAACGTCCATAACAGTGAACTATACGTCAAGTCGGTTTATGTGCACCAGCTTGTTAATGTTTTTTTTTCCATGAAAGGGCCCCAGATGACGCAGGCGTATTCTAATCGCTACCTTACGAGTGTGTTGAACGCTAAAGGTTTCACGGATGGAGGTGAGCGTTTCAGCTTGTGCCTCAGTTGGCCGAGTTTACGCCGACCAGACGAAGACATTATCGATGTAATGCGACCAGTTCAAACGATTGTTGATTCTTACACCTAAATATTTAGAAGAGTCTGTTTCAGTGACTGTGGATTGCTCAATAGTGTATTGATATGCTAGAGGTTTTTTTTTGTTGTTGTTGTTGTGCTGCGGATATAAACCTTTATTTTTTCATTATGTTTCATTTCCTCGGTATCGCACAAGTCATAAAACGCACTCACAGATTTACTCAGGATTACTTGGTCATTAGCACCGTTAATCCCCTTGTGAAGTAAGCAGTGAACCGTGAACAATTTAATAGTTACACTATCGTCAATGCATGCTTTCATGCCATTAATGTATACTAGGAAAAGTAGCGGTCTGAGCACGCTTCCTTGAGGCTCTCCGTAATTTACGGGGAGGCCCACAGAGCGATTGCCTTCAACATCAAAGAATGGCCTGTGCATACTCAAATATCCCGATATCCAATTTACTAGGTGAAATAGAAAGCCCTCGTTGCTTGGTTTTGTAATCAAACCAAAATGAAAGACCCTGCCGAACGCTTTACTGAACTCGAGGAATGTAACATCAACCAGGCGGACTTCATCAAGAACAGAGGCAAGAGCGCGGACGGTTGCATAGCGACGAAGAAAAGCCTTAGGAATACCTCCAGGACTGCATGCCTTTTTTGGTTTTAGATTTGTTAGCATAAAAAATACACCCTCGTATGTTATCAAATCAGAACTAACATTTTCCGCGTGGTCAGCAACAACCGGAGAGCACTGATTAGACTCAGAGAAGATAGGATGAACGTAATACTTAAATTCGAAAGCCTGTTGTAGCTTATCCTGAATTACTCGTCCATCAATCTTTAAGTGGTCAATAGCTTGGCTCTTCTTAAAGTTCAAGTAGAGCCAACATTTTTCAGGGTCAGTCTGAAGAAATCGTGTCAGGGTGTGGGAGCAATATAACTGCCTGCCTGCTCCAATTTTTTCAGTGAGTGTTTGTTTTAGCTCTTCGAATATTGGTCCAAATTTTTTACTCTTTCGGTATGTTTTACTTCTTTAACGAGATGGTATTATATCCCGATTGATCAAAGAATTTTTTTCGGTCAATCTTCTTCATCTTGTTCGGAATGAAATTATCAATTCAGAAGCGGCAAGTAAATTTAAACTTGTTAATTTAAACTTATTAATTTGAGCCCAAACATAGTTAACGTCATCGCCACAGGTGAGCTCTAATAGCTGTTAGGAGGCATATTGATGGTGTGACGTCGCTACAGCTCCAGGATGGGTTCGCGTGCGAGACCGCATTAAAACGAAACCTTTGCGAGGACACACATTGTGCACTGGTGTAAAGATTGAAACACTATAGGTCACCAGGCGTTCGATTACATGGACTCCGGGATCGGCCCGATATACTTGAACAGGCAGCTGTCCGCATAAAGTGGTATAGGGGAAAGAGCATAGAAATTAAGCTTCGATTTGGCGGAACATGTAAAATCCAGCAAGCGCCTTTCCTTGCGTATAGGGTTGCGTTTGATCAAAAGTGGAATATTTAATCTGAGTCTCTCTTGCGTGCGTGGTTCCCCGTAAATACGCAACCAATCGCGCCATCGGCGGCCTTCTGATAGAAAATCAAATTAAAAGCCTGGGTTTTTACGTGCCACAACCATGATATGATAATGAGGCACGATTTAGTAGGGGACCCCGAACCTTTCTTTAACTACCTGGGGTTCTTTACCACGCACCTAAACCTAAGTAAACGAGTGTTCTTGCATTCAACCTTCCCCAAGACGCGACCGCAGCGGCAAGGGTGGAACCCCAAACCTCGAGCTCAGCAGCAGGACGGCATAGCTACTGCGCCACCGTGGCAGGTAGAGTAGTAGGGAGCAGCTAAGTTATAAACCAAAGTAACTTAGCAAATGAAGCATTGACTGCTGTACTTACATAGTCATGATTGTTATTGCAAAGATTAAGATGAATACAGAATTGGCTGCGGACATCGCAACGCTGGATACTGTAGTTCTTCTCTCGTGAAAAACCGCGAGCTTGCGTTAAAATCTCAGTGTCTTTATACACAGATGGTGACGTAAATACAAGGCAGCGTCCCAGGTATCTCCATTCTTTAATTTTTAAGGGACGTGGTTTTCGAAGAGGAGAACAATTGGAGGCCGGCTTTTCCCGGAAATGTACACACGCACATGACGCGCACATGGCGTAATATATATATATATGCACACTGACACTTGGCCAGCAGACTTTCGTAGAACACAACAGTGCGAACGATATCATCATAAAGAGCTAACGACTAGTAAACCACAGTAGCTGCATTATATGCTTAAAATGGGAGTATGTGCTGTTTCCAGATATATGTGAGAGAATTAAACAACCGAAAGACGGGCAAGTTGGTAAAAATGTGTGTTCTATTGAAAGGTTGCACAGGGGTCTGACTTCTTGGAAAGAGGTTTAAAAGGAGGTTTAAAAGAAAGGAGGTTTAGAAAACTGAATTAACTATGATAGAACATGCAAGTGTGACTCAACGAGGACGTAGAAAGAAACAGACACACAGAGACAGCGCTGTCTTTGTGTGTCTGCTTCTTTCTACGTCCTTGTTCAGTCGCGCTTACACATTCTGTCATAGATTCAAAGCAACTAGCCTGCCAACGCGTTTTAACTAAATTAACCAGTACGGTGTCAAACGCGCAAGGTAAACATGAACACACCTCGCTCGATGGGCGGGGAAACTTGCTATCAAAATTCTGGACTGAGGAATCGCGGCAGCAGCTTGTTAATTGACCTTCATGCATCTCTCGCTTCAACGCGAACGAAACGTCGAAAGCACAGCACATACGAAGCTACCGGCACTACGCGCATTCTGCAAACATCGCACTTCTCTTTGAAGATGAGGCCAGCGCGGGCGCGCACTTTAGCCACGTCGCAGACTGCTTTCAAGACACACGAGCGCCGGCAACGCGTGCCTACGGCGTCCTTCACAGGCGTCTACTACAGTGTCCGCGATTCGCGTGGCCAACAGCGTAGTAGACGCCGCGGTTGTGTCCACTCTGTACGGAGCGGCGGGCGAGGAGGACATCGAACCACGCTAGCAGCCGCCGGAGAAGAACGCTCCTCTTCCCTCGCCTGACCCCCCCCCCCCCTCCCCGCCTCGCGCGCGACAGGAGAGGGCACGCATCCGGACCGCGTTCCTCGCTTGCGCACGCGAGATTGAACCGCGTTCGCCGGCTCATCCTCACAAGTTTCCACTCATAGGGAACCTCACGGCGACGGCAGAAATGCGCCTGGAGTGTCCATATAATTGCTATCGCAATAAAAGTTTGCTGGAGTGGAGATGACGTCACAAAAGTGAAGCCGGACCGCCGCCATTTTACCGTACGCAAGAAAAAAGTAAGCAAATAGCGCGGAATATGCGAAGCGCTTTCTTCCCACTCCGTCAAATTTAGGATGGTTAATTTAGTTGTACAGATTTCGTTCGACGTCGTTCTTTCTGTGACTGGTTTTAGAAGGAAGCCTAAACATCTTTTCAAATTTTATGACGCATCATGATATCAATACGCAGCCAAAGATAGCCTTTTAGGCAAGAACGTTGAACCATTATTTCCAAGTTAGCCTAGCATTTGCAATAACTCACCAAAATGACGCCAGCTGTGAGCGGATTTCAGCTGCCGAAGCCCCCTTCTCAGCGTAGAAGTATAGGCAAACTCTGGTTTCCCCTGTGCTGGTAAGAAACTGCGGGGGTTGCCACTCCAGGAACTTTTTAAAAACCTTCTTGAACATAGTATCGTATCCTCCCTGTGGCTACTTTTTACAGCGAAGCTTGTTAAGGGCTAGTTCCCCCATGATCGTGTCCATGAGAAGACACAAAACTACCCATACGTGGACAAATCCCCAAAATAATGCAACGCCGGGCCGACCCGTGGCGGAGGTGAAGCAGGCGTTAAGTGTCGCGATGAGACCCCGGGTCCCAAGAACACAGTCAGGACGCTGTCTTCCGGGTGATTGAGGAGAGCCCCTTTTATTCAGCGAACGCCTCTTATATAGGCTCCGCGCATCACGTGATCCACCGTGCAGACACAGACGCTGTTGGCGCCGCCTCTCTCATGTGGCGTCGCGCGTACCTACCAGAACACACAACTGATTCCAACACATCCCCCTTTTCAAGCATTTACACAATTGTACATGGACGCCGGCGGGCTGGATACACACCAACAAAGGACCACAAATACAATATCACTTCATTCATCACTCGTCTACACCCAGCTTGGTGGGTTTTCGAACTGCTCTACCAGACATAGTAGTCGTCAAAGTATTATTCTGGGAATTGTTAGCGTGTTTCCTTTTGAGTCAGGGGCACCCAGGATTCGTTCCTTTTGTCGCCTGTTCTAGTATTCAATGGAACACTGCTGGGGTGTTCCTGACTATCTGGAAACTCGTAACTTCCACTGTTTATCTCATCTTTCGCGAGACAATTGAGCATCCACCTATTTCGTCGAACTTCGACCCCGTTCTACGTCTGAATATGGTATGAACGTGGTTGTGGCGCTGCTCCGAGCACGATACATTTTGTACGGAGGTCAGTCACGCACACCACATCGCCTGTTTCCAGTATGGGGAGATGTTTAGATCGGTGACGTAGGTCAAAATAGCGGCTCGGCCTCTTCCTGACCTTCCCATCATTATCCACCGCCTTTTTCGGGGAGCAGTGTCCCGGAGTTTGGTGCTGAGGCAGCATTGGGACTCGAGTCCTGAGCCTTCTATGCATTATGATCACCGCTGGGCTGACTCCTAAAACATTAGGCGTTGCTCTATGAGCTAGTAAGGCTAACTAAGGGTCATTCGATTTCAAAATGAGATGCTTAACCCTCTGTACCATACGCTCCACTTCTCCGTTTTCCTGGGGCTACCTTGGACTCGAGGTAACACGACAGAAACCATATCTTTTAGGCCGGTCCGTACGCGTGCCGGTCTCAAAGATAGAGCAATGCTTGACTGATCCGCGGCGCATGTGCAATTCGCCATCAAGGGACCCACATACTCAGCTTCGCTGGTAATCCTTCTTCACAGAGTGGAAGGGCACCGAGTTTTTTCAAGCGAAGCTTGTATTGGCTCACAAGTGGCGTTGTCGGGGTCACGCAAAAAACCCACTTGCTCCCAAAGCAGAGCTGCTGCGGGAACGGAGGATTTCATGAGTTGACAGCTGCACCGGCGCCGGAGCGTGAGTCATTAGCAAGGATTGCAGCTGCACAGGCGCGCTCTCACGCCACGCTCGCAAACAATGAGAGCCGTTTAGCTTCCCCCAGACTTTGTCTTTGCTGTAGTGCACCTACGTGACTGGACTTCGTGTTATTAAGATTTGGAGTTGACTTTTAGTTTTAATGCGTTATGTTAACTCTTTTTTTGTAAATCTCTGCTTGAAAAGGAGTAGCCGGCGCCAACTGAAGGCGATAACATGTCTTAAGTACCATATAATAATAAAAAAGCTGCAGCTCATATATCTGGCCGGCAACAGCGATCAGGGCATCTCATGCATATGCGCGTGCTGAGAATAACAACTCGCGGTTTCACAGTCGACATAACAGCGGGCAATACAATGGCTGCTGCGGAAAATTTTACGACAATAGCGTTCGCGTTAGCCCCGCTTCGAGCTTTCATTTTTACCACATAGAATATAAGAAATCACAAGAACGAGAAGGGCAAGAAGATGTGGTGGGCCTTCATTTTATTTTTTTTCTTACTTACAACCTGTAACGAATATGCTGTGCGGAGAAACGCAGAATCGAGACCATACTTTATTTCAGGCGTTTACTTGACTTGAGGTGCAATTATTTCAAGGTTGAACTCTGGTTAGCGCCCCTATCTGAGCCTTCGCGTTGCACAAGCTATTATTTGCTGGAGCGTCTGGTCGGCTTCGCCGAGAACGCGACAACTTGCAGCTGTCTGGAATACAACTACATGAACATACACATCTGCCGTGGTATAGTCCAGTAGCTACGGAGCTGTGCTGCTGAGCTCGAGGCTGAGGGTTCGACCCCTGCGACGGCGTCTGCATCTCGGTGCGGGAAAAACGTACGAATGGCCATATTGTCAGATTTAAATGCACGTTGAAAGAACCTCAGGTGGTCAAGGTTAATCCCCCACTCCGGCGTGTCACATAACGATGTCGTGATTTGGCACGTAATAGGCCAAGCATTTTTTTGACGTGAGGCGTCTTTCATTTCGGTCTGTACAAGAGGGTCGCACGGAAAAGACGCATCTAATGGTGGACGCGATGGGAAGAACACGTGTAATAGTAATAGCGCTTACATCACTGCAGTAGTACTACCCACGTGCCTTACTTTGGTGTTGTGGTTTAGGGGAGGGAAGGCATTTCTCAGTCATGCGGGTGTCGAGTGCACAGAGTGCGCTTTTGTCGCACCATGCAGGACGTTATCGGATCTAAATTTAGCCTCCCGCTGGTCGTTCAGTGAGCAAGAGAGAGGGACGCTTAATCACGCCAACCACCTTTGACCACGGCGGACCCTCTACGAATAGGGGGCAAGCGCGATTGTAAAATGAGACCATGGAACACCCACTATATCTGTATAATAAGTTAATCATGTAAGCTTTCTAATCAGTAAATAAATTTCGTTCTTGTATTCGGTTATACGTCCTTTCTGTGCCATAAAGTTCTCATACGATCTCAGTAGCACGCACAAGAAATTGTCAGCTCATGTCAACGTATGTCGACATGAGTTGAGTTCTTCTGTGATCTAAGGACGGCTCTTTACACTTGGAATACAAACTGCGAATAGGCGAAATCCTGTACACACCGGTTGCTAAGCGTAGCCCTTTATTGTGCAAGGGATCTAACCGCTAAAGGTACGCCTGTCTGGCTGACCCATATGTTATGCAGCCGTAGCCTAATTTCCTACGTACCAAAGAACGATAAATATATAGGAGGCATGTACAGTCAGGACCTCACCACTCCCGTGACAGGACTTTCAGGACATTGAGTTCCTTATTTGTTTTAACTTTTAAGGTTATTTACTGTGTAAGAAAATTTAGCTTTGTGTCGAATATGACACCAAAAAACTTGTGCTTTTGTTGAAATGGTAGTACTATTTCATTTAGTTTCAGGGACGAGTCCGGTTGTAAGCCCCTCTTCTGAGAAAATATCACGGCAACAGTTTTTTCCGAGGAAAAATGCAAGACATTTTTATTAGCCCATTGTGTCAATTTGTTAGAGTGATTTGAATCAACCGTTCACACGTTGTCATGTTAGATGCGCAGAAAGCCATTCGGAGGTCATCAACATAAAGATAATGCATAAGGTTAGATGGTATGACCTCGTTAACAGAGCTCATTTTAACCACAAAGAGTGTTGTACTTAAAACGCAGCCCTGAGGCACAGCGTTTTGTTGGGTGAATACACGTGCCAGCATCTTTTTCAAGGCGCACCTGAAATGTTCGACTGGACATTAAAGCAGAAAGGCAGTTCAGCATTTTGCCTCGAATTCCTTAGTCTGCCAAGTCCCATAAGATGCCGTATCTCCATGTGGTGCCATATGCCTTCTCCAAGTCGAAAAAGATAGCTATGGAGCGATGTTTGCTTGAAAAGGCACTGCGTATTTCATGGTCTAATCGAACCAGCGGATCATTTGTAGAACAACCCTTTTTATAAGCACAATCATGTATCTTTAAGGACTTTTCTGTTTTGAGGTTAAAAATTTGTCGGGTGTTCACAACGCATTCGTAGGAGTTTGCCAAACAGCTGGTGAGAGCAAAGGGGTGGTAGCTGCTGGGGAATGTTAGAGGTTTTCCACATTTTAGAAAAGGTATAATTATAGCAATTTTACATGTTTTTGGCATTACACCAGTTTCCCAGATCTTGCCAAAGAATTTTAGTAATGCTTTTAGAGAGGTCTCTGACAAGTGGACAAGCCTGATGTAGTGGATGCGGTGCATGCCAATTAGTTTTATTTCCAGCAGAAAGTACACCATTTAATAATACGAGTGTGAGTGGAACATTGTACGGTTAACCGATAGGATGCGACTGTTGTTGGTAGCCTTTGCTTTTCAGCAGAGTTTTTATGTTAAAAACGTGTCCCTGAAGTTCGCTGAACTTAATACTCTGTAGAAGTGTTCACCCGGAATATTTGCTTGTTCTTCGAGCGTTCTTTGCGTACAGGACTTGAAAGTAACGGGATTTCGTATGATGAGAATCCCCTTTGAATGTCTTAACCTGTAGCCATACGCGTTTGGAGCTAACCGAACTATTAATTGAGGAGACTTATTTCTGCCACGAGTGTTCTTCGGCTCGTCTACGGATGTATCGTACATGGGCTTTTTTCGGTTTTGAAATTAATTAGGTAGTTGTATGTTGGGTATCTACGAAGATTGCCCCAGACCTTATTCTGTTCTTTTTTTTTTGCTGCCATACATTCCTCTGTCTGCCACAGGTTTAGTTTCTTCCGATGTTATCCAGTAAACTGTGGTATGGCTCTTTCAGCTGCCGTGATTATGAAATTAGTAAATGTTTCATTAAGCTTATCGACATTCAGATCGACTGAAAAATGTTTTTCAAACTTGGCAGTTTCTGTGAAAAGCGGCCAGACTGCCTGTTGAATTTCCCAGCGACGCGGCCTGCAGGTGCTATTGGGTAAAGTTGTTGACGGTTTGATTATGGGAGCTAGGTAATAATTTGCTGTGCGGATTGGCCAACACCACCCAGTTAAAATCAATGAAAAGAGACGGTGAACAGAAAGCTAAGCCAAGGCAACTAAAAATACGTGAGGTGGGCAAAAAATAAGTAGGTGCTCCTGAGTTTGAAAGACCGATATTGTTAGATTGAATAAAATCTGCTATGAGTTGTGCTCCTTGGTCAGTTTTCCCCCTTCCCCAAAGAGTACAATGGACTTTCAAATCACCTATACGTGTAAAAGGGTCCAATAGTTGTTCAATAAGCTATTCCAGTTCTTTCACATTTACATTTTCGTGGAGTGGTATTTACAAAGAACTGACGGTTATAGTTTTATAAGAGAGAATAGTGATGGCAACCGCTTCGAAAGGAGTATTCAGAGTAACTACTCGGGTGGGGGTGCCGCGTTTCACGACAACAGCAACTCCTCCAGACAGTCGGCTGGTGTTGTCCCGGCCTGTTCGAAAGAAGGAAAGAACTTCTAAAAATATTTTGTCTTTTAGCGCCTAGGTTTGTTTCCTGTAAACAAAAGGCAACTGGGGAGAAACTGTTGATGATGTCTTTTATGTAACCTAAGTTGTATAGTAGACCTCTGCAGTTCCAATGTACAATAAAAGCCACGAGGGAACAGAACTAATAATATCTAAACAGAAATTGGACCTTAATACCAATTACAGGTGACGAATGTCTTAAAAAGTCGACTGTAGATAAGAAGGGTAACCGGCAGGTTACCTGTCCTTTTTTGGAGTGGTTACTGGGAGTTTATACCTCTTTGTGTGCTTGAGAGAGCGCTGGTCCTTCGGTGTCAATGACAGCGGTGTTTTGATGTCGACCTCGATTGCTCTCTCAGAAGCGCTACAGGACCGAGTGATTGTCGCTGAGGCACGTGCCTCAGGCCATGATGTTCGAGTTGTCTTATGGTAATGTGAGACCGTGGTCTGCGGAGCCTTTCAATGCAATGGGACACTGATGGTAGACCCTGTAGGCTCGTGGGGCCTATGTGGCGCTGCCCTTGATGCATCACAATGGCATAGCTGAGTTTAGCTATGTGTGATAGACGTTTCCTAGCTTATTAAAATGATTTTTTTCTGTGAATGTGATTGCAATGACTTACTTTTCCTTTTTCCAAGTGGGTCATGACCGTGAGTAAGCAGGGTGATGACCTTTGCAGTTTACGTAATGTGGAGAAAAATTGGAGTTGTCGGATTCGTCGTCATTCGAGCTGCATTTTGCAAACGCTGCTTTCAGTCTGCGAGAACGAGAAGCATGACCATACCCTTGACACTTAAAGCATCGTCTCAGATTGGGAACATACGGCCTGACATTGGCCCTGATTTAGCCAGCCTCAAGAGAACTGGGCAAAGCGCCGGTGGCAAATGTAAGAATGACATGCTTCGTGGGAATTTCTTGGTCATTATGTCGGAGGATGATTCTTTGGACTTTTGTGATGCCTTGCTCCATCAAAGCCTGAAGGAGTTCCTCAGCTGTCAAATTCATGAAGTCTTCCTCGGAGATTTCGCCCATGCTCGTGTTTAAGGAGCGCTGAGGTGAAATTGTGACTGCTATATTACCTATATGGGTGACATCTGAAAGCTTTTCAACGAGCTCTTTCTCTTTCAGTTCTAGGAGTAGATCACCACTAGACATCTTTGAAGACATGTAGGCTGGTCCGAGTTCTTGTCTGCAGTTCGTTGGCACTAAGAAGAGGGAAATCTTCCTTGAAGAAGTGTTCCTGTGCTATGTATAACATGGTACATCTACGTTGGGGCATTGATTTGGAATGTAAACTGAAATGTTGCATCGCTGCATCCTCTTTTCTGAGGGTGACCAGGTAAGGGGCAAAAGCTTCTTCCATAGAGATTCTTGGATGTTGCGCCGCGGTGGGTGCCATCCACCACAGAGCCCAACACGGGGACGCTGCAGGTTTCGAGAAACCTGCAGAGGCCAGCTACACACCGCCAGTATAACCTAATATACATATCCAGGGCTGGATATAATAAACAGGGTTAACCGTTGCCACCAGGAAAGTAGGAAGTAAATGGAAGATAGGAGAAGACAGGAAACATTCAAAGTAAGAGAGAAAGATGAAGATTGGAGAGGAAGACAGGAAAAGGCAACTACCGATTTCCCCCGGGTACATCAGTCCGGGGGTGCCGTCGAGGCCAGCGGGGAATGGTGCCTCCGCAGAGGGACCTCGAAGGTCCCTCGGCGTTGGCTCAATCCCCAGCACTCAGCATCGGCTCAACCCCCAGGATCCCCTTTTTACCGGACACGGATAAGCCACGCACGGTTAAACGCGGGAGGGTCCAACCCTCGCGTGCTCGGGTACGTGGTGTCGCAACACACCAAACGCCTGCTCACGCAGACGCCCCTGCGGGGTACAACAGAGGTGGCATCGAACAGATTTAACCCTATATGCAACAACTTTCGACGAATAACTTTACTCAAGCCAAAAGATTTGTACAGTTCTCTTGCTGAATCGCTATTAAGAATAAAAGCTTGCTGTATCTCAAATAAAATGGTTCTTCTGTGTTTCAGCAACGTATATGTAGTGTCTAAAATTACTGTGCTTGAAGTAAAGACAAAGTTACGTGCGTTCCATTTTTCGTATCGGTAATAAGTTAGGCAACCTAGGGGAGAAACGCGCTTTTATTTTAGAGCAACGAGTACCTTATTTTGTTACTTTTCTGGCAACGCTCAGACATTTAAAAAAAGCATTACGGAAATGTTACAGTGTGCTGATATACACCTTATGTTGTAAGCTCCTAAATATTGATAGTTTGGTTTCATAGTAGTGGTTCTATGGAAGCAGGCAGAGCAAGCATTGTGATCATTACCTGGGCTCAAATTGTCGCGTACGATGTCTCAAGGTGACGTGGTAGTGATTACGCAGGCTAGACAGGCCATGGTGTCAATGTATCGTTAGCCTAATATGAAAAATACGTCAGAAAAGATGAAAGTGCGAGGTTCGTGTCTCTTTGTATGCACTGTACAAGTGAGCCGCGGTTCAAAGAAAGTTTGTGCACAGGCACCACGCTCAGTCAAGACGCGAAATTCGAAGTCAATGTCGTGTGCGTCTCGTTTCTGTCTTCGTCTAAAGTTGTGTTGTTCAATGCCTCACAAAAACTAGATAGCCTCGAAATGGATAGTTATGTAGGTCAATAAGAGAGTGAGTAAGAGAAGGGATAAGGAATAAGGGAGGGAGGCTAAACCGGCTGAGCGCCGCTCGCTACCTGGTATTGGGGAAGAGGGAAACGCGACTGCGAGATGAACTCAAGTTTTTCCCGCGAAGAATAGCTGATTTTTGTAAAGGTGCTGCAAGCTCCCAACGATGCTAAATTTGAACAGAATCAATATGTCATACTTGCGTTAATGCGATATATTACTGCTCTTTGAAGCCCTACCAATCAGTAGACCTATGCCTCATTTTGTCGCCAATGCGCCTCAAACTGAGAGCAGTATAGCTTGTCTTTATTTTCCTATTTTATCGTCGGCATTAGGTGCATAAAGGCAAAAGTGAGCAAACTGCATAACCTATTTAACACAAGGGCCGGGTGGGCCATCGTTAAGAGTATTTCATCTGCAGCCCGTTCAAGCATTAACCGTGATGCGGAATAAGAACCTGAACTGACCTTATGTCACTCAGACGTGCACAGAAATTTTGTCTCTGTACACGAAATTTTACAGATGGACATCGAGCTGCTGCTAAAAAAACATGTAACAAAAATGCACTTACCTGTCGTTTTCGCAGAACCAGAGAAACCTGGCGCAACTAGACTGCCCGATATTGGCACACCACGGAATTGCACAATGCATAAGACACTCCGATTTCACCAACGTTCGTCTAACGCGTCGCTTCCAGAGTGTTCTCTTTCTTTACACCCCACAAACCCTTTCAGCACATGCCCAGTGACCGAAGTTGGCGAGAAACAGGTTCCATGAGGTGCGCCGCATACCCAGTGACACGTACCGAGTGACCCAAATTGGCATCGAAGAGGTTTGTTGATGAGTGGCCCACACCTAGTGGCACATACCCAATGTATCCAAGTTGGCATAAAATGTGTTTCCGGTTAGGCCCTTGGACAGAGGAAAACGAAGTCTCTCGAGCAAGGTCCCTGTGGATTACATATAATTGAAATGGCCGATTGATTAATGCGCACAAGGTGACGCGAGCTAGCTGTCGATCAAGGCAACCAGAAGTAATGATCACCAGATTACGCTTCCGTGCCCCCCCGCCCCTTTAAGCCTATATTTACACAGGTTTGGTCTGGCAATCTCGCCTTTGTGTCAATGCTACCTAGAAATAGAAACCATAGAACACTACTCTTTAATTTGCGGCTGGTATAAATTACTAAAGAAAGGCTTCTTACAATTCCGCTTGATAAACTAGGGGTGAACTTAACATCCAATATAATACTAATTTTGGGTTCCTCAGTACTGGCTTTTAGCCACAGGGACGGCTTTAAT
Organism: Dermacentor andersoni; assembly: GCF_023375885.2. Taxonomy (NCBI): domain Eukaryota; kingdom Metazoa; phylum Arthropoda; class Arachnida; order Ixodida; family Ixodidae; genus Dermacentor; species Dermacentor andersoni. Next base: position 20,206,963 of record NC_092822.1, on the reverse strand, counting down.
GCCTTTTGTAGCGTCATTGAATAAAAAAAACGAACAGGATTTTATATTCCTACTTTTATAAATGATCTTAGCGATATTTTTGTCAAATCCTATCATTACTATGATAGTTTTCTGAGCCTCATCTCTGCAATGGTGACCTGAAAGCGCCGAACACAACACTTGCAACAAAGAAACCGCGTCCGCCACGTCTCCACGGGTTGAACAAGTGACCGTTGTTTGCTTTCCTGCTTTCTGGGTGCAACATGCATAAGGCGAGTTCGTGCAAGCTGAAGCACTGTTCAGCCTAAGAACGTATCCTCTCTCAATATGCTGGCTCTGCCAACACCTCCTAGACAAGAAGGCCGGAGTGCTCGGCGAGTGACGTCACGGGCAAGAGGCCATCAGCACGCTCGGGGATACGGGTTCAGTGAAGGGATCGCGGCTTGGTTCACCTAGCAGCCGTATGCTTTTATTGACCACTCCACACGTTTTCTTCAGTCGAAACTGTGGAATGAGCAGCAGGCACCTTACAAAGCATTTATTTAGAGGCACAGATACAAAACGGCTTTGTAAAGCTTGTGCATGTATTGATGCCAGCAGCTTTTTATAGCGCCGCGCTTTGTCGTCTTTGTAATGTACGTTTCTTTGTGCATTATAATAATAATAGTGATTTATTATACCCCACACTTCATACCTATTGCTTCAAATAAATTGAATCCATAAAGGCTTTTTCTTCCATATTTTTGTACTTATGGCTTTTATGGCGCGGCAATGGTGAATGTAACGCACTCTATCAGCTTCACAATTGCGTATGAACAATATTATTGAGGACACATGTATTTCTTCCAATATGGATTATGCTTAAACGAATAATTTCGCTTTCGACGCACTAATTACAGCAGTGCACTAATTTACAACTCACATAAGTATAGAAACGGAATATAAAACATTCGTGCAGCTATTTACAAGGAAACAGCTGCCTTATTGCGCAGAGTTCCAACTTTTCTCTTCCTTGCTTTTGCATTGGCATCCAATATTTTGTCGTTCATCTTGCAGCAGTAATTCCTCAATAAAATATTCGTACTACACCACAAAAGGTGCCTTAACACAAATTCACATTTCACAAATTCATCCTTCGTCGAGGTGATTGGCTTCGAAAGATAAGATGGACATTGAGGAAACTTTGATGGGACTACGCCTGGGCGAAGACGCAGGCGTGAGAGTGGTGCAGTGATGGTGTTCCCTGTAAGGTCGTCGAGGTGAGAGACCTCCCGCACGATGTCGGCCTCAATGAAGTGAAGTTCACAGACCTAGAAAGAAGTTAAAAGTTGTTCTAAATTTTTTGTAACATTCCTGATTTAAAGGCAATTTCTGTAATTTAGCAATTAACCTTCCCGTATTTTTCAAAAGTAACTATTTAAAGAAGCTCTGAACATCTTACCCTGGAGTGCGGTGATACAATGAAGTCTACACGTGGTATCGCCCTAATCCAGGCACTCTGGGCATCTTCATCTTGTGGAAACTTGAAGACGTGATTTTTTTGCCCCGATTTGTAATTGCTCCGGCAATTGGGCACGCAGCACTTATTAGGCATATCTAGGCATGGCACTCCACATTCCGGGGCAATGAAGACTTGCGGTACACACAATCACAAGCACAGCACAAATGTTGAGACTGCATGCACTGGTCACGTCTAGAAAAAAAATGTGCGTTCGGAAGCATGCGGCAGCATGGCTGAGCATGCCGGGACTTGTTTAACCTTGAAGCTATTCTGGGAGCGGCAGGGTTCCTGGAACTAATCGAATTGATGTCGTCACCGTCGTCGCCTCGTTCTTCTCCGAATAACCGGGGTTAACTATTGCATATCTTCCGCGCTTCATTTTCAACACGTGTGCGCCCCTAGTAGCTTCGCAGCGCGCTGCACGGAACTTCTATGTTGGCCTCTTATGCGTGACGTAGCTCAAGGGGAGAGGGTCAGCCAGAAGGCCTTCAGTTCTCTAGAGGGTGTTGGCTCTGCCCACATCCAGTCCCCTCTCCCTAGTTACGTCGCACTGGAGGGGCCTGATCTCCTCTGCAAAACTCCCATGACCCCGTCTGACCATCAGCTGCACGCCCGGTACTGGACGCATATATTCTCCAGCATTCGCGCAACGATAACCAGAGCTCGTCAATATCGAACACCCCTTATATTCCGCAATATTCGAGACTCTGCTTATGTGTTTCTCCGGTTGGACTCCACTCAACATTCTCTTCACCTGCCTTACACAGGGCCCCATCTCATCTTACATCACAAGTAGAAGATATTCACAATCTCTGTCAATGCTCGCCACACTGTCATGTCTACTGACGGTCTCAAACCGGCGTTTGAGGAAAAGTCTCTACTTGAATCGTCCCTTAGCACTTCTTCTTTTGCCTCCCATGTATGAAACCTCACCTTTAAATGTTTCATGCCGCCCTTCAACTTGTCGTCGCACTGTACAGTGGCACAACTCCGTTTCTAAATAAGGGGGCCTTGTGGCGGCGCCTTTGGGCAGAGCAAGACGAAATCTCTCTCTCGAGCAGTAGCAATAAAGCAGACTGGCGCTTACCCTGACCAGAGTTCGTGTTCTGTGTGTGTGTGTCTGTCAGAGACAGAGAGAGAGAGAGAGAAAGAAAGATAAAGCATCTTTATTCAGAAGTCCCTGCTGGGTTCGAAAGGGGAACGGAGAGGCTGGGAGGCTAGAACCGTAAAGCTCCCCTTTCCATCAGACGCAGGCCAGGCCTTGAACAGCAGCGGCGTCCTCCGCCAGCCGGACAGCCCAGAGCCGGTCTTCGGGGCATTCGGTGAGCATTATAGCCTCCCACTGCTCAGGGGTTTTTATTTTAGCAGTGTTGTCTATGCTGCGTCTGATATTCTTTGGAGCTGATGGGCATGCCCATATAATGTGATGGAGGTCTGCACGTGGTGTATTGCATGTCTTAAAGTGTGATGAGTATGCTTCTGGGTGTATTAGGTGCATGAGTAGTGGCGTAGGGAAGGTGCTTGTTTGTAGAAGTCTCCACGTAGTTGCTTGGTGTTTGTTTAATGATTTGTCAGGAGGAGGATATTTATAGCGAGCACTTCGGTAGAAATCGAGGATTTCTCCGCAAGTAGTCACTTGTACGTATTGGGAAGCCGTTATTTCTTGATCTAGTTCTCGTTTTGGGGGCCGTAGTTCTGTTTGGGTCTCTTCGGGGATTTGTTGTCCAGAGAGAGATGGGCGGCGCAAGTGACTTTCCCGGTTCAGACTTGCTCGTGTAGCGTCGCGTGCAGTGTTTCCTAATTACCCCTACATTGCCCTTCAATAATTTCAAGAAGCAGGTGTGGTGGGCTATCTGGGAAAGGGTCATGCTGTATGACCGTGATGCTTCTTCTAACCAGTGGGGTGAGCATATGTTGTTAATTTTCATTGCGTTCCTGAGAGCTAAAAGCGGCATATCCCGTTAGTATTGCTTCCATCACAAGCTCTTCAAGAGCAATGACATCTGGTGAACCTTGAGTTGTAATCGTTTGCAAGCTTTGTTGCAGAATCCCACGTTTTCTTTTGTAACCCCGACAATTCCATCGCCAGACAAGGAACTTCATTGACTTTTTACTGTAGGACGCCGCCATAATAATAATAATAATAATAATAATAATAATAATAATAATAATAATAATAATAATAATAATAATAATAATAATAATAATAATAATAATAATATTTATTGCCACAAAATATACAAAATAACACAAGCAGGCCGGTCTAAGCCTCAGTTGGCTTGTAGGACCGTGCCTATGAATGCAATAGACAAAGCAAAAAAAAAAAAAAAAAAAAAAATATATATATATATATATATATATATATATATATATATATATATACATAAATTGATGAGAGATGAATAAAAAGAATGAAAAAAAATGAAAGGCAAAAAATTGAAAAGAAGAAGATAACATTTGGTTATCTACATATAACAAAAGTTGAAGAGGTAAATATTGCGATGCAAAAAAAAAAAATGTACAAGAGGGTAATTTTACTATAGCTGCTTTAAGAAGTGTTTGAGCGTGCTTTTTGATGTGGCGTTAAATATTTCTTCTGGTAATTTGTTAAATATGTCAGGCACATAAGCACAGCGTCTGGCCGCGCCATACCTTGTGGCTGACCGCGGAACTACATAACGGACATGTTTTCTAAGCTCCCTTGCGGCGGCACGTTTTTGTTTGAAAGCGGAATTCCAGAAATGTTTAACGACAACTGTTTCTATAAGTAATGAATGGAAGTTTGGTAGCCCAAGTTCACGGAAGATGTTTGCAAATGTTACTATTGGGGAATTGTACGCAACATTTTTAAGAATGTTTTTTATAATCCGGTCGACCTTGCATCTCCAACGATCTGAACAAAAGCCAAAGACTGTAATGCCATACCTCAACACACTGTAACCTAGTGCCTGTGCTACAATCTTTTTTACAGACAAGGGTGCAATACTTTTGATATTATATAACAGCCAGGCTACTGACCTCAGTTTAGAACAAATAAGTGATAAGTGATGTAGCCACGATAAATTGCTATCGAAATAGATTCCGAGATATTTCACACAATCCACGTATGGAATAGGTGCACATTTACAATGAACACAGTCTGACTCATGCAAGTAGAGAGGCATGTTAATAACAGTAGTCTTAAGTGGGGAGCGAAAACAAACCAGTTTTGTTTTTTGGGCATTTACAACAATTCCATTATTAGAGAACCAAAGCATTGCCTTGTACACGTCATTTTGTAACATTTCAGTGGATGTTTTATAAGAAAGGTGTTTCGCTAATAATACAGTGTCGTCAGCATACTGGAATACTGAACATTTCGAAATTGCCAAAGGGAAGTCGTTAACAAAGATATTAAACAACAATGGCGACAAAATGGACCCCTGAGGAACTCCAGCTTTTACCGACAGCTTAGAACTAAATATGCCCTTATCATCGGTAGAGACCACCTGAAATCTGGTGAAAGCAGGAGCTCCTGCTCTCCCCTTGTTCTTGTTTTCCTCATCGTCTTGAATTTCCATCTCCCACCTTCCCCGTGATTTCCCTGGATTTCATGTTTGTGAGTACTTTTTGCGCTAGTTTGGAATGTTGTTGTTCCTGTTTCGATTTAAGTAATTGGGTTGCATTTATGAGGGCCGACTCTACTATTCCAGAAATCATTTCGTGTAGTCTTCCTTCCATTGTTGATGATGCAATAGTAGGATGGATAAGTGTATTGACTTCCATTGGACCTTCTTGTTCTGATGCTTTCTGTTGCGCTAAGTTGTTATTAATGCCTGTTGAGGGTGTGCTCTTTGTTATTGTTGTTTTATCTTCATATGGTCGAAGTTGCTGCTTCAGTTGTGCATTCTCACGTTTCATTGTTGTTATTTTTCAGCTTAGAGCTGTGACTTCTTGCATAATTGCCTGCAACGATGCGTTTTCTCCCCTATTATCTATTTTAGGTGGTTCTGCTAAGTGTGGTGTTAAGGCCATAGTTGCCCAGCTTACCTAGGATGGTCCTGCACGGGCTTGGTCTGCGGTAGTGTCGCCCCACGTTTTCTGGGAGGGGACCCTGGTCCTGCTTCTGGAGGTGCTCCTAGACTAGTTGCTGGCTTTAGAGCTGCTTCGGGAGGAGCGTCTGAGTGACATTAATGCAGGGTCAAGACTTTGTTGAGGTGCCGGATTTCTTGAGGTTGTTTCCGATTGTATCGGTTTCGGGGTCTTCGCTGGTACTTGTCTCCTCTAGGTGTAATATAGAGGAGTGTGGTCGCGTTTGGTGCAGAATTTATCTCCGATAGCATGTCCAAGTCCACAGAGTGCACATTGTAGCTTGCAGTCATAATTTTGTTCTGGTTCTCCCTTGCAGCATGTGTTGCAGCGGTTGGAGTTTGGATCTGGACACACGTGAGCACGATGTCCCACCGCCCCACACACGGTGCAGAATTCGGCTTTCTTCTTGTGTATGTAGCACTTATATTCGGCCCCTCTGTAGTAGACTTGGAATGGTACTTTCTTCCCGTCAAATACAACGAGTACGCAGTTCATCTTGCCCATTCTTCGTGCTTGCAATGTGTAGCGGTTTCTTTTGCTCCCTAAGCTGTTCGTAATATCCGCTTCAGTGTCGTAGCTTGGTATGTTGTGTGCGACGCCTTTCACTGTGTCGTCCGATGAAGTGGCATATGCGGTTGCAGTGTATTGCTTCCCTTCAGTTTGCAAAGATGAAATCTTGCAATATTTCTTGGCGTTTTGCATACTTGTGGTGCTGGTCATGACAATGTTGCCTGCTAGGTCCGTTCTGTACGTGTCTTTTTCTGTGTCATTTATCGTGAGTCCTGCTGAAGCGAGGAATTGAATCTCTAATCTGGGCTTTTCCAATCTTGGTGGCGTTGAAACCGTCCCTAAGGCGGATCACGATCTTCATGTCATTCCCCGATAGTTTGGGCATTCTTGGTATTCTTGGTCTGTATGTGTTATGTTGTTGTTCTAGCCGCTACATTCCTTTGATGACGGAGTCTTGCATTGGCTTACTTCTTCTTTGTTGCTGTCGTTGTTCTTTATTCATGTTCTTGTGACTAGTCAACCATCCAGATTCTTCATTGCATTCTTTTGGGGCAATGTCCCCCTCAACCACATCTATTGTTCGAGCAGGCCGACTGGTTAGGTCTCGACGATCGGCCTAGGCTCCCGCTGTTGCGTGCTCGTTTTACTCACCGCAGCGGCGGCGACATCGACGGCGCCAGCAGCCGCTCCGCGGACAGCTGAGCAGCTGCTTTGCAGGCGGGCACTTTCTTCGTTAGGGTTATCGAGACGGTGGCGTAATATCGTAGGAATCCTTCAAATAAGGTCACTAGTAGAGCTCCGACTGCAATGTGGGTGGTCTTACCAGAGAGCTGATAACTTCCCGAAGAACTCCTCGGTAATGGTAGGATACAGGGAGTAATACATCTGCCGGCATAGCCTCAGAAAGCTGGAGCCCATACCCTCGTGTTCTGTGCGCCTCGCCCCGGGAGGTTTATTGAAGAGCGGCGCGTACCCAGTGGCAAATACTCTGGTACCCAAGTTAGCGTAAAAGAGGTTCATTGAAGAGTGCCACATATACAGTGACACGTACCGAGTTTGTCCGATGGTTGGTTTTGCACTTAGTTCCCTAAGCACAGCAGCCGGATTCTCTGCCGATTTGGCCATAGACTACCCAGGGACACGAGTTGGCAGGAAAGAAGTGAGGTGGGGACATAGATATTTAGAGGCATACTGCAAAGTAGATGAAGTTCCCAAAGAATTCTTATAGCAATAAAAGAAATTTTTTAAATTTATCCAATGCTTCGCCGACGTCAACCCGCGCCATATATATACAGACAATCTTGTCTAGATATATAGTTCTAAGGGAAGCGTGATAGAGGAGCCCGACTGTAACACACGCCTCATTCATGACGCATTTAGCCAGCGGCGATACAGTGTGTTGCTACATTCTGTCAATGCTAATCATATTAACGAGGACAGTCATCTTGTGGTGGTTTGTACAAAAATTTATTTTTTATGAAAACCAGCATCAATTTTTATTGTCACATCATTTTCTACTACGAACTAGTGTAAGTTCCGTGCATATATATTTGTTAAAGCCGAGGAGTTGACATTTGCAGACCCCTCTGCAAGTGCTGTTGTCGCCGTTATAGCAAGCCTAGAAAGATGGGAGGAAAATAAGTGTGTACTGTGGGGGTTAGTTCATAGATACGCCGTAAAATCGTTTTTGTCTTCTTCATTTCACATTCACAAACGTAATGAAACACCCGCCTTGGTTGCTTAGTGGCTTTGGTGAGTGGCTGCTAGACGCGAGGTCGCGGGATCAAATCCCGGCCAAGGCGGCCGTATTTCGATGGGGACGAAATGCAAAAACACCCGTCTAATCTAAGGGATTTAGGCGCACGTTAAAGAACCCCACGAATTCCGGAATTCCCCACAGTGTGCGTCATAATAAGATCGTGGTTTTGGCACGTAAAACCCCATTATTCAATTTTTTAACGTCATTTAACGTGCTATTTGGTTAATGAACTGTCGGCTTAAGGGTTCAAGATATAATACTTCTTTTTTAGCATATGAGACATTCTTTTTGATTCTGCGTCCTAACTTCGATGATATACTTCAAAAGTGTTTGTTCGTTTTCATAATCATTTATCTCTAAATTTTATCCTGTTTACGAAGAGTAAATAGAGATCATGCTACCGTGGCGTTGCTCTAAGAATTTATTTCTTCGCTCCTAAATATAGTTCGAGACTGCGTGTGGTTGTGAAAATTTTTATCCTTTTAACCTGTAGTGTGATCGGCTTTTTTCATGAAAGTGGTTTTTGCGTCATGCGTCCACTTCTTTACAGTATACATCATCCAACCTGACAACCAGCCTCACTCTACCTCAAAAGTGAAAGTGCAAGGGTGAACTGCATGAAGTAGTATCGACAAAGCAGCTCTTGCTTACGCGGCACTCTTATATGTATACTCCAAAAGACAGCCCCACAGAGTAATCAAGTTACGAAAGCTCACATCCATGCTTACTTTCGCTTGCCTTTGGATTTCGCCCCATGAATCCTGCATAATTGGGCAGTTTGGTAGAAAGGAAGCCTCACTACTGCATATATTACAAATACGATCTGCTTGCATGCCAGCATGATTATTTCAGACCTATGGTGTTAGGCTGCTGAGCACGAGGTCGCGGGATCGAATCCCGGCCACGGCGGCCGCATTTCGATGGGGGCGAAATGCGAAAACACCCGTGTACTTAGATTTAGGTGCACGTTAAAGAACCCCAGGTGGTCAAAATTTCCGGAGTCCCCCACTACGGCGTGCCTCATAATCAGAAAGTGGTTTTGGCACGTAAAACCCCATATATTATTATTATTATAATTATTATTATTATTATTATTATTATTATTATTATTATTATTATTATTATTATTATTATTATTATTATTATTATTATTATTATTATTATTATTATTATTATTATTTCAGACGGAGCATGCCCCCTGCCCGCGCTTTGTTTCATGCAGTGACACAGGAGACTTCGTACACTGTTAGCAGTCGTGCGTGAGCTACCTGGATGAAACAGACGTTCCCCTTGAGAACCTGCCGAAAAATTGTCTACCGCGTGCGTACCGGCAACATCTTAACACCTTGTGCGTCGTTATTGCGTTACTTTCGCCAAATATGTTTTTAACACAAAGAATACTTCGAATTAAAACAGCTCGAAGCCCATTCAAAATTAAGGAATCCTATTCAAAAATGACCTTGAGATCAAGCAGTGCGTACGGTCACCTGATCAAGAATCTGAATCGGACAAAGCGAGAAATAACCGCGAAAACAGTGAGGTTAAAGTTTTAGAAATATCGGATTTATATCCTACGCAGCAAACGGTGAAATGGGAATAAAGACAAAAACAGAGGGAGGCAGAACACCATCAAGCCCAGTACAATACGGGGAGGATATCAAAAAAAGGCCGTTTCACTCGTAAGGCGATGGAGTGACGTGATAGCTTATGAAATATAACGCACAGTAACCCTTGCACTGTTCTGTACAGGGTCGGTTTGCGTAACCAATGGCCGTGGAGAGACACCGCATTTTCTTTTTCATCTTACCTATCCTGCCTTAGTAATATATCACTAAAATAACGCTATAGGGTAAATCAGTGGCCTTGTGCTTTCCTACACCTGGATCTGTACGGATTTCCTGAAATTTATTATATTTTAACCCTGCAAATGATGGGACAGCCCGATGCTGCTTGGCTGCAGCGGCGAGAATCCGTTTCCGCTCCACTTTTTCAGCAGCTGTGCGTTCTTTAAGGGAAGAAGCCATGGCGACTGAGGCAATAAACCTCATTCGATCTATTCTTGACATTAACAAGGTCATGCCAGCGTCATTCGGTAAATATGAGAAGCAGCCAAAGCCTAACAGACTAACGAAGACCTAACGAAGACGAAGCAGATGCGAGCAATGCAAACTTATTCCATGACGGCCTCCAGAACTAGGAAGCCAAGACAGCCAGGCGCCAGAACACGAAGAAGGCGCTGATGCCCCTTCTATTCAGTACACAAAAGCGTAATTTGAGCGGGCATCCCGCAATTATAGCAACTGCTGGCGCGATCGCGCTGTATTGTGAGGTATCCTAGAATACTTTAGCAATGACAGAGTGACTGAGAGCGATGCACCGGAAAAAGATATAGCATTGTTTTATCGGTTGTAAAGATGCCATATGGTTTTGGGCCCTATAACCAGGTACATTGAAGGAAAAAAAAAAGCTTCAACTCGCATGCTGTACGATATTTGATTACGCCCAGTGAAGGTAACGTGCCCTTTCGTACATTCTTGCCGATTAAACTACTCAGTTTAAGAAATATACGAACATTGGACCCTATGAATAAGTAACTTGTGTTTATGGAAGTACAGCTTATTCGAATGAGTGTTCACCTTAAGGACATGTAGAACAATGCGGAGTTTCAACCGGATGCATGTTTCCTTTCTCTGTTACTAGTAATACAAATAATGAGTATCGAGTCTTTATAAAGCTGTTGAATATGAGAAATTACATCTGCTGAAGCGAACAAGTGGATGAAGGTTTACAACAGGGAAAAATGACATCCACCCGTCTAGTAGCACGTAGCAAATAAAACCCATGCAGTTTTTTTTTTTTTTTAAAGAAAGGTTCGCAGTTGAAGGAAAATTCATCCTGGTCCGCGGTGCCCTTGAAGCCATTGGAGTCGTTGAAGTGGGATGCATTTCCTTTTTGCCTGTTTAATGCTCAGATAAGAATATTACACTGGCTGCACTTATTGTCATCGCGAAAAAATTGGTTGAAAGGTGGCATTTTCGACTGGCATTGTGCTCGTCCGAAGACAAAGTGGATGTCTTTTCTTGTCCATTTGCAAATTTTTCGCTAAGTATTTCGGAATTCCAGCGACTGACACTAAAGTGGGAAGGCGTTCGCGCCATCAATTACTGAACGAGTACCAAGTAAGGCCATCAAATGTACTAATTGCTTCTCGGCCACATGCACATTTTTTACACAGTCCAAACAGGCTGTAAACTGCCAGAAAAGAAATAAAGCTATCTAGTTCTTGCCTGTCGGACATCCTCTTCTGCCGGAGGCAGATCAGGGTATGTGATAGACAGCAACTATGTAGATCAAATCAAGGAGCGTGTAATTATCTTGTAAGGAGGGGACTCAACTGGAGTATTACTGATACAGTACGATAACTGTTGATAGGATATCTAGAACACGGCAGCGGATAGCACATAAATGGCTTGACAACATATTCAAGCTACTTCAATGGCAAATGTATGATTACTTACCTCTGGGTAACTGTGGCACTGCCATTGGGGAATCGAGGATATACTTCTGCGAGGTAAGGCGAAGACATCCGGTCAACTTCAACCGCGCGGGAGGCTTTGTTTTGCATACATTAAGCGAATGAGCAATGTCATTGAAAACGTTGAATCAGGAAAGAAAAGGGGGGGGGGGATTCGCAATGTTGACGCAATTTGTCTCGAATTGAATGTATCTACACCGAAACGAGATATAACAATTCTGTAAACTGCATCTGATGGATCATCTATAATGATCAAATATGATGTCGTTGTTTACAACTGAGTGAGTGGGTGAGTGAGGAAACTTTGTTTCAAATCAAAACGATCTGCGTCCGGCGAGTTAGTGGGCAGGGACACCCGCCGAGGTTACGACCAAGGGTTCTTGTCTCCCGGCCCGCTGGACTGCCCAGAGTTCGTCTTCCAGTTTGGAGCTGAGCAGCGCGGCCTGCCCTCGCGAGCGGACGATGTCGGTGGAGGTCTCGCTCTCATTATCGTGTATTAGTCTGTGGAATTCCGATAACATGTGTTGTGTATCTATCTGTTGTGTATATTTCTGGATAAATGGCGTACATTATACAGCTGGAGGGAAAAAAGCTACATGCTTCAGAAAAGCTGCGCACGATTGGGGCACACATTGGTGGTGATTTAAAAGCTGTACATGCTATACAAAATTTTTTCTCTCTAGATGTCCGGATAGGTACAATGTAGAGAACTGTGTTATAGTTTATCATTGCTGAGTTATAAAGTTGTAAACTTCGTGCTTCCGTTCTTTTTCTTTAATTCCTCTTCTTGAATTTGTTGAGAGAAAATAACGGCCTTAAATAAAAATGATCCTAATGTGTCGTTTATACAAAGAGAGAAGATGAGTCAACAGCGGGGACATCGAACAAAGACAAGATCTTCTTGGGTACATTAGTGTACCATGTGGTTTGTTGTTTAGGCTGCACCATAGAGTTTCTTGCAATCCCTTGGGGCAACACTGGCACTGTGATTGTTCAGCCGCCATGGGAATGATGGATAGCACGCGTATTTGTCTGATCTCCGTGCTGGGGTTTCAGGCGTTCTTGCGGCTTTATTTATTACTCTTTATCTGGACCAAAATTGGAGTAAATTTCAAAACAATTTGTATTTTTTTTAATGCAAAAGGCAATAAGATCTGCAGGCACGCACAACCGCTGCTAATTGCAATGTTTTCGCTTGTCCATGTGTTTGGAGTGTAATGGTTTCAATATCGAGCTTCTGTGCTAGAGGTCCTGAGCTCAAATCCTGTCATTGGACAATTTTAATAATGCTTGTTTCATTATTTATAACGCCGTATCTTCTTAAAATTAATCATCTTGCAATGCCAAGAAGTTATTTAAAGCCAAAAGGACGAAGTTTAGGCAAATCTATATGCTATCCATTATTCCCTGCGGGCTGCACCGCCCTGCTCCCAGCTCCCGTAGACACCAGCGCCACAGTTCCCTATAGCAAATGTATGAAACTCTATGTGCTGCACCACCTTCGGCATTGGCCCAGACTGTATTTTCTCCGGGATGGGCCATCATTCTTCGTTGAGTGAAGCCACACTATCGACTCCCTTTTAGGCGAGCGCAGTTTGAACGAGTGCATCTGGGTTTGATTTCGGTCTTCTTCAGCTAATTGCGCATTATTACTGTTCTGTACATAGCACAACGTTAACGTGGTGCACTCTCTTTCGTTCGAAGCTTCATTTTGACGCCTTTTTTTTGTCGTACGTGCCCCAGAAGGCCTCAAATTGCCTTAATTTTACGAAAACAGTAAAAAATTCGCAGCGAGATACCCAGATTTTTCTAGCTTCCAAAAGAAGACCGTGTCAAAATAAAAACAACATTCTTCTCCGAGCAAATCGTACTTAGCCCCTTATACTGCACAATGTTTGTTGCTGTATTTTTTAGTATGTGTGTTTGTATGTGTGTCAGCAGTGCCAAAACAAATAAATTTTATAAAAACAAAGAAAGGGGATCGCGCATTATATATGATACACCATGCCCACTTAAGCGTATATCTTCAAAGACGTACAGAAAGACGGTGAAACCGTAGAAAACTTGCAAGCAATATCGCACCCGTTGAAAAACCTTCGAACTCCGCTGTAATAAGTGCCGTATGCCAGATGGAATTTATGAAGTCATCGTTTAATGACTAAATTACAATTTCAATATGTAAGCTGATTCCTTAGTGCGCTTCCTTTTTTAGTGTGTACGGATTTCTGGTTTGCGTAGGCTTCAATAGCTCGATGCAAGCCGAAATAATGCCTTATTAATGCCTTAGCATTCTTCACTCTTGAAACAGTTGCACCCTTTGGGGTGTATATTTGTCCCACAACAATAATCGTCATCTACACTGCTTGCGTTTCCTTTCTTGAAAACGCTGCGCTCGTTATTTTCCTTTCGACAATGCTGTGTCACGCTGATAACGCTCAAGCGTTTCGTGACTTGGAAGTACCGGGTTCACAGCGTTAAAGAAAGGAAATGCGGACAAGACAGATGATGATTATTGTTGTGGGACAAGATACGCCCCAAAAGGAGCAAACTTTTTTTTTAGTCTTTGGCGAGTGTCCCAGCCCCGTCGAGCGAAATGTGCGATGCCTTGTATCTCCACAAAAATGCGTAATTCGCAAAGTTAAGGCATTTAATCGTTACAACAATGTAAATATAAATTCGTAGCTTTATAAGTGATAAGGAACAATTTAAATAAAAAATTAAGACGAAAATACCCATAGAGAAACATAGGGCTCCATAGAACATGCATGGGGAAGCTTATAGCAGGGATGGGTCAACTGAAATTTGTGGGTGATCAAATTGAAATTTGGGTTAGGGCAAACTTGAAATTTCTGGCTAGGTCAACTAGAAATGTGGGGTAGGCTAATTAAATTTTAGGGGTGTGCGAACCTAAATTATGAGGTGGGACAACTTAAAATTTGGTGGTGGGTTAACTTAAACTTGGGGGTGGGCCAGTTTCAACTTGGGGCTGGGTCAACTTAAATTTGGGGTTGGGCCAAGTTGAAATTCGGGTGTAGGCCAACATGAATTTGGAATTGGGCTAACTGACATTTAGGGTGGGCCTACTTAAAATTTAGACGATTTTGGGGGTCGGCTAAATGGAAATTTGGATGTGGGTCAACTTGAAATTCGGGGTGGCCCTACGTAAATTTGGGGGTGGGCCAACTTGAAATTTGGATAGGGGCAAACTGAAATTAAAGGGTGGGCCAACTTGAAATTTGGACATGGGTCAACTTGAAGTTCGGGTTGGCCCAACCTAAATTTGGGGGTGGGTCAGGCTAAATTTGCGTTTGGGCCTATTTAAATATGGGGACGGGGGAAACTTGAAATTTAGGAGTGGGCCAAGTTTAATCGGGGGGTAGGCTAACGGAAATTTGCGAGTATGCTCATGCATAGACAACTCCTGTGGAGTTTCTGCATCGTTTATGCCTATCTCAAAACAGCTGGAATTTTCATTTGCTGGCATATCTATCGAAATAATGATCGCTAACCGCATATTCATCAACAGTGTACCCTGTAGAACACGAGCAGATGAGTGGGCATGAGTAGAAACGTGGGTTTGAGCCAGCGAGTGTGAGCACATAAATTGTGAAAATATTTGTGAGTGAGTGTGACGCTTATTCTGTCGACCTATACATGAAGGTCTGTTTTATGGCTACTCTTACTGATGATTCATCACCAAAGCCCTAGTCTCTACCCTGGTCTCACGGCTTATTCGGGGCTCCCACGCTGGTGACATTGCTGGCTGCTCTTTGATCGACATAAGATACTTACTGCAACGTAAACGTTAACCACGTACCGCAGCCGTACTAGTTCCTCACTGGCCACCAACACAGAGCCGGTAAAACGCGACGCGAGAAGAAAAAAAAATTATGGATTAGTGGCTAACAAAAACCGCGGAAACAAGTTGTTTTCTTATACACTGTGTGTGTGTAAGGCAACCTTAATTTTATAATTATTTACGCTTATATTTCAAAGCAATAGTTCGGATCTCCGATGCGGATAGCGTTTTTGGCTGACGTTGAGTCCGCCGGCTTTCACCTCCGCACAAGAAAGGGTTGCGAAACTCCCATTAACGGCTTCGCTGTAAAAACAGCTCCTATCGTCCTGAGGAATGCCTGTATGTGAAAGCGTCACAAGAAAGGAAGCGCCACAGAAGCACAGTGTACTAGAACACTTATAGTCCATTCTACTACAGTGTAACTGAAGACTAGTATGGAGAGCACAGCGAGGTATATGCCACTTAGTATAGCTTACCATAGGAAGCAATAACTGCAGTACTTACTCGTACATCATCGTGACTGTGACTACAAATATTAAGACGAATAGAGAATTCACTGCGGCCATTTTAACGCTAGATCCTGTACGTTTTCTCGAGTCCAGACCACAAGCTGGTCAATTCTTGAACTCTTTATATAATGGGGCTGTTGGAAGCATAGGTAGCGTCCCACGTATCTCCTTTCTTTCAGGGGCGCGAAGAAAAGCACCCATTGGCTGCCGGTTTTCACTGCGACTCAAATGTTTATCGGCAGATTTCCATAACAATGTGTTATGCGCACACGAAATAAAGCCACAGTTATTGTGCAGAAGAGGAGGCGGCCTTTTCTGCAGCCATTCAAAAAGCATAGAGCGAGAGTTATTGTGTGGATGAAGATGCAGCTTTTTCTGCTGCCATTCAGACAGCATGACATGGTTATGCTTCCTTAAAGGGTGCAGAAAAATCTGCCTCTTCCTCTACGCAATTACTGCGCGTGCGCATAACATAATAATATTGAAATCAGCGCCGCAATGCACGCTTCAGAACGAGAGTTTCGTAGAATAAAAGAGTGTGAATAACGACGTGATAGTAATGCGAGTAATTGCAGTGTAAGCTAAACAATAGAAGACCTTTCAATTTGCACGGAATGTGAGATAAGGGAATGGAAATCTGAGCACGTTGGTAAGAATTCGGATTCAGATGAAAGTCGCTCGTGACAGGAATGCAGGAAAACACGCACAAAAAAAAATTATCACGCATGCTTTCTGAAAGGGAGCGCAAGCCCGTCATCGCCTTGTTAATGTGCGCAATCTTCTACAGATATCGGTCAATGCATGACAGTTTATCTTATTTTTCTTGGTATGTCTGGCTTTGGGCTTAAATATTACATAGAGCTATAACCTGGATGCAGGTACACAAACATGCTTGTTTTGTACAGCTGGATCAATAGTATATTATGGAGGATAATCCAAGGCTAGCTCACGCTGTAGACGCTACAAACCAACAGCCGCAAAGACTGACAAGCAACACAGTTTTTAGAATATATGTGATGTAAAATGATAATGAAATTCTGAGAATTGTCTTCTAATGTGTAATCATTATTTGGCTTGGCTGCTACATCGCTTTTGCATACGTATTTAGCTAGCTTGTCGGGAGCTCGGTTTAGTGGAGACAAGCAATACACGTTTTGACAGCTTGTGAACGGAGAGTCAGCTGGCTTTTATTTAAAAGTAAAAACAAGTTCACCGAGTGTCTGTGGAGGCGTCCTAAGCGGGAAACTGCATCGATTACAAGAAATAGGAGGAGATAATGACCCCCATTCGAGGGAAACCGACTTTATGTGAAGTGGGGACGACGCAGGGACGGACGGTCGCTACAAGCTTATGCATGCCTAACCATCCCTACCAATCATCTACCATTGACTATTATCATGCTTAAGTGTGTTAACTTGGCCAATCATCTTTTATTTTGCAGATATAGGGCGCCATGGTAGGAACAGATTTTGGTAGGAAATAATGCTTACGTATGCTGCAGTCCGTGATTCGAATCCCGGTCACAAGTATTTTTTTCTCTAACTGCACCAATAATCTAATGTTGCAATTATATAGCGAATATTTTGTTAACTTGACTAATTATGCATTTATTTTGCAGATATAGCTAATCAATTGAGCCGAAGCGCCCTGACAACCTGTTTTCTTTTTTTTTGCCACACCACAACTTCCTTCTTTTCTTCTTTTTTTATATTGTCCTTTTTTTTTGCTACGACCTTGACGCCCCGACGTCAACGTCACCAGTTTTTTTACAGCGAACCTGCTTATGGCTAGGGTTCTGTGCATATTTCGTGTCTGTCAACAAATCTGCGTGAGCAAGAACTGTCATCGTCAACAATGGCTCGTGCCACTGCTCGCGCCTTCGTAGTCTTCGTCTTCTTCCACAGCTAGCTCCGCTTCTGATCATCATGCCTGCGTTTTCATACTGCCCTTTGTCTGCGAAAGCGCTGACGGCACTGGCCCACTGCCAGTAAATGCGGTGATTTCAGTCTGAGATAGATAGATAGAATAAACTTTATTGTCCAACGGATAGGGTGATCTACCCACTCCCGACACGCAGGTCAGTGGGCGGTTGCCGCCTCCTCAGATGCAGTCTGGGAGGTCTTGGGTCCCAGCAGCCTCTTCAGCCAGTTGGACGAGCCGGAGCTGGAGCTCAGAGTCCGAGCTGCGCAGCAGGGTCTCCTCCCAGGTGTCTCTATCATGTATATTGTGCGTCCCCCCCCCCCCCCCCCCCGGGAAAGTACGAGCATTCCCATATTATGTGGTCGAGGGTCCCTTTCGCCCCCACAAAGATTACACCCATCGCTCCTGGCCTTGGGGAATATGTGGTTCGCCATAACCGGGTGCGGATTCGTACAAGTTTGCAGTCGCCTCCACGTGACTGCTTGTCTGTTGTTCAATTTCGGGTATGGCGGGGATACCAGTCTGCGATCCAATCTATAATACTGCGTGATCTTCCCATATTTTAGTGTGCGCTCTCCGCTCCCTCGGTCAACGATCGGCTCCGTAGCGGCTCGGCGGTAGAGATCTCGAGCCAGCTCGTGGGCCGCCTCGTTGCAGGGGACGGCTTCGTGAGCCGGAGGGCAAATTATTTAAATTTTTCTTTTTTAACTTTCTCTGGCCTAGGATTCTGGCCGCTAAGGGCCAGATTCTACCCTTGCTAAAATTTTGCATGGCAGTTTTGCGGTCACTGATCACAAATTTCGCGTTCGTTCCGGCGCAAGCTAACGCGATCGAAATTTCCTCGGCATCTTCTATGCTCCGCCCGCGCAGAGTGGCAGCTGTCACTGGATTACCCTGGCCGCTGACGGCGTTGCTACCGTAAAACCGCCGCCACCTCCCGCCCCGTCTGCATAGGCCACCTCAACTTCTTTGCCTCAATATATCGCGAAATGAAAATACGAAAGTAAATAACGAATGTATAACAGGAATGCACACGGATTTATAAAAATAAATGTGTGAGCGTACCTTTCGTCACGCTGACCACCGATCAAGGGGATAAATGTGTTCGTACCTTTGTTCAAAATTCTGTGTTACCTCTTAGTCGTGTGTTACACAGCTTCGCTGGCCTTACACCTTCACGGAGTGGAATGGTGTATGATGTTTTTCTATCGCTACAAATCATCTACTATTACATTATTATAACGATAAAATGTGTTAATACATCTGTATATTTTTTTTGTTACGACATTACCGCGGCGACGGCGACGTCACCAGTTTTATTGAGTGCGATAGCAATTTTATGGGCACTACCAGCGCATTTCTGCCGTCGTCGCCGCCGTTATGTTCCGAATAAAGATCAAGGGCGATAACAACGTCGCCGCGCACCGTATGCTTTATGTTCGAGTGAAAGCTTGCGAGGCTGAGGAGCCGATTATGGTAGCTCAATCTCGCGTTCGCAAAGGAGGAAAGCGGGGAGAAAGCACGTCGTATTCCGTCGCGCGGGCACGAGCGGACGTTATACTCCGGCGGCGGCTGCGCATGGCGAGCCCGCACGGGCCTCGCCATACATTTACTACTCCGATGGGGACAGAATGCGCCTAGTGCTGATAGCTTCGTGTGCGCTGTGTTCTCGCCGCTTAGTTCGCGTTGAAGCGAGAGGCAGTACGGAGGTCAATTCGGGCGCTGTTGCTGCCGCGTTTTCTCACTGTAGCGTTTTGACGACTAGTGGGCGCAGTCATCGAGTGAGATGTGTTCATGTTTGCCTGTACGCGCGTGATACAATTCTTGGTAATTTAGTTAGTAAACGAATGTTAGAGTGTTATATAGCCACTGAAACTACTATCCTTACATTCTATAGTTGTCTCCTAATTTGCTATCGCTATCGATGATTCGCACATCAGGCGAAGCTGCTACTTTTGTTCATCCAAGATAACGGCTGCTAAAATAAGGGGCTCCTTGAAATGTATCTTAGTGAAAAGCGACGAGAGCTTTGAAATCTCTATAGCATGAACGAGAATAGCGATACAAGGCGCGTTCAACTCAAAACCTGCGTCCAGCTGTCGTTGCACTCGCGAACAGCTCGCTTGCACCCCAGCTTCCCACGAGTAGCTACAAACTTCATCCGATATTTCTTTTTTTTTCTGTAACATTATGACAAAGAGACGGTTAAGCATTCTCTAAAGCCTCTATTTTGTGATAGTCGAGGGTTATTATTGAAGCACCGCCGTCCACTGCGATAGGCTTATTGGCGCCGTTGGCAACAAGATGGCAGCGGCAATGTGCGCGCTAGTGCCATGGAGTCGTCTCGAAAACACGTCGCCGGCCGCCTTGCAGACGCTGGACACACCGTTCAGAAAAACTTATCTCAACAGTGACACGTCAACCAGCAACCGGCTGGCACCACGGCGCTATCTCACGTTCCTCCACCGACGTCCAGTAGCACCCTTTTCTTTTACATTCGACATCCTCGTCGCTAATACACCCTCTGTCGTTGCCTCGCCCACACACTTTACCTTCTCTGCCCTTTAGAAGAACCGTACCTGTAATAATGTGCCGAGGAAAGCATATGTCACCTTGAAAAAGACAAGTCCCCTTCTCGAAACCTTGGCTCCTGCTTTCACCTTATTCTCGGTTTGCTCATTGTTTCTGTTGTGTTTTTTCCAGCATATTGCATGTGATAGGAGTTGTATGAAATGGGCTCTGCAGTTAGCGCGGCGGTCTGTGTTTTCAACAATAGTCGTAGTTCTTTACCTGGACAGCGCCAGCGATCCAGCCGGCTCAAAATACCGTATGATAAAAACAACAATATTAAAGGAACAGACACGATAGAAAACACATTCTATTCTAGGCGTCCAACATGACTTTGTGCACGAATGTATAGAGGTCAAAGCGCAATAGCATTCTTCTTTATTTTGCACGGCGTTAGACATTATTTGCGGGAGCCTCTCGTCGACATTGCTGAGAACCCGAGAACTTGCAGCTGTTTTGAATAGAGTTACATAGACTTAGACGAACTTTCTGTGGGCCTAGTAGGTACATATTTGACAAATATTTTTAAGGTGCCAGCAGGAGACACGGCACAAAGAAAATATCAACGCAGGATCGTCCTGTGTTGACCTTCCTTTTGTGCCGTGGCTCTTATTTGCGCTTAAAATATATTTGTCAAACTTGCATACACCTATACGCTTGCTGCGGTTATCCTTCAGCTATGGCGTTGCGCCGCTGAGCCCCAGGTCAAAGGTTCGGTACCTGCCGCGGCAGCCGCCTTTAGATGGAGGCGAGATGTAAAAAGCGCCATTCACTTAGATATGGGTGCACGTTAACGCACCTCAGGTGATCAAAATTCATAATTCATATCCTTACTTCGTAAAGCTGTCTACTGATTTGCTATCGCAATCGATGCTTCGCCTTTCGCGCGAAACTGCAATTTTTTCTTAGCATCTATCCTCTCTCCACCCCCCTCCCACACACACACACACAATTCGCCCTAATATGACGGCTGTGATAAGGAGAATATAGATTCTGGACCTTTGAATCACAAATTCAATTCGGAAATCCGTATAATGTGCAGTCGTGGTATCTACGGGCATGACATGCATTCAGTCCCAATAACGCACAATATTTATCAGTTTAAGCTGATGAATAATTTCCAAACTTCAATCTTGTTCACTTTCTTTTATTAGGTTTAATATTAAAAGAGAAACCAAAGGTCAGTTCTTGCATTCTTTCGTTGCGCGACGAAGGAAGGAAGAAAAGAAATCAACTTTATTCAAGGTCCTGCAGGCCACGAGAGCTTTGGGCTCTCATGGAGGGGGCTCTCATGAATAGGCGTTAAGGGATGTATTGCAATTTGTGCAATAAGACTTGTCGTAGAGCTCACGCATGTAGCGGTGTAGTCGGTTTTGCGTGGGGTCTGTGTCTGTCTGTAGCATTCTGAGTGTAACCGCTTGAGCTCGAGTGAGTGTGCGGTGTGGCATGCTATACTGTCTACGTTGTAGGTAGTAGTGTTTAGTGAGTTCATTGTATGTAGTGGAGGCGTCCTTGTTCTCCGAGTGGTCGGGTGAAGCCGCGCGGTCTGTAAGCGCGCGTGCAGGCTCGTGTGCCGCCTCGTTAAGGTTAGGGACGTCGCCGATCTTTGGTCCTAAATGACCAGTATATGACGTGGTTCTTAATCTCTTTCTTTGTGACAATTCTGAGAGCCTGTGCGCGACGAAAGCGCAGTTTCTGTGATGGTATAGTGACGTCATGGATCTCAAAGTATGTTTTGGGTACGCGCGCGCGCGTTGTGTGTGTGTGTGTGTGTGTGTGTGTGTGTGTGTGTGTGTGTGTGTGTGTGTGTGTGTGTGTGTGTGCGTGTGCGTGTGTGTGTGCGTGTGTGTGTGCGTGTGTGTGTGTGTGTGTGCGTGCGCGTGCGTGTGCGTGTGCGTGCGTGCGCGTGCGTGCGTGTGTGTGTGTGTGTGTGTGTGTGTGTGTGTGTGTGTGTGTGTGTGTGTGTGTCGTTATGGATCAGTAACAATTCTAGAAACCTTCTAAACAGTCTTTGGTGACAATTCCTTCTATCTTTGCCGCTAAAAAAATTAATAGGCGCTTTCAAAATCTATGACATCAAGGAGAGTCGGTGTGGAAAATTCAACGCGGCGTCGCCCTGTCCGTCTTCCGCTTTGCCTCGTTCTGGCATGACCAAAGTTTTTCTCACGGTATTTACTAATACAGTACACCTCAGGTGGTCAGGATTATTCCGGAGTTCTCCACTGTGGCGTGCCTCATAATCATATCATGGTTTTGGCATGTAAAACCTCAGATATATATATATATATATATATATATATATATATATATATATATATATATATATATATATATATATATATATATATATTATATATATATATATATATATTACGTCAAACGTCTTTCATTTTGGTCAACATGGGGAAATAGGGAGGGAGCAGAGAGTTAACTGCATGTAACGTTACGTCTATGAGACGAAAGCATGTAATAGTGGTATAGCTTTTAAATATTTGCAGCCGTATACTGTGGTATACCCCACGTGCCTTACTCTCGTACCGTTTTGTAGAGGAAAGAAGCCATTACGTCTTTTAGCACGTATTGAGCAACAGAAAGCTGTATCGGGAGTTTTTCATGTTACTCTACGATTTTCTCATCGTCATTAATAATAATATTCGAGAAGTTGAATAAATAAGACAAATTATGTGATTGAGCGGAAAGCAAAGATAATGCAAAATATAAAGATAGCTACTTGCTCCAGGCAAGCACCTCTCTTGCGTCCTTTCAGCAACGGAAGACTTCTAACAGAAGTCTCGTCGACCGACGAATGAAACTTTTTCTTTTATAGAACTTATTTTTCGTAAAATTTCAAGAAACATTCGTACAATCGTAAAACGAGTCCAAATTCATACACTGTGGGAAAAAATTCACGACATTTGGCGCGTATGGTGTACACATACATTCACGAGAGAGAACTGAAAGGCTAGACGGTGCTGGCACTGGTCAACGGTTCTTTGGGCTCAGTTAATCTCTGATTGAGGCAGGGGGACTACTTGTCTGCCCTGCATAAGAAGCGTCCCAGCTAAAGGGCATATTATAAACTACTCAGAAGCGACCTCACACGAACTTTTTATGGCAACTATCAGGTACCTTTTCACTTTCAACTGCTAATCCTAAGTCTGTTTGGTGGTGCATATCTTTCCTATTCTATTGTCAGCAGTAAACAGAACTTTAACCCTTTATCGACTGCCTATTCAAGTCTATGCGACATAGAGCTAATGTAAGGCATGTTCACGACTCTACTCTTGTTCCCATGTGTGCTTTCCGCTACATTTTACGAGCTCGAAGTAGCAACCGCTACATCAAGCATTCAGACTCAATGGCTATGGCAACAAGAGCTTCACAAATGGACATTCCAATGTTTTACCTCTGTTATCTCTATCTGAATGGCGTCACGCCATCACTCATATTAAATAACGCCCAATTCGTCAGCGCTGGCTTCACGCGTAAATGGAGACCTGGAGGTTCGTTGGCATTTGCGATTTTGTAAAATTTAGGAAACGTAATTTATTACAAAAAAGTGATGGGTGTAGTAAATGCCAAGCGGCTGATTCGTGGTCCAGTACTAAAGGGTGCGACAAACCACGCTACAGATGGGCAAGTCAAAGCACTAAACTACAAGTAAATACAGACTGCGCAGCTATACCATCATTTGACGACTATCCAGGAGAACCACATGAACTTTATGCACACTTTATGGCGATGCCAAATTACTGATGAACTCATCCTATATCCCCTTGCTGACGTATGATCTCGTCTCCTGTATCAATTTCTTCAGAATGCGTTCACCTCCTTTTTTTTTAGCTCGAAAGTGGGTTTAATTTGTCTTCCTGTGCTTTTCATTATCCACCGTGGTATCGTAGGGGATCTGGCGTTGCCCTCCTCAGCTCGAGGTCGCGTGTTGGATCCCGTCCGCGGTGGCCGTATTTCGATGGGGGTGAAATGAAAAAATTAAATCGTTTACCCCACACTAGGTGATTGTTAAGGCACCCTAGGTTGTGCAAATTACACCAAACTGCACCACCTACGGCCTTCTTCATAATCACATCGCAGTTTTGGATCGTAAAACGGGCGATTTTGTCTGCTTGCTCGCGCGTGCAGATGTGTGCGTGTCCGTGTGGGCGTTTGTTGCGATTGGATTGGATTGGAGCAAACTTTACTTGTGCGAGCGCTTTCCGTCAATGGTCCCCGTCGTCATCGCAAGTCAGCGGCCCTTATCCACTTTACTCACGTTTTCCACTTTGTCCACCACTGCTCACGCTGCAGATAATTCAAGCAACACCATACCTACTTATACAGCGTGTAGTTTTGACCAACAAGTTAATGGGGCCAGCAAGCACTTCTCTTTTTTGCGTAATAAAGCGATAAATCACGACACAGTGTCTGCATATAAATGGTCGGCTTATAAGTTCTTAAGTACGCAGTATATCTGCTAATAGAAGAGCGCGCGATGTTCAATGGTTTTATTATTACAGAATTTCAACATTTAAGCAGTTGCAACACATTAGTGTGTTACTTACTAACGTCGGCAAAAATTGCAGAAGACTCGACATTATGGCGAGTTAACACTGGTTTAACATCTCGAAAGGGCAGCGAAAGACAACAAAGACAAAAGGAAGGAAACACACAGGACGAAAATTGCGCAGGGCGCCCAAATTTTTCCGCCCCAAACATCCACCACCATCGCGACTTGGATTTGAACTTACGTTCCGACGGTTATGTGCACTTCGGAGCTGTGCGTGATAGTCACGTGACTGTTCAGTAATTTCTGTATGGTTTCGCATGCCCCGCAGATTCTCAGGGTCACGGCGTCTCTGAGTATAATTCGTAGGCTGTATACAATAGGAAGTGCTGTAGCGACGACAGCAATGTTGCGTACATTAAAAAAAATGTTCTTGTGAAGATGAGGTGTCCTCCGTAAGAATATGCCGTTGTGGCAGTTTATGTATTGCGCAGGAAAGGAATAAATAAATTCTACAAAGTGCAAACTACCCAATAAAAAATAATTTTTTTTTATCTCTTTCTACCCTGCATTTTCTGTATTTCTAAGTGCGAGGCCGTTTTCGCACTTCATTTTTGGATTCCTGCTTTTTCTCTTGTTCATCTGCTTGCAACTGTTGTCGCTTTCTTGCTCACTCCACTTGACGCTTTCGTTTCGACTGCAGTGCAGTGGGAGCCTACAACACTAACAGAACATTCTCAGAAGGCGGCATTCGCGTGACATGGCGACACTGGTGGGAAATTACCCCGAATTGTGTTGGCATCAGCGAATGACAGCCGTCGCGCGGCCAGTCGCGAATGTCGACCAAACAGCGGTTTACAGCAACCGATGTTCACACTGGCAAGCGCAATCGGCCCGTCGCCATACGGAAATGTGTAGCCATCGATTGCGTTCACGTCTGCTCGCATCCCATCAAGACTGTGCTTCTGCTTTTACGAAGAATAATTACCTTCATCACTTATTGGAGAATTATTCTACAAGAGAAAACACTGCAAGACCTCCACCTTTCTTTCTATCCCCCTTTTTCTACTACGCACCTTCTTCTAGAGCGTTTTTTTTTTCCTTTTCTAATGCGTCCCATTCCCTGCAGAGTAGTATGCACGTAGGTAAGAGTACGCGGCCTTATCAATCTGCTTTTCCAACAAATAGCGGCAAAGAGCTCCCGCCGGTGTCATCTTTGACAATGGATGAATGGATGTTATGAGCGTCCCCTTTGGAACGGGGCGGTGGGTTGTGCCACCAAGCTCTTGCTGTTATACTGCCTAATTTACTACCTAAATTAAAAAAAAAGAAAGGAAACCACTATGAACTCCCACAACCAAATTTTCTGACCCCCTATTACGAACTTTGCTTTTGTACGTCTCCGTTTTCTGTCGTTTCCCTACTTTTTTTCCACCACTCTTCCAACCGCCTCTTACTAATCTCTATTGCGGGCATGTTTACTTTTGCCCTGCTCTCGCTGAAACCAAGGGCTTCAAGGAGGCCAGTGGTGCCTAAATCGACCGCTGGGCAGATGTCTTCACATTCTAATAAAACATGATCCATCGTTTCCCTAGCTTTACCGCAGCAAGCACATGCTTCTTCTTCCTTCTTATATCTCGCTTTATGGGTGCGTGTTCTAAAGCATCCTGATCTCGCTTCGAAAAGTAATGAGCTTCCCTTTGAGTTATCATAAATTGTTTCTTTCCTGATTTGGTTTTGACACCGTCGATGTACAGCGCCACTGCCGACAAACCACGCACCAAGATAGCATTGCGAGACACCTAAAAAATTGGAGGACGCTTAAGCTTCGCCTTCAAGAGTGGAACGCGATAGCGTTATCGCACCCCGTTCGCACCGCCTACTCAAACGCGCTACGCCAGCCAAACGTCGCGATCGGCACAGATAGCCGGGCCCCGACACGCCATGAAGGCGGACGCGATCATGGAGCGAGTGGCGCGTCACGTGTCGGGGCAGCGCCATACATTGCGAGGAAGGGGTCTTCTGTGTTTGCCGCAAGATGGCTCTGCGTGTGCGCAGAGCGCAGAAGAAATGTAGCGGAAACGTACTTCGCTACTCGTGAAACTGCGACTTCTGTAAGTTACATGGTCATAATTACCGATATACACCGCAGTATAACTTTCTACGGCACGTTTCTAAGGCAACAACGCATTCACTAGAGGCGTTTTTGTCCCGTTTCGAAGGAACGAACTCGTGGCTGAGTGGTAGCGTCTCCGTCTCACACTCCGGACACCCTGGTTCGATTCCCACCAGCCCATCTTGCAAGACGTTTTTTTATCTATGAAGTGCCTTCTGGGATTTATCGCTCACGGCCAACGCCGCTGACACCGACACCGACGCTGACGACACCGGCTTTTCTGCGACACGAGCTCCTTAACGCTGTCGCGTTAATATGTGCCAGGGCGGCACTGGTCTTTCAGCCCGAGAGTGGCTGCTTCGTAGTGCGTCGCGCCAAGATGTCGCACCGCGTACAGTTGAATATCTTCAAAGAAACTTCAGCGCTACGCTAAACCTCGCCATCGCTGTCACTGCTTCAAATGCCAAAATTATTTATAGGAAACTGTACGCCTCTGCAGATGTTACCCGTCACTTCGGTGTCTAAATTCTTCTGTGCCATGTCTACCACCGCCGTACTCCCGCTAACCGGGTGGCCATGACTTGTGGATCCAAAACATAGCGTTGTGTCCTGTGAACATGTCTGTTGCCCTGCTGTCTAAATGCTTGTCGTAATATTGCCAGATACATCAACTTCTAAACGCGTTGTCATGGTCCGCAATGCAAAAATACTTCCTTACTTTCTTTAAAACTGTTTCTAACTTTTTATCAATTTTATTAACATCCAATGTAACTTTACTTTCTATTAACATATGTTAAAGGCTCTGTTTTGACTTACGTTTGAAAAATGCTTGTTTAAAGAAGGTTTTTAAAAAGTTTGTAGGCTGTGTTTATGCTTTCCTGTCAAACAATCTTGTTTAAAGAAGGTTTTTAAAAAGTTGGTAGGCTGTGTTTATTCTTTCCTGTCAAGCGACCTTGTTTAAAGAAAGCTTTAGAAAGTTGGTAGGCTCTGTCTTTTTTTACTCCATTTTGAAGAAAGCCGCAAGAAAGTTAGTTGGCTCTGTTTCTACTTTTGTTTAAAGAAAAATTATGACCATTATGTTTGCTTCATTCAATTGCTCGTTCAACGCTGTAATAAAGTAGCAGGTAACATGCAAAATTGGTAATAAAATAATTAGTACGAGTACCAGAGTGTCATAGTGATAATTGCGTCCAGTAGTTTAACAGAAAGCGAGTAGTATAGTAGTAGTAGTATAAACTTAATTTCTTTTAGTTGTTCTGGGCGGTGGATGAGTCCCTCAGTCCAGGGCTCCACTGGTCTCTGTGGTTTGCAGGGCTTGATTGAGAACATCAAGCCCAGCAAACTAGATCTTCCCTA
Source organism: Dermacentor andersoni (assembly GCF_023375885.2). NCBI lineage: Eukaryota > Metazoa > Arthropoda > Arachnida > Ixodida > Ixodidae > Dermacentor > Dermacentor andersoni. Next base: position 20,178,839 of record NC_092822.1, on the reverse strand, counting down.
GATCTTCTAGATCCTCCCTAGAAAGCAAGAACCTTCTAGATCTTCCCTGGAAAGCAAAGGCTCCCACTGCCTGTTGCGCGGCATTTGCATCGTGAGGGGCGAATTGGAATATCGAGGCGTGCCTCTTAATGAAATCGTGGTTATGGGACGTAAAACCCCATAATTGAATATAGCGTTCACGTACCCTCCCCTTAGGTTAATAATTTCTCCCATGAAATACAAGAAACGACATGAGCGAAGAGAATAGAAGAATTTATCGGGCTCGATTTTTCGTTACTTACATCAAGACAAAGATAAGAGACAGAAAATAACAGCGCAGATGCCAGATGCTATTTCATATGTCTTACTTGACTCGGCCCGCGAATATACATTGACGTATATAAGCGTGATAATTGGCACAGAAAAGTATTTTCGGTAGCGTCTCGTCGACTTAGCTGAACATGCGAAAGCTTGCAGCTGCCTTGAACCCAATAACATGCACGTACACAGAATACCTTGGCCTGTGTTGCAATGCGGCAGACGTGCATGGAGTAACGGATATTTGCTTCAGTTCTCCAGTTTCGCAGGGACGCTCTGCTTCCCGGCCTACGTTGTTTCGAAATTCTTTAGAACAAAACAGTGCGGTTTTCTCCTGCACAGTAAAGATAGGATAAAGTAAGCCTAAAGTAATAGAAGGGATGAATGAAGGACGGAGTGAAGGAATAATGCGCTTCATAATGAAGCCTTATTTCTATTTCTTAAACCTGTGCTTCTTTTACCAATAGTACATTATTTGGCAGAATACTTTCCATGACCAATTCCGTATAAGTGCAAATCAAATGAGGAAGTGAACAAAAGTTGAATGTGATGCTTTGAATTGCTATCGTGCATTAATGTTTAGACGCGCGTTTAAGAACGCCCATGTGGTCGAAATTATGTCTTGACTTCCTATATGGCGTCTCTGGTAGCCATATTTTAGATTTTGTACGGTAACTACAAGTTCATTATTTACTACCGTAACCGGTTACAATCCGGGAACTGTTAGTCGGTGAATAAATGCCGCCCACCTCAGACAATGGAAAACATGGGAAGGTGCCTTGTGATATGTTTTCTCATGTTCAAGCTTCTCGTCAGCCCGATTTAGGTTCTCCGATGAGCTCCTAAGAGGGCCACAAAAAACAGCGATTTTCCTAATTAACCACTACCACAACCACACGAACGTGGCTAAAATAGAAACAACAGGAGTTTACATTGCTTAAGGGTGAGGGCCTCTTTCAATGCCAAATTAGGACCTTGAAAGGAGGGAATGTTTTATTAAAAACAGGTGCTGTAATTTATATATATATATATGATGTGTCGCCGAAACGAGACGAGACTGTGTTCGATGCGGACGAAATCACGATTCTTCTTTTTTCTTTTTCTTTATGGCTTTGTCTAGCGAGCGCGCCTTTGGAGTCCGCCGTCTTCTTCTTTCTCGTCTTGTCCGCTCCCATGATCCACTTGGAACGAATCTTCAAGATGACACCAGTTTCGAGATACAAATTCCCGAACTTTGCGGAGAAATGCATTGGCGTTCCAGTTAATTTCTTAACAAAACGTCGTTTCGTGCACTGAAGCACACAAGTAACTGGAACACCAATGCATTTCTCCGCAAAGTTCGGGAATCCACATCCGCCACAAGGTCTGTGAGTGGTGGCACTGGCCAACACTCCCAGGGAACATAAATACCCAAGAAAGCGGATGGGGTAAACGGGGCCGAGGTAGCTCAATTGATAGAGCATTGCACACGAAATCCGAAGGTTCTGGGATTGTTGCCCACCTGCGGCAAGTTGTTTATTCATCCACTTTCATTTCCATTAATTTATCGTTTCTTTGTTTCCTTTATTAAGCACAAGTAATTTCCCCTATGTTGTCCTACTTGTCAGTGTTTGTTAGCTTCTTATGACTATGTGTGTGTGTGGATGTGTGTGCGTGTGTGCGTGTGTGAAAAGCGAACAGCGAAGAAAAAGCTCATCAGAACCGATGTTACTCGTAAGTACATGCGCGGGCGTACGCTGTGCAAGCGCCCTGGAGCGGGCTCGCATGCCATCGTACTGCTGTGATGAATGAACATCAAATTAATTATTAAGGAAGAAGTGCTTGTGCCGCGAGTAATCGAATCTGACGTCTTGCTATCAAACGAGTAGCTTTCTTGCAGACGATTTTCTCTCATTGCACACTTTAAGAAAAGGCATTCATGCTCAGCAACAATACGCACTCTTGAATGTGCAGGATGGTCCTTCATGAAAGCCAATACGCGAGCGCGTGGCCTGTGCTCTGCGGAGGTGTTGTCCACTAATTTGTTATCGCAATCGATGCTTTGCCTTTCGCGTGGAACTGCAACTTTTGTTTGTAATATTGAAAATCTAGGCCAGGAACGTGAAAAAAGAAAGCTGTCAATTTAGCAATCAAACGCACGCAAAGTGTCAACACACAGACAACCAGATGTGTGCTGCATTAAGAATTTGGAGACCACTCAGCACATCCCAATGTAATGCAAAGGGGTTCACCCAGTCAGAGCCGTAAGTGACGCCTGACTTTCAGAAACGGCGAGATTTAAAACCGATGGAACCATTAGTCAGTCAGCAGTCAAGAGAAGCAATAAACGTTTAGAAAACTTGTGAAAAAATAAACAGAGACAAAATTGATTGGACCGGACGAGTTACATGTATAGGTAACTATGCAAGGTAGATATAGAGGCTTTAAAGCAAATAGAAAAGCATTAGGGAGATGTAGGCAAAATGCTTGACTGAGACGTATGTATAGATTACCTGTTTAGCTTAAGCAGGCTAGGCGACTAATTTTCACATCCTCCTTTTGAAGGATATGCCAATAAATCATAATCATCATCAAATCACTCCGGAGGCCTTTCTCTAATTAAACGATCCATAGAAAGAACCGAGTCAGAATTTATATTTTTATACACTAGAAGAAAGTTGGCTACGGCAAAGCTGAGTCTCGGCCGGTACAACAATATGTACAAATTGTACCTTCCACACGCAAGCCGGTTCCTCAACTTCCCGGCCGCCGCTGAGATATTAGAGCGATTCACTGGAACTTCTTATGAAAGCAGGCAACAATATTTATTCTCTGTTCATTGGACCCCATAATTTTTTCTCGGGTTGCTTGTAGCCGCGCACTTATAGTCATGCAAATTCCTCCCGTTGAGCGTTCCACTAATGACATATACACATTGGCATTCTCCTTTGCAGGTGTTGTTTTGCTCGTTTCCGACGCAAAGCTGCAAAGATGCAAAAAAAAAAAAATCTAATAAATGTACACAGCTGAGGTCAGTCTGAAATATACCGTAGGATCGTTTCCATGTGAAACGCCTTTCAGTTCGGTCTGAATGGACGATCGGCTTCTGAAACCGCGTATAACAGAAACATGTGTTACGATTATCGGGGTACATCTTTTGCAACCGCACTGTATACCTACGCGCCTTACTTTTGTATCGTTGTGTAGAGTCATTACATGATAATGCATAGTTCGGTGCGCAGGAGGCGCCTCTGTTTCAGCCACGCACGACGTGCATGGGCATAGCTCGGCAGTACCTTTGTCCATCCGAAAGGGAACATTCCCGTTTGAAAGAGCTCACTCACCAATAGCAGGTATAATCCATGAAGCTCGTACCTGTGCTCTTCAGGAGTTAAAGGCTTACAATTGCCGAATTTGTTGCAGAAGTTAGACAGATCCTCTAGTATGGGACTCCCGCGTTCGATACATAGGGTCCAGACATGGCTGAAGGTATTTGGGCAACAAGACACAGGGATTTCAGTTCGCGCTTACCACCTTTGACAGCGGCAGGCTAACTACGCATAGAAAGCCAGCACGACTGCTAGATTAAGCCCTAATGTCCCCCACTAGTTATATCACAAGTTGAGCGTGTAAGGTCTTCAATACGAGATTAAATGTGACTTGCGTATTTGGTTACGTCAGTTCTGTAGTGTCCATACACCCTCGGCAGCACGCACAAGACGCTTCCCCTAACCCACCGTGGCTGCGTCGCCGACACAGTCCATCAAATTTGTTTTATTTGAACATTACGATGTCATCAGTCCTCTTTCCGTTTTATTGCATTTTTGTGCCTTCTACATCATTATCATAAAATAAAGAGTTCATATTGTCGCAACGTAAGAAACAGGGGTCGTAGAGCACTATTCAGGTGGCACAGTGGCGGGTCGCCTCTTTAATACCGAGCGCAGCTGTGACTTTGTATTCACTGCGCCTTGACCAAATGCTCATGTCTACTCGCGTTGTCCTCTTCTTCATGGAGTAATGGCGCGGCATTTGCGTCCCTCCGAAGGAAGCAGCGTCCTGATGCGGAATTCAATTGGGACAACGACACAATGGGACAGAGTAGAAGAGCACACACACACACACACACACACACACACACACACACACACACACACACACACACACACACACACACACACACACACACACACACACACACACACACACACACACACACACACACACACACACACACACACGCGCGCGCGCGCACGCACGCACGCACGCACGCACACACACACACACACACACACACACACACACACACACACACACACACACACACACACACACACACACACACAGACATGAACGAGAACTGCAACAAAAAAAAGCAAAAGTCAAAAGTTATGTCGACAGGCACGGCTTTATCCGTACCACACGCACCACTTCGGGTAAGCGCTTGCGGCTACTGGAGCTATTGTCACTGTGGGGAACGACCTCGTAAATCACGTCGCTCAGGCGGCGGATCACTCTGTACGGCCCGAAGTACTGTCTTAGGAGCTTTTCGGAGAGTCCACGACGGCGTATGGGTATCGAGACCCATACTTTGTCGCCGGGAGTGTAGACAACGGGCCTGCGTCGAAGATCGTAGCGTTTCGTATCTTGGTCTTGCCGAATGCAGATACGTACGCGGGCAAGCTGTCTGGTTTCTTCGGCGCGCTGAGTAAATTCGTCAACGTCGGTAGGTAGGTCGTCAAACTCGTGTGACAGCATAGCATAGACCTAGCTGAACGGTGTCATTCCAGTAGTTTCTTGTCGAGCGGTATTGTAGGCGAATGTTACGTAAGGCAAAATTTGATCCCAGTTCTTATGTTCTACGTAGTCATACATGTCTGCAAGGGTCTTATTAAGACGCTCGGTTAGTGCGTTCGCCTGGGGATGCGGTGGCTTGTATCACTGAGTCTGAGAAGCGAGTCAAGAAGTTTGGCAGTGAAGGCAGTTCCCCTGTCTGTGATGACTACTTTTGGCGGCGCCGTGCCTAAGGACGATGTTTTCAATGAAAAAATGAGCTGCTTCGGCTGCTGTGCCCCGCTGTGTAGCTTTCGTCTCCGCGTAGCGCGTCAGGTAATTGGTGACAATGATACAGCTGTTGCCAGCTGTAGAAGTTGGAAATGGGCCCAGGAAATCCATTCGAACTTGGGCGAATTGCTGGCCTGGTACCTCGACCGGATGCAAGAGACCTGCGGGCTTGCCGGGAGGCGCTTTGCGTCTTTGGCAGTCCGCACATGTTTGCACGTGATGCTTTACAGCAACGGGTAGCTTCGGCCAGTAATACTACCGTCGGAGTCGGGACAATGTTCTCGTGTAGCCTAGATGACCTGTGGTGGTTTCATCGTGGCATGCTTTTAGTATTTCTTTTCAAAGTGATGCCGGTACCATAGGCAGGTATGTGCTTCTACTGGGAGAAAAGTTCTTATAGAGAACATTGTTCCGGAGACAAAACGACAGCAGTTCTCTGGCACAAAGTCGCGGAACGTCTTTACTTCAGCCTTCCAAGAAATTAATGAGTTAGAGCAGCTCTGAGTCGTGGCGCTGCTCCTGTGAAAAGATGACGGCGTCGACGACGCCCAAAAATGCAGCGTCCACGTCCACGTCATCGGTAGCTGCGCACTCGACGGGTGACCGCGAGAGGCAGTCGGTGTCGGTGTGCCTCTTCCCTGATTTGTAAATTATGGTCATGTCGAACTCCTGGAGCCTGGATCTTTCAGGTTAGTCAGCCGACAAAGAGAATGATGATCGCTGACAAGCTTGAATGAACGACCGTACAAATACGGGTGAAATTTGATAACCGCCCACACAGCGGCGAGGCATTCCTTCTCGGTAGTCGAGTAGTTTTCCTCCCTTTCGAGAGAGAGATCGGCTAGCAGAGGCGATTACTTTTTTGGAGCCGTCTTGCCACTGCACCAGTACGGCACCCAGACCTACAATGCTCCATTGCTCGCATTCGTGTGAAGTGTCGTAGGAGCATGCTGGTCGAAGTGCGCAAGAACAGGAGGCGTTTGAAGGCGTTGGCGTAGTTCGCTAAATGCTACTTGCCCATTTTCCCCCCACAGAAAGGGAATGGAATGGAAAAACTTTATTTCTCTATATCTCAGAGAGATTAGCGGTGGGCCGGTGTCTTCATGTTTTGAGTCCTGGCCGCTTCACAAGGTCGGCGCCCCTATTCCAGGGCACCGCTGAGTCTTGCTGCCTCGCAGGCGTGCTGCACAATTGCCCGTTGGGCTGCGAGCTCGCTGCTGGTGAGCAGACCCTCCCGTTGTTCCGCACTTGGGTTATTTACTTTATGGAATGCGTAATTACGCTTGCATTCCCACGTGATGTGGTATAACGTGGGGGTTGTTCCGCACCACGGACATGTATCCCTGTACTGGGTAGGGAACATTTCGTGTAATGTGTGCAGGTTGAAGAAAGTACCTGCTTGCAGTCTTCGCCAGCTTACTGCCTCATGTTGTGTGAGCGATGTGTGGGGTGGGGGGTATTTAAGTCTCCTTCCTCTGTAGTAGTTAAGTATTTCTGCATACGTCGGCTCCACCGTTAAGGGGGCCTCTAGAGTTTCCGACTGCCCTGCTCGGTGCGTGAGTTCGCGAACTAGGCGGTCCACCCTTGAGTTGCCCTCTATCCCGGTGTGTGCCGGTATCCAGAAGATCCTATGTTTTATCTTTTTGTTAGGAGGCTCTGTTTTGAGGAGGATTCTCAGTGCTTCCTTACTAACTCTGCCTTGTGTGTAGTTCCTGCATGTTGCTTTGGAGTCCGTTAGAATTATCAGAGATTTGTTCCTGCGGTAACCATCAACCGCCGCTAGAGCTACGGCGACTTCCTCCCCCTCCGTTACCGTGCAGTTTCTCAGGGTTGCGCAGCTAATTGGTTCTCCCGTGTGGTTTACCACTGCTGCCGCGACTCTAAACATTCTAGTGTTGCGGTCCCATGGGTATACAGCCGCGTCTGTGTATACCGTGTTTTCTAGTGCGGCTAGGTTTCGTTCCACGAAATCTGCTCGTGCCTGCCTTCTGGCGGCGGCGTGGAGATTCGGGTCCATGTTTCTCGGTAGGGGGCTAACCTCCAGTGTCTGGCGAACGCTGTCTGGGATGCTAGCAGCCCGATCCTCTATTCCGTCTGTGTTATGCCCTATTCTTTTTAGGAGCTTGCGGCCGGTGGCAGTCTGCTGGAGCCTGGCGATCTGTGCAATGAGCTGCGCTTCCGCGAGTTCTTCGAAAGTGTTGCTTAGGCCCATCTGTAACAGTTTATCGTTGGGCGTGTTTCTAGGCAGATGTAGCGCCGTCTTATACGCTTTCCTTAGTAGCGTTTCCGTCTGTTCTTTTTCGTGCTTGGTGATGTTGTGGTACGGGAGCGAGTACGTGACTCTGCTGACCACTAGGCTTCTGACCAGCTTGATTGTGTCTTCTTCTCTCATTCCGCTTCTTCTTTGAGATACCCTCGTTATCATGCGGCTTACTTGTTCTGTCGATTTTTTTAGTAAGCTGATTGTGTGGCTGCATTTCTTGCTTCCTTGAATCCAATCGTCGCGTGTCAGGCGTGTTAACGGCGGAGCAATACATGAAAAGTTTGGAATAAAGCGTTGGTAATAGGCGCACAGCCCCAAGAAGCACCTCACTGCCTTCTTGTCGGACGGTGCGGGGAAGTTGGCCACAGCGTCTATTTTGGCCGGATCAGGTCGCACACCCTCGTAACTGACAACATGGCCGAGGAAGCGCAGTTCACTGAAACCAAAATGACATTTCTCGGACTTTAACGTCGAGCCAGCCGAGCGTATGGCTTGGAGAACAGTGAGCAAACGGCTTAGGTGCTCCTCAAGTGTAGCTGAGAACACTATGACGTCGTCTAGATAGACCAAGCATGTTTGCCACTTCAGACCTTATAGTACGGTGTCCATTAGACGCTGAAAAGTGGCGGGCGCTGAGCACAAACCGAAAGGAAGGGCCTTAAATTCGTAAAGACCGTCGGGGGTCACGAAAGCAGTTTTCTCACGATCTCTCTCATCGACCTCGATCTTCCAATAACCGCTTCGTAGGTCCATTGATGAAAAATAACGTGCATTCTGCAGCCTGTTCAGCGAATTGTGGATGCGTGGCAGTGGGTAGATGTCATGACCTGGTTTAATTTACGGTAATCAATGCAGAATCGCAAACTGCCGTCTATCTTTTGGACTAATACCACGGGTGACGTCAACGGACTTTTCGAAGGCTGTATCACACCATCTTCGAGCATCTTCTTCACTTGTATTTGAATCTCTTCACGTTCCTTCGGAGCTACACGGTAGGGATTTCGTCGAATCGGCCGCGTAGTATCATCCGTGATGATACGGTGCTTAGTCAGTGGTGTTTGTTTGACCTTTGACGTAGTCAAAAAGCAATCTTCGAACTGGTGTACCAGCTTCAATAGGCGCTGCCACTCCGGAGTCGAGAGGGTGGAGCTAATGTCTACAGACAAAGGTGGCGAGGGCGGCACGATCGACTCTTGTACGCCGAAACAATCTTTCACTTGAATGATGTCGTCGCAGTACGCAATTGCGGTACCCTTCGGGATGTGACGGCATTCGTTGCTGAAGTTCGTGAACAGGACTTTCGCATGCCCATGAGTCATGTCGACTACGCCTCTAGCGATGGAAACGTCTTCCGTGAGCAATAGTGCAACAGTCGTTGCAGCGATTTACCAGAATGACGCGTTCGTACTGGTCAAGCCAATCCTCGATATCTTCAAGAGAATCGCCGTGGAATATGTCGGGGACGCGAGGGTGTTCAAGAGTCACCTAGGAAAGGCTAGCAGTCGTTTGCGAAGGAGGAAGAAGCGCCGATGACGTAGCCATGCTGGTTGGAGTTGCAACAGGAGGGAAGTCCGGGCTCAGGCCGAGCAGGCGCCGACTGAAACGGTGCACTGGAGTCGTTACGAGAGTTGGAGCTTCGGAACTGAGTGGAAGGTTCCGAACAGGGGTTGCCCGCATCGGGTTGCTGGTTCCAGCACTTCCACCAGTGTCGCAACGTCAAGAACAGGGGTCGTAAAGCACTATTCGTGGGTCAGATTTGCGACTATTGCCGACTTTGCTCACCGCTGTGGTTGTGATTTAAGTGTAACTTGTTTTTCTTGGCACAGGTTCACGTAATAAAGAGTCAGTTTCGTGACTCAGCTTTTTAATGCCAAGGAGAAGGAGGAGACAAAGGGGAGGAAAGACAGGAAGGTTAGCCAGTGTAAGTACCGGCTGGCTATCCTGTGCCAGGGAAAGGGGTAAGGGCCTCAAGCAAACACCTCCCCCGTTTGGGTTTTGTGCACTACGCAACCAAACAGCAGTGGTGCACGCAAGGTAACGTTTAACATCAACTGACCACTCTTGTGTTGGACAAAACATTGAAGAAATTAAACATTCACTGTGAACATCACTGCTAATTATCGTCAATCAAAGCAAACAGCACAGAAAGCTTCGCATACATCGATTCCCAGAGTGCGTGGGATCTGCACAATGTGACCCTTTGCAACGTTGGCAATGTCTTGGTAGCATCGTTCGGCAATGTCACCAACGACGACGCTGCATTTTCGCGTAATGGGGCATATAATGCTAATTCCAAAGCATTATATGCCCCATTACGCGAAAATGAGAGGAAAATAGCCCCATGCCTTCTACAACGTTGCGAGTCGCCTGCTTTTTAGCTTCATTGAAAGGGGAAAAAAATTAAAAGAGCTGCTCTACATGGCTTTTGCGCTGGTGTACAAATACACGGCACATTTACTACTCGTTTTGCGAGCTTAAAATGAATCAGTTGCTATTTAAGAAGTACTTAAAAATTTGCATTTATCGAAACCATTACAAACCTGGGGCGAGAAGACGATCGAGGTAGGAAAGGTACAAAAGTGCTTCATTCATCGTTTTAAATAAGTACTCTTGGTTTTATATAGCATAAGATTTATATAATTTTTTGGGCTTTGTGTTTTCCCAAACCTATTTCCAAAAATGTGATAGGTTTTTCTTTTCGTTCCTTTTGGCATTCTTTTTTTTTTTGCAAGCCCGCTGTCTCGCCAGTTCGTGTAGCGCAGCGTCAGCGATGCTCGCTGCAATCTTTTGTCGCTGGATCACGGCTCAGAATAAACGCATGCGGCGCGGATGGTGCATCGTAAGTTCACAATATTTCCGGCACGACAGACCACCACAAACAGTTTTAAGAATTCACTCTGACGAGGGGCAGACGTGCACGACTGACGCGACTCGGCCCAGTTCGAAGTGCGGGCGGCCATCTTCTCCATTGTCGGGGTCCCCGGCTGTCCGGCTCGTGACGTCAGCTTAGAGCGCACGCCCACTGGTGGAGGCTCGTGTGCATCCGCCTTGGAGGAGTAAACGTCCCTTTTTTTTTCTAAAGCTGTACCCGACTACAACTTCCCACTGGACTTGCATGTTGGTAAAAAGGTAAGCGCTTGCGAGGGGTCACAGATAATTACAGCTATCAAGAGGCTAATGTGGTGATGACCCAGAAGCTCCAGAGGGCATTTGCACATTCGACGCAGTGCGATCCAAACGAGTTCCTCGCGTCTCTTCTCTGCCCCGCTCCTTCCATGTATATAGGTGCTCTGAACCACACCCCGCCGCGGTGTGCCGGACAGCAGCAGCAGCAGCAGACGGGAAAGCGAACGAAAAGGCAAAGAAAACTTCGCTTAAAAAACACGTCATAAATTCAAGGCCATTCCGCCGTGCGAAGGTGGATGACCGGCGGAGCTGTAATCATCGTGGTGAAGAAACTTGTGGTAAATACTCTATTGCATCCCTCGTTGTGATGCAATGAGTGGTGGCCCTACGGCCCTTGCTTGCTAATATTGTGCCTCATTGCGTCATTGGGCACGTGATGGCGCAGCCAATGGGGAGGAGGTGGCGCCGCGTCATGAGTGTACAAAGAAGCGCGCTGCCTCCCGCTCCTCACTTGCTCTTCGGATTTCATCGGTTCTGTCTCTACTTCCATGGACTCTGAAGCGTCTACCTCAGCTGCAGTTGGGAAACGTGGTCGCCCACGTAAGTACTCCTCAGGAGAAGACCTCAGAAGAACACCTACCATTAGACAATCGAGGGTCGCATAGCTTGAAATAAAATTCATCGTTCTGCAGCAAAATGGTCCAAATATTTGCGGTCTGTGGCCAACGTATACGCAAGCACACACACTGAATAAGAAGAAATGAGTCTATTGCATGTCGAAGATATCAATCGAAAACATTTCACCAAATCGACTATAATGTTTTCGCATTCCCACACGTAAGCAGTCTTAAGTGTCTCTGCAAAATTTTTTTGCTACAGCCTGGTTATTCACCATGACTACAACGTGACAACATTGGCAGTGTCGATAAATAATTAAATTAGTGTCTAAACAAATTTCACGTTCATTTATATTACGCAAGAAGTTATTTCGCATTCCATTTAACTTTCCTAACTCTAAACATGTTTTTTATATATATACTACATCAAAAAACATGCCTTGTTTTCGGCTACATTTGCGTGTGCTTAGCATTCTTTTTTTTTGTCTGAATCTCTACGACATACAACAAAACAAATTGAAAAATAACCCAAACAAAGATTGTTACAGAAAAGACCTTGGTGAAAACACTTGAAGATAGACAATGTGCATTGGTGGACCAAACATCAGGATCAGATAGTTAAGAATGTAAGGAGAGGTAGGAAGCTTAACCACATAGGAATATGCAGTTTTATACACTGAACTGAGTGAAACCGCTAAAGAAAACATAACAAGGCAAAGGAACAGAAAGAAACTGCTACGCCACCAGCGCGAGTTCAACAAAGGTTCGAAATAACAATACTCGTGTGGCTCCGGCTTTCACCTCGTTCTCGTTTTGCTCATCGTCCTGAATTTCAGTCTCCCGCTTTCCGCGTATTTTCTCTAAGTATCTATTCGTTTTGACTGGATGTCTACCACACAACGTCACCACAGGTAGTGGCTGCTCCAAGAGTGCCCGATCTTGAGTTTTGAACTGGCCTCACACATTCTGCTCTGCCGGAGGCCTATGCAAACTAAGGACATAATGATGTTGTATTGTGGGTGCAAACGTATTATCACATACCTTCGTGATAATAACATTGACAGCGCAACTACGGCGCTGCTGGCGATGGTATGCAAATTATTTCGTAATGCCTTCAAGATACTTCCAATAGTAAATATATTATTACTTACTTCTCCAAAACTTAAACACTTCGCCGCATCTTCTCCCGTGGGTACACCATTGTTGCGAGACATTTCGGAGGTATTTCTACGGGAATAAAGAGGACGTATGATCAACTCTTCGATCGCGCCGCTAGCTTTGTGCAGACATAACAATGAATTTACAGCGTGACTGAACAAACTGAAGCTCAGTGTTCACAATTATATGGCTACATCAGAAACAGATATCCTAATCGTGCAGCCGCCGTGGTTGCTTAGTGGCAATGGTGTTGGGCTGCTAAACACGAGGTCGCGGGATCGAATCCCGGCCACGGCGGCCGCATTCCGATGGGGGGCGAACTGCGAAAACAACCGCGTAGTTAGATTTAGGTGCACGTTAAAGAACCCCAGGTGGTCGAAATTTCTGTAGTCCCCCACTACGGCGTGCCTCATAATCAGAAAGTGGTTTTCGCACAAAGAACCCTATAATTTAAATTTTCTATCCTAATTCTGTAAACTCTAGCTTTCAGATCGAACAATGATCGAACAAATGTAGGTTATATTACATATCTATGGCTAGGATCCCGGGATTTTTGTTGTGCCCGTCACGTCGGCAGACAACCATCATCGTCAATGGCTCATAACTCCGTAAGCAAGCAAATATGCTATGGCTCATAGCCCCGTATAATACAGAGGTTACCAGTGAGAGAGAGAGAAAGCGCTTTATCGAAAAACGTAGTGTTTAGCCAGCGCATTTTCTCCTACGTGGTAGTCTGCAGGGAATGGGACGAAGGAGAAGAAAAGCCTTAGAAGAATGGCGGCAGAAGAAAAGGGGAAAAAATGCAGGTCTTGTGTTGTTATCAGCAGTAGAGTTAAAACACTCAGCAGAGTAAAGCGAACTGTGCATACACTCTTTTGAACCAGACATACAAGAGTTCAGCAGCATGTTCCACTCCTGTAACGCTTGAAGGCGAAAGCCTGCTGCACACGTGGCAATGCATTAAGGTGTACGATCGGAGGGATCAGACTTCTTGCAAGACACAACGAGCCGCAGTGGGAACTAAATGTGTCGCTGTAGGTCGACCTCTTCAACGACACATGCGAGAACCTTATGCCCTACCTAAAGGTGCAGCATGCTTGCGCCACTAAGTGTTATAAATGTGTAACACAAGCCGAACACAATTACGTTGTATCCTCTCAGCAAGTCAAAGCAGCACTCGCGGTCGAATGCCTTGCTCCTGCCGCTTCGCACGGCGCAGCTCGTTTCTCGCTTGGCGAGCATCTGATGCGTAGCGTACTTCCGAGGCCTGCCACGTAAGACTGCAGCGCTTATCTTTCTACTAATGGGCGAGACTAGAGGGAGAGGAGCCAGTGAGTGGATAGGACCGAGTAACAGCCTTACCACTCTTCGCTATAAGTTTCCATACAAGGGAAGGGGGGGGGGGCGAGCGAGCGAGGGAGAAGGTGATGTGGAAATCAAGAAAAACCCGACAGTGGTTGCGACCAAACTGAAAGTGCGGCACGATACGTTGCTCCTTTTACAGCGAAGCTGTATACGTCTACCATCCAAAAAAATTTTCGTGTCATTGTGGTAAGCAAAAAACTCCCCATACGTGGGCCGGTCCCGAAGATAGTGCAATGCCAGGCCGACCCGCGCCGTAGGTGCAGTTCGCCATTAAAGGGCCCACATACACAGCTTTGCTGGTCATCCTTCTTCACAGTGTGGAAAGGCACTGCGATTTTTTTGTGTGAAAAATAAACATCATGCAAATTGGACAACTGACGCAGGGCGTGCAGGCGCAAGAACCTCAGGCTCTAGGCGACACTACGGAAGCGGTCGCACGACAAATCAACACTTCTGTGCTCACGGCGGTAGCTTTGTGGCTATGGCATTACTCGAAGTCGCGGGTTCAATCCCGACCGCGGTAGCTGCACTTAGGAGCGAAATACAAGAACGCTACTCACTTACATTTAGGTGCACGTTAAGGAACACTGCAGAAGAACTTCAGTTTGGCCTAGTTGTTGCTTACTGCATATCATATTGACCACCCGTGCCCTCGTTTTGTGTTCTCTTCGCCTGTCCTCGTCTGTATTAGCGGTCAATATGACGTGACGTAAGAAACACTAGTGTGTCAAAATTAATCTGGAGCCCGCCACTAAGACGTGCCTCATATTCCGATTATGGTTTTGACACGTACAGTTCCATAATTCAATTAAACTTTAAGGCTTCTGCCACTATGCGATGTTCCATGTGAGACAATGACAAGGCTCAATCCTCTCGGAGATCATGAAAAATGGCGCACAACAACGCCTCAAGCAAACACGCCTCCCTGTGTGTTCTGTGGGCTACGCACACACACAACACTGGTGTGCGCAAGGTAACGTTTACGATCAACTCACCGCTTTCCTATTGGACTAGACGCTGAAGAAATTAAACATTCGCCGTAGCAAATAGCGCAGAAAGCTTCCCTTACATCTATTCCCACAGTGCGTGGGATCTGCATAATTTTTGTACTACTTTTCGCGTCTGCCATGTTTTGCCCGAGCACACTGCGAAACGTGCCACTTAAGGCTCTCGCTATAATAAACAGAACAGCACACGTTTCGCTAAAGAATGTTGCTCACAACAAGCATCCTAACCACATAACTGATGCCTTTCAGCATGCGCCTGCATGCAGTGCAAAGCACGTAGAGCTCTCCACATACGTTTCCCGCTAAAGATTACTGCGGCAGCACCTTGCGATGTGGGGAGTGACGTCTCTATAGCCTTTCGTACATGAAATAACTAACCTAGCAACTGGTTTCAATGTTGTTCTAGCACCGCTATTAGCGGCGGCATGCTGTCAAAATTGCCATTACTCCCATTACTACCATTATCCTAAATTGGACATTACTGCCATTACCCTAAAGCCATAAAGCATTGCATACACTTCTCAGCACTTCTAGTGGTGTCTCTCAACAGTTTCACTGGAGATATACTTTCGCAGGGTCGGGATGGCCATTCATATTTTTGTATTGATTACGTGAAAACATTACAATATTTACGCGAGTTAGGCGTAGGTCTAATACACAAGTAGCACAAAGCCATTGAAGAGCTGAAAAACATACACAAAATATATCTCCAAATCGATGCAATTTACATAATAGTAATAGCATGTTTCATTGGCTAGTAACAGAGTATCAATGTTTCCGACTTTTGACCGCCATGAATATACGTACTAAATGAAAATAAAAACATTTCAAGGATACCTAGGCAATTCTGATGAGTTGTATGCGAAAGTTGTATGCGATGTATGCGAGTTGTATGTGATGAGTTCTATGCGATGAGTTGTATGCGAAAGCATTAATGTCTTATTGAACGCCGCGCTAAGCGGTCCTTCGAGTTTTGCGCTGCCAGTAAAGTACCATAGCGGTACGTGGCTGCCCGAGCCAGCAAGCATCAGCAGCCCACGGCGCCAACGCCGCATGCCACCGGTGCGGCGATGCCCATCGGGCGCCCTCTCCCCTCACGAACGCCAAGCCCGCTAGCGAGGCAGCAGGTGTTCCCTGTCGCTCACTCCTCTAACGGCTATGCTCCGTCGAGGAGCGCTCGTGCGCAGAGCAAGAGTGACGGGGCGTGGCAACCAATGGGAACTCCCTCGAAGCGCGCTCGTAAGGTGGCGTCGCAGCCAATGGCAATGGGAGTTTAGGTGACGTTTCTCTGCTACAGGCGACAGACGTCTATTCTAGCAACATATTACGCAAATAACTAATGTTTCCTTGAATAATTCTCGAAGTCACGCGTCACCACGAGCGACGTCACAGCACGGACACGTGTACGTAGGCGCACTAGCACGTGTACGTCATCCTCCGGCTTGGAGCCCGGCGTCCGCGAGGAGAAGGAGAAACGAAGTTCCGTTTGACATTTCAGACCTTCCCGCGCCGCGTAACGATGCAGTACTTCGCAGACACGATCGTTGTCGCGCATTGTGTGCTTTGCGCTTGTAAGCTCAAAATGGCCAGACCTGGTGAGGGGCCCTTTAATAGTGGCCCCATTCGCATCGCCTTCTCATTCGCTTGCCGTGTTCTTGAGTCACATAACTGCGTAATTTTCGTGACATAACATTCCTTTATTTGTCTGCAGTACGACTTTCTTGTCATTGTTTGTTGTGACACATGACGTTCACATTCTACATTACTTCACTGTTCTGTGCACCCTACAAAGTGCCTTGCTCCCTTGTTTCTTCGGCTTTCACATGGATGAGTATCTCACTCACTACATGCGCAAACACACACAGACACCGGCGCTTTATGCCCTATCGCTAACGTCAATGCTCCTCCTAGCGGCCTCCGCGATCAGTGGAAGCATTCCGCTCTTGCCTGACATGTCACGCACACCAGCGTTCCTTCCCTCTCGGCGTGGTTGAGGCCATAGAGTTTCCTACAAGAATTACTCGAGGGAACTCTTGCGCTAGTGTCTACGGGAGCTGCAATGGGAGCGGTTGTCCCAGCATGGGAATTATGCGAAGTACATGGATTTGCCTAAACGTCGTCCTTTTTGGCTTCAAACGGCTTTGTGACTTTGTTAACTCGTCATTTTCAACAGTATATTGCGGAATAAATAATTAAATAAACATCATTAAAATTGCCCGACGGCAGGATTCGAACACAGGGACTTTAGCACAGAAGCCTGATATTGAAACCATTAAGCCACGGACGCACGTATTGACAAGCGAATGATACGCCCTTGTGAATTTATCGCGGGAATGCTGCAGTGCCTTGAGACGCTTGGCGCGTTTCGATTTGGCCACCTGGACAAGCTCAATCTTTGCAAATAATAGAAACTGTACGCGTTCCCGGCGTCTTCTGCACTTCGAAGAATATAGATTGTGCCGAAATATACGACAATAATATTTATATAGCGTAATATAGAAATCCACAAACACGAAGATCAGACAAATCCATGTACTTCCCATCATTCCCATGGTAGGACAACGACTGCAGCGCCAGAGTTCCCTCTAGTAATTTTGTAGGAAACTCTATGGTTGAGGCGTCCACGGAGACGCGAGACACTTACTTCGCCTCTCCTTTCCTCCAAAATCACTTTCATATGCTATACAAACGCATCCGATTGTTCAAGTTCAACGAAGCATCACAATCGCCATTAATTTCGTATAGTTACCTCATTCATAATTGGCATGTTCACAATTACTCATGTACGCATCAGTGTGCGTCTCTAACAGACTTCATTAAGTTAACGACAGCCACCCACTAACTAGGTCCCCCGAGTAGCTACACCTAGCGTCCGCGGCCACTAGGACAGACCTGAAACGGCAGCTGGAATAGGGGTTTGTGTTGGGTTCCCGCAACCATCATGGGATATGGCGCCAACAGAGGCGGTCCGTGGTGGCACGGGGACGTGCCACCACGTGGACGTGAGGTCCAACGCATACACACCATCGTTTTGATTTCATTACTTATATTACGATGCTGTACCATCGTCATCATTCCTGCATGGTCTTCCTTTGTCGCACTACCTCTACGATCATCCCGCCTTACCAACGGCATTAAAATATTTTCGAAGGGCGCATATCGTGTACTGATACTAGAATCGGCCCGCTGAGTCGCCAGCTTTATTTATTTACTGGCTTTCCGAAAGGCCCAATTTACTTGGCTGGACAGCTGTCTGAGTAAATTGGAACGAAGAGCCAAAGAAAGCTTCCCTTTAACGGGACATGTCCTATTCCGCAAACGTGCTTTCTTGCGTGCAGACTTCTGTTTGGTTTCGCCCTGAATATTTCATTAACATATGCATTCAAAATATTCTTTGTTTGACTTTACTTCACAAACACCGAATAAATCGTGCTTGCGTCGGCCATAATAATGTTAAAGGTTCACAAAAATCAATTAAACACTACGAACTTTTACTGACAGCTGTGTGTTGGAAGCTAGGTATAGGTCAGCCCTCTCCGTTATGCTGACAGCCGCTGTCGACATCGTCAAGTAGCCGTCGTCAAGTCACTTCATGTACCGCATTACTCTAGCCATAGGGCGAATAAAACAATACTCTGGGTTGCTCACTCCCACCGGAAGTTGAACTCATAACTTTGTGACAATGTGCTCTTGGGAGCCGGACGCGGTATAACGTGTCTTCAGTGCTAGGTTATTTATGTGGAGTTTTTCACCACGCACTGACTCTGAGATTGATGGAAAGCGTGCACGTATTTCGGAGGCTGCAATAGACAGTATTGTCGCGGTGTAAGGCGTTGTGCGCATTGCAAAGCAAAGATGCTTTTAAGAGTTTAAAAAGGTGATAGTGTCCACTTTGACATTTTGCTTCTGTCGAACGAATTTCGGACACAAATTCTTGAAGCTTGCTGATTCCTGAAATCATTGAAGCGCTCGCTAATTGTGTCATGCTTCTGCATTTCTCCTGCGGACTGCAGTCTTCTGTCCAGCATGCCCGGCATGAAAACGGCTCGGTCACTGATAACGCAGTTAGGTATGTTGGCGCAAGACGATTGAGTGCCTACATGAGGTGCGCCTTTGCATTGCACTGTACGTAATTAGGCACGCGAAGATAATGACAAACGAAACAGTGGAACAACACTAACGAGCACACACTCGACAGAGAAAAATCTCTGTGGCTTTGGTTCCAAGGAAGTGCGTAATATGAAGACGTCACGAGGAAAGAAGCATCACAGAAAACGTATGGAACAGAGAAGATAGGAAGCTATGAAATAATTAGTAACCACACAGGAGGCAATGAAACTATACTTACATCATGGCTGTGATTACGAAGATTAGGACCAATGCAGGCTTTACGGCGGACATCGTTAACGCTAGCTGGATCCTGTACCTGTTCCCTCGTGAAGACTACAAACATGTGGTAAAATATCCATGTCTTTATATAGTGGTATCGACACACGCATTTGATACAGTGCCATACATCTCCTGTCTTTAATGACAGGATTAAAAAAAAAAATAGCCGTTGTCTGCTGACTTATTTGGCTACTAAAGATATCCATATGCAAGAGATGTTGAAACTTGTTTTTTGCCGACACAATGCAACGTACATGGGCTGACACTTGAGAAAAAGCTTTTGGCTGAATAACACAGCACAAGCAGCGAAATGATCAAATTCTAAGAACAAGTAGCTCACTGTAGCTGCATCGTAAGCCCCACAAAATAAATTTAGAACAACATAAGAAGCCCACCAATAGAAGTTTCGCATGAAATACTCAGAAAATTGTGTAACAGAAAGCTTAGACAATCGATCAAGACTCATGGTCATTTCAAAGCTGGCGCTGTGGTGGGAAGCAGGAAAAACACACAATAACACACAAGAACAAGATAAATAAAGTGAGTCATGCGGTGGCAAACAAAATTTGTGCAAATCCAACGTTACTGTTGGAATCTATGGTATAAAGTTTGTAAACTGGGATAAGGTGCCTCAGAAAGGCTGGCCAACGTTTCGATAGGAGGACCTATCTTCGTCAAAGGTGGCCTCGTCATTCTCGGCATGTTAGTTTGAAAGGGTTAGTGCAGTGACGTGACGTGCGGGTGTTGTCGCTGGCGGCTTGTTTTAAAGGGAGAGACTTCAGAGGTAACGAGCGCTGTCGTCCGACGTCTGTGAGCTTCGTTCCCAAGACGAGGGGACATGAGCGGGAGAGTGGGAGCGCGTGGAGAAAAGAAAAGAAAGAGCAAGCAAAAAAAAAAAAAGACCAGCGAAACACCAAGACATAAAAAAAAGGAGAAAGAAAGAAAAAGAAAGAGAAGATTTAAGAAAGACCTCGGAGCGCGTTGGGGAGGGGAGAGGTTAGGAAGCATTCAGGGGAGTCGTTGGCGGCGTGTTCTTGTGGCATTAGAAGAGCCGGTCAGGCGGTCAGTGCGCGAGTAACAAAAAAAAAACCATGAGTTGAAAGAGTGACGTTAGTAGCATAGCAGCAATACGTCGAGTAAGCTTGAAGTAGTTAAGATGGCGACGGGGAGCCTGCGGTGCAATGTATAGGGTGACTGAAAGGCAGCGGCATGGTCTTTCAAGGGGCATTGCCCCAGTCGCTCAACGTAGGTGTCGTTACGGCGGCATACAGAAATGGCGATACCCTGGGTTGAGGCGCCGAAAAAGGCGTATTGACTTCTGAATGTGTTGGTGAGTGTGTTTCAAAAAAATATATTATAAAAGGGAAAAGAGAGGGGGGGAACCGAAACCGGAATAACAAATTGGGGTGTGACGTGCGCAGAAGCGGGCGGGGTCAAGTGTACATCGGAGAAGGGGGTCGTACAGTTGATATAAACGTAAAAACCTGAAAGAGTACATTAAATTGAGTAGTAGGCAGCAAAAAATTTCCGAAATTTCCAGAGTAGGTGATGTTAAGAATTGAGGCTAGCTGGTGGCATAATGTGTTTTGTGTCTTGATTAATGATATGAGAATATCAGATTTAAGTTACCGCTTTTAAAGATTCTAAGTTGCCACGTGCCAAATTAATTCCCGTCGGTTGTAGGCAATTAAACTTGTGTATGAGGTATGATTCCGCATACTTCCTTTCGCGAGGGGAACGGAAATTTGTTTGTAGTATATAGAGCCTTGCTTTGTCAAATATATGACCATGTTCATTAAAGTGTCTGTCTACTGCTTTAGGTAAATGGTGTTTTGTGTCCGCGCGATGACCATTGAGCCTTGTATGAATTTGTTGTCCAGTCTCACCTATGTATTGTTTGCTACAAGCGGCGCATTCTAGACAGTTGACTACGTTGGTTGATGTGCAGGTGAAAGCCGAAGTTACCTTGTGTGCGTAATTCGACGCTGTACTTTTTACTGTAGTAGTAGATTGAATATGTTTGCATGTAGAGCACCTGGGGCTGCCACACGGACTGGTTCCCAACTTCCTCTTTGTCTTTAGTTTGGCGTGCACAAGAACATCTTTAAAATTAGTGTTGCGGCTGTAGGCTACTCTGGGAGGGTCGGGGAAAATCCTATTAAGTTTCTGGTTGCTGGTGAGAATTGGGTAGTATTTACTGAGGATGTTATTCACGTTTGGGAGGGCGTTTGAGAATTTAGTAGTAAGAAGAGGCGTTGTTGTTCTTGTGATCCTAGGGCGGGGCTTGAGGTTTTCGGATCGATCTGGTTTGGTTGCAGCGGTGTAGGCTATTTGGAGGTGACTGTTTGGGTGGTTCCTGTAAGGTGATCGAGTCTATCTATGTAGTCTTGGTTTTCAACGCAAATGCGGCGCAGTCGTGTGGCTTGGTCTTTAAAGATGTCTTGTTTGCAATGTCTGGGATGGTGGCTGGTATATTCTAGGTACTGTTGTTTGTCGAAAGGTTTCCGATACAGCGTTGTCTTTAGCTCCCCATTCTCAATGTATATTGTTGTGTCCAGAAAGTTTATGCGCTCAGTTGAGGACTCTGATGTAAATTTTATTGTTGGGTGAAAAGAGTTTAGAAATGCTACATATTTATCTAGACTGTCTTGACCATGTCCCCATATTATGAGTATGTCTATGTATCGTAGGTATGTGTGGGGCTTGTCAGTGCAGCGCGATAGGAAATCTGTTTCTAGAATCCCCATAAATATGTTCGCGTAGGTTGGTGCAAAAGGCGTACCCATGCTTGTACCACGTATTTGTAGGTAGTAGCTTTCCTCAAGTTCGAAGTAGTTATGTGTTAGAACTAATTCAAGGAGAGACAAGTAGACTTCAGTAAAGTGTTGTGCATTGTGTTTAGACTGCGTTTGTTTTATCGAAGATAAACCGTCAGGGATAGGAATGTTGGTGTACAGCGCCGTGACGTCTAGTGTTGCGAGAATTGTGTTGTGAGGTAGTGTGCCTTTAGTATTACTGTCCTCTATAATTCTCAGCAGGTGGGACGTATCTTGTACAAATGACGGAAGTGCTTTTGTCAAGTCACCAAGGTAGTGGTTAAGGAATGTGGAGATGTTCTCTGTCGGGGTGTTGCTGTTTGATACTATCAAACGGCCTGGGATAATAGCAGTGTATAGTTCAGCGGATGGAATTTTATGAATTTTTGGAAGGAGGTGAAAACGCCCGGCAGTTTTCTTGCTTGGTTTAAGAAATTTGCATTCTGACGGTGTTATCAATTCATCAGCCAAAAGGGATTTCAGCCTGTTGGTAATTGTCACTGTGTAGGACAATGTCGGATCGTTATCTAGCTTGCGGTAATGTCCTGGGTTGTTTAGTTGTCTGTAAGCCTCGTGCTTGTATTTTTCTACTGGCCAAATAACTATACTTCCGCCCTTATCTGCTTCCTTAATAACAATGTCATTCCGGCAACTAAGATTTGAAATGATATGATTCTCCGATGCAGTTATGTTTTTAGGTCGCTTAGATGTCTTGGATTGGCTTATAAATTTTTTAGTGGCAGTTTTAAGGTATATGTCAAGTTCTATGGCTTGTTCGGGTTCGGGAGTCCAAGTGGATTGGGCTCTAAGTGGTGTCCTCCCGGTGTCTGATGTGTCAGCGAAAAAGTGTCTGATACGCATTCGTGGGGAGAATTCTGAGAGGTCCTTGGGAAGCTCGAATTCATTTATTGTGTTCGTGACACAAAAGTTTAGGCCCTTGGTGAGTACACCCATTTCTTTTTCCCTTACTGATTTAAAATGTCTACAACATTGGAGTGGTTCAATTTTGAGGAAGTTTCCGTCGCCTCTAGTGTTTCTAAACTCAAGGTCCCTCTTGTTGGCGTGAGGTGGCTGTTACAGAAATGTTACAGTAAGGCAAGTTGCAAAAGTGCAAAAAAATCCCTAACGTGGTGAGGACTTAGAGCGTGAACATCCTTTGATATCAATATAGGAAAAGGGTGTTCAATATTAATGAAAGTATTAGAAAATTATTCGATATTTCGTTCGATTCGCTTTGTTACGAGCCGTACACGGTTTCGTGTCCTTTGATGTATCAGTTACTAAGACTGGCATACACTGTAAGAACCAGCCGTCATTTCAACGGTAGTTTTTGACAAGCGATCGGCATCATACCGACAGGACATTTCTATCACCGCGAACAAGGAGAGAAGGAGGCGCCGAAAAATAATAGTGATAGGCTTATGATAATGCGATTTCATGCGCTGCCGTGGGCTGTACAAAAGTTTAGGCCCTTGCTGAGTACGTCTATTTCTTTTTTACTTGATGTTTTTGAAATATCTATAACATTGGAGTGGTTTAGTTTTGTGGAAGTTTCCGTCACATCTGGTATCTCTAAACTCGAGGCCCCCCTTGTGGGCATGTGGTGGTTGTTTGGCTGGAAGGTTGTTTTTTGAATAAAGTTTGCTTTCTTCCTTTGTTTTTGAACCAATTTTCTAGACTGTTTTTCGTCGTAATGTTCCAAATCTCTCTTCTCATCTGGTGTCAGGGTTATGTTCCGAAGTCTGTGGCTAAAACTTTCGATTTGTTCTTCGCAGTGTTCATTGAGGATATTCAAAAGTGAAAGTGAGGCATTGTGCAATGTTGTTTGCCAGTTTGCACGATGGTGGGGTGGGAGTGTTCCTAAAGCTGTTACAGCCTTCAGTGTTAGACCTTTAGGGATTATATTTTTCTCTGTGCAAATTGTGTAGGTTTTCAGATGGGAGGTGTAGCTCGCATGTTTTTTGGTAAGTTTTCTAGCCTGTAGGTATTCGGTGCTTCGTGGCAGTGAAGGGTTACTGATTTGCGATGTCTGTCATTTATTTGTCTTTTTGCAGGTAGATTTGCGTGGGGTGTTTTTCTGTTCGGCCGATTTATTACCGCATGCCTGGCTTAATTCGAGCTCGGTTTCTGTTTGACTTTGTGCGTGTGCAGGTAGGCGTGTGGGGGTCTGTGTGTAGACTTCGGCGGTGGGTTTTCTGTTGTCTGTTGCAGTTGTGTCTGCTTGCACTGTGGTTGATGTCATTTTTGGTGTAGTGTGTGCTTTGTGGTTCTTTTCACATTCCGCTGTCTGCGTCCCAACTGTTCTTGAGGTGACTGTTGCACTTGTGCAGTGGCTTGCTTCACATTCCACTGTCTGTATTTCGTGTGTTCTTGAGGTGACTGTCGCAGTTGTGTTGTTCGCGGTGGCGCGCTGCGCAGAGTCGGTGGGGTGGTATTTGAGGTTGACTTAAAGAGTGTTTTTTTCTGTACTTGTCCTTAATAAAGGATTTGATGTGTTGGGAAACTAGCTTTATTCCAATGCGGTTTAAGTGGAAGCCGTCCCAAGCTAGGTGTTGGTGTGGTGCTTCGTGTATTTCTGCGTGGTGCATCGTGTCAACATTCTTGTGGAAGTGTTCTAAGTTGAAAATTAATGAGTTGAGCTTGTTGATCTCCTCATTGGGCTTTCATGGGTGCATTAGTTTGGTGGATTAGTGGGCGGTGTTTGTTTTGTAGGCGGGGAGCGCCAGTCGTTATGGTTATATGTGCGTTCGGGCGAGCGGCTTGAATAGTTCTTATTACGTCGCTCATGGACTCTATCGTTTCCGCGGCGCTTTGTGTACTGAGGTTGTTTCTGCCTACATTGATGATATGTGGATTGACTGTATAGTAAACCGTCTGAATAAATACTATGCAACTAACGGCGATGCGCCCAACTCATCCTGTGCAACGTGTAATATCATCCAATGTTTATCCACAACAAAGGTAGGATGAGGAGGGTGTCGTTGGCTGCAGGCAGATCTAGCCATGCCCGACATGCTGGTAGCCGGACTACTTCTCCCGAGCGCCTCCAGGCGGGAAGGTTCGTCACCTTTAGGAAGCGCAGCACGATAGCGATGAACAAGACGACGCGCATAGAAAGGCGGAACTGCGCACAAGCCCGCAACTTTTGAGCCATCCCACGCCTGGTACTGTGCCGAGCCCAACCACCTCTAGCTGCAGCCCTCTGAAATAAGTCTGCCAAGCGTTGCCAATCATAGGCTAAGTCTGCATCGCTTAGAGAAGTCGCAGTTTCGCCCGAAAGGCGAAGCATCGATTGCGATAGCAAATTAGTGGACAGCTCTACAAAGTAAGGATAGTAGTTTTATCGGCCTCATAAACTTGTAAACATAGGCACACCAACTAAATTAGCAAGCTTGGTGTCACTCGCGCACAAGCAAGCATGAACACATCTCACTCGATGACCGCGGGAACTCGTTGTCAAAACGCTGCAGTGAGGAAGCGCGGCAGCAGCAGCGAGCGAATTGACCTACGCGCTGCCGCTCGCATCGACGTGAACTACGTATAAGCCGCGAAAACACAGCGCAGCGGGGTCTCTGCACCCGTCACAGATGTCTTTCGAGATACAGCGGCCCGCGCGGGCGGGCGCGGCCGCCCGGGTCGCCCGCAGTAGAACTCGCCCCCTCCTTGCTAACCTCCCCCCGAGCCTTACGCGCGACGGAAGAAGACACGGTTCCTCACCCCTTTCCTCCATCGCGTACGCTAGAGTGAGCCGCGATCGCCGGCTCACGCTCGCATGCCTTCACTCGCACATACAGCATAAGGCGCTCGGCGACGATTTTATCGCCCTTGGCCTTTATAAGGAACTTCACGACGACGATGACGGCAGAAATGCGCCTGGAGGGCCCATATAAGTGTTATCGCAATAAAGCAAAAACTGCATGTTAGCGATTACATCGCTGTCAAAGCTTTGGACCTCCAGCCGACTAGGATAGTGGTAACTCACTACAATAGAGAATTTTAGAATTGCAGACCCAAGACTCTGGGTGCCCAAGCCGCGTTGCGTAGGCTGCTCTTGGGTTTAGAGGAGCAGCAGTGTTTCAGAATTGGGTCAAACGCAGACAGCGTTGGGTCGAGCGCTCAGGACGCCGCAATGAGGACAATAAAAAGGCGCTTAATTAAAGGAGAAAAAAGAAAAGATTTTCTTGCAAGTGAAAGTAAACAGAATGCATTTTTGAGCAAGAAGGGCATACGATAAGATGTAATAAACGCAATTACTGTGTTAGTACTACGAGCTGAGTATGCTGTTTTGAGACCCAAGACGGCCTGGGGACCCACACTAGACAAAGTGTATACATGGATTATACGGACGTGCATCTGTGCAGGAAATACACGGATGTGAGCCAGGCAAGAGCTGAAATTTCAAAAGAAGGCCCAAGGCCCAATAACTTGCTACTACAACCTATTCTTCATGCAAGATAATTTAAAATAAGGCGGTCTCTGAAAAGTTATCTCAGTGAGAAGCGCCGAGAGCTTTGAAATGTACACAGCACAAACGTGAATAGCGATGCAAGGCACGTTAAGACGAAAACCTGCGTCCAGCTGCGGTTGCACTAAAGAACAGCTCGCCTGCACGTGAAGCTACCAATTTCAGACGACCATTTGTTTATTTGTGTGTTTCTCTGTGAAATTATGACAAGAAGATGGGTAATTAAACGTTTTGTAAAGTCGGTAATTTGTGATAGTCGGCGGTTGTTATTTAAGCAGCGCCGTCCGCTGCGATATGCTTAGTGGCCCAATTGACAACAAGGGGGCAGCGGCAATGTGCGCAGCTAGCGCCTGGGTGACGTCGTGAAGACACGTCCTCGGCCGGCTGGCCGACGCTGGACACACCGTTCAGAAGCACCTGCCACTGTTGTGTGTGTGTGTGTGTGTGTGTGTGTGTGTGTGTGTGTGTTTTTCCAGCTTAGTGCATGCGATAGGAATTCTACGAAGCGGGCTCTGTTGTCGACGCGGCGGTCTGCATGTTTTCCACAATAGCTGTAGTTTTCTTGCTTTTCTTTACCTGGACAGCGCCAGCGATCCGGCCGGCTCATGTATATCCGCGTGCCGAGAAAAACAACCTTACGAAGAGAGTAGACAGAATAAAAGGCGTGATCCATTCTAGAAGCATGACATGACTCAGGGCGCGAATACATTCAAGGTCAAAGCGCGGTAGCGTTCTTTCTGCCTCGACATTGCACGAGCTTTTACTTGTATTTGTAATTTCTTTGTATTTGTATTTATTCATTTGTATTTTATTTGTACTTAGCCGAGAGCCCGATAACTTGCAACTTTCGCGTTTAAAAAAATGATACCTTTTTGTAACTTCTCACACGCACAGCATGCATGCAGAGCTATCTAATGAAGTACCACATATATTTTTAGACCGACCACCAAGCCTACTTTGTTTACTTTGAAAATGAAGCTTTTTGCAAGAAAACTGAACTTTAGGGTATTTTTCAGGCGATCGGCTAACCCTTCAAAGTTTCAAATGGTTTAGTCTAGGCTGCGTCAACCGGGCTACAATTCTACATTTAGCTCGTACCTTATGAATTTTTCTGCATTGTGCAAAAGAAAATTCAAACATTGCAATTTTACTCGCTTTTGCCTGTGCCAAAAGAACTCGAAGTAAACAAATATTCGAACAGTTGGCTATTTTTCAGCCACACCATTTTATTGTCTTCCCATAAACACCTTTTCGGCCAATCGATCATACAAGGTGCCTTTGAAAAAACAATGTTCAGTGATGCCGGCCAGCACAGCTGGGCAGGAAAAATCAATTGTCACCAACCCACTAGAAAGAAACTTGCAAGAAAAACAAACGGAAAGACCGTATTTCAAATGTCAGAGGAATATGTGAAACTTTTTTCAGCTATATCTATGATGTTCGAAAAAACGCTGGTTGAATTGACGTGCAATGACGCAACATCTTGCTTATTAAAAGAGAAACCGAAGGTCAATCGTGACATCCTTCTTCTATTTCGCGCCAGAACTCCAGTTTATGTCCGTTATTTTGACGTCACGGATATCGAAGTATAAATTTTTTCGTGTTTGTGGCGTTGTGGAGGAGTAACAGTTCTATAAGCCTGCAAATACAGTCTTTGGTTGCAATATAGTCTCTTTGCCGATAAACCATTTATTGGGATTGAGCAGCTAGATTCTAATGGACGCCGTCAAAATGCAAGACGTCAAGGTTAGTCACTGCGGCAAATTCAACGCGGCGTAGCCACCCGGCCGTCTTTCGCATTTTCTGGCTTACCAAGATTGTTCTCACGGCAACAGTGACCGTTTTGGTATTGTTGTAAGGCTGTTTACTAGTACACTCCAAATAACGTTTCTGTGTAATGTCCCCTTAGAATGTAATGATAAGCTTTCTCGCTCAGCATTTCGTCTCATGAAAGACCTATGCAGGGCATGTGCACGTAAACTGCGGTGTTCTAAAAGCAATTTGGCCGTTGTTTTGCACAATGCCTATAAGGGTACGTACTGGAACGTAAATTAGGCGGCTGTTACGGCCGGATGCAAGCGAGTCGGCGAACAACCGAACGCACTATAGTCGGTATCCGCTTGTTAGCGTTACAAGTTATAGCGACAGTACAGGGAAGCGTCACAGGCAGAGGACGACGTAAGCAGCCGTACAGACGAGGCCGAGGGCACGGTCCAGAGCGCGAGCCGCGGTGTACCACTCGCGGGCCACGGCGTTGTTGTAACACTTGTTCTGCACACTGACATCGTCTTCACCAATGCCAGATCGGCCTGCAGGACAGGGACAGGGCAGCCGGTGCACCACGAACTCGGAGAACTTGACGAGGAACACTGGCAGAGCGCAGGACGGTGGACTCCGGGCCATGTTTGTGCTGAGCACGGTGCTGACCGCGATGAGGGCGTTCATCAACACTCCACCTCCAAGAACTTTGACTGCGAAGAAAGAGTCCACTGGTTGTCTGCCCTACGCATTATATGATCTGCACAACTCAATTTTTTTGCTCTTAATCTCGGCTAAACCACCGCCTGCCCCTGTTTGGTAACTAGTCTACACCGCTTTCTGCCGGTGTCTTGACGTTCAGCCTATCTGAAATGAGAGTGCGTACAGGAGCATTATAATCGCCACCCAGGCTGACGGTCACCCCGTGTTATCGATTGCGCGCCTTTTCCGGTCCGCAAGTTCAGTAAAGGTCGCATGTTTAGTGTCTTGCCTTGAACACAAATGATAAAGTTAGGCGCTAGATTCACTTCTGTCAATCTCACTGTTAGACGTGATAAAATATAACGAGGACATCTAAACCTCAAGCACACAAGTTTTGTTATCATTCGCGAAATGTGAAAATGACATTCAGCAAGGTCACTGGATGGCAAATTGATGGACATACCGTACAATGCTTTCTCATGGCTTACTACTTGGTGCTGCAGTCTGCATCATGGTTCGGCGTAAGACACGCGCTCGTTGCACTGCATCGCTATAGGTTAGTAGGCACAGTAGTCACGGATGTATAAACCAGAATGTCCTACTATCGCACACCCGTTTAAAGCAAGCGCGCATGGATGGATGGATGGATGGATGGATGGATGGATGGATGGATGGACGGACGGACGGACGGACGGACTGACGGACGGACGGACGGACGGACGGACGGACGGACGGACGGACGGACGGACGGACGGACGGATGCTATGAGCGTCCTTTTTGGAACGGGGCGGTGGGCTGCACTACCAAGCCCTTGTCAAAATATTACCTAATGCCCTACCTATGTTCAAAAAGAAACAAGGAAAAAATAACCACAGTGGATTCCTATAAACATATTTTCTGAACCTCTATTGTGAACTTTGTTTTTGTACGCCTCCGTTTGTCGTTTCGGTTACTTTTCTTCTACCAATATTCCAGTCACTTCGTACTAATCTTTCATGCGGACATGTCTGCTTTCCCTCTGCTTTCGCTGAACCCAAGTGCTTCAAGGAGGCCAAAGGTGCCTAAATCAACCGCTGGGCAGACATCTTCACATTCTAATAAAACATGTTCCATCGTTTCCCTAGCTTCACCGCAACAAACACATGCGTCTTTTTCCTTCTTATATCCCGCTTAATAAGTGCGTGTTCTAAGGCATCCTGATCACGATTCGAAAAGTAATGAGCTTCCCTTCAAATTATCATAAATTGTTTCTTTCCTGATTTCGATTCTTCCTCTTAAGTAGTTGCTCATAGCAGGTTTCTTTCCCATTGCCGCCACCCATGAGATTATTTCAGCCTCTCTGACTTTCCGCTTGACGTTCCTTGTTGCCATGTTGCTCACCATATACCGGTGGGATACTTGCTGGTAAGCTTCCTAGTTCTTTTCCTCCACTGTGAATCAATGTCTTTTTCTGTGCAGATACCTAAACACTCTCCCAGCCCACTTCCTTTCTTCCATATTCCTCAGTCTTTCTTCATAGTCAATTTTACTGTGAGCTTCCCTTACTTCAAGACTTGTCCAGCCCATATCACTCAGCACAGCTTCATTCGTAGTCTTGCCGTGAGCGCCCAATGCGAGGCGTCCCACTGACCTTTCTTTGGTTGCCATCGAGTCCTGATTGCACCCCTGATTTCAAGCAGACAACCGCATTTCCAAATGTAAGTCCTGGAACCATTACGCCTTTCCACATACCTCAGCCCACCTCGTATCTATTGTGTCCCCATAGCACCCTGTGTTTCATTTGATTTCAATCCCGATCTCCGTCGCCACCTGTCGGCGCACCCCACGCTGGGCCGCTGGTTCTATGGCGGAACAGCTGAAGACAAAGCTATGGTGAGCGAACGCTGGCCGCGAGCATGCGATAAAAACGGGCTGAGCTTTATCACGGTTGTTCTTTTCATTCTTTCCGATACAGAAATAGGAAAAGAAGACAGGACATTCACTTTTGCCCAAGAAACCATAACACTTCGGCAATCGGTGATACCACCCGTAGCGCGTACATCCCAATAAAAATCAGCTGGAAGAATCAATTGCGTCTGTCCACGCTTCTTTCTCGTGAATTCTCTTGTGCTAAAGAAAATTGCCATCTACATGCCAATGCATCTATCCATGTATGATTCCTTCGCTGCTCACCTATCCTGGGCACGTGGCTAGAGCCCGAGACGATGTCATCCGTCCGGTAAAGCAGAAGCAGGGAGGTCAGCAGGGCGGCTCCAATGAGCGTCAGCTTGCGCTCGGACTCGGGCGGAAGCCAGAAGACGAGCAACGAGAGCAGCACCACGGCGACGGTGGGCAGCAGGACGGTGAACAGGTGCAGCAAAGTGCGCCTCTCGAGAAGGACGTGGAACGAGATCTCCGGGTACTCGTACTCGCCCATGTTGAAGCTCAGCAACGACCTGCCCACGGTGGATCAGCGTGGTATACATACGTATACATACGTGGAAGGCACCTCAAGGCACCTTCAAGATCCGTGATTTGTTCATCTATCGTACAGATTAGCTGAGTTATCACCCGCCGCTTAGCAGCTTTGGCGTTGCGCTGCTGAACCGGAGGGTGCGGGAGCAAGTCCCGGCGCCGCATTTCGATGGGGTAGAAATGCAAGAATGCCCGTGTAGTGTGCATTGGGTGCAGGGTAATGAACGCCAGCTGGTTGAAATTGATCCGGAGGGTGCCACTACGGTGTGCCTTATAATAATATCGTAGTTTGGGCACGTAAGATTGTAGAATTGAATTTTAACTAATTAGATGAGGCATTTCCCCATGTTTTCTTATATTTTAAATAGGTTAAATGTATGCAAAGCATTATAGATTAGAACGTCTGCGCAATCAAGATATGGCCATTTTGCAAACAACTTCTAATGAGTTCATAAACCTATTATAAGCGGTTATAGCCGTTTACAACGTTTCCGATCAGTTTCGTTTTCAACAGGAAGATCAACACCAGAACAATTCCTTCTCTAACGCATTTTTACTATCTCTATAGAAATTAAATATACAAAATAACATAAAATGTAGATTGAAGCAGCTTATTGCTGTTCTGTAAAGTATTTTTGGCCGGCTTTTGAGCATTTTACAACCATGTTATAAACAGCTACAACCAGTTGTTCACTAGTTTCAGGTTCAACAATACGATAACCATTGGGCGAATTCTCTCCTTAATGTGTAAGAATATTAGAGCAGAAACAGGGATAAAGGACACCAGGTGTCAAAGTCCATCCGGGACATTCCTCTAAGGGGTCTCTAGTAGCCTCAGGGTCGCTTTGGGACGTTAAACCTCACGAATCAATCATTTCGATGGTGTGCTTACCACCATATTTCCCACAATGGTGAATGACAGAAAAGCCAGCGCAGAATAGTTAAATGGGCCGTTGCAGCCGCACTTACCTCTTGCCCACTATGGAGATAACTCTGAATTCTGAATGCTCCTGTTCGGGAAGCGTCGGCTGACCCGTCAGCGTAAGGTTTACTTCCTTCTCCTGTGAAATGGCGTTGGTGAAGGCGATGCCGCAATTGTGCCGGTCGAACGGGAAGTCGCTCATGTCCGTCTGGGCAAAGCGTGGACAGAAAAAGAAAGAGAAGCGAGATAAAAAAGCTGGCAGATTGGTTAGAAATTAAAATGACGCCAAGGATTTGCGTACAGCTCAACGGTGGGGACACCGTCGAGCTGTACGCAGGTCCTTGGCGTCTTAGTATTGTCAAACGCTACGCTGACTTTGCTACTGAATCAGATAGCCTCTGGACTGAAGTTCCTGATCACTCACTAAACGTTTTCCCCTTTTTTAAGTAGACACTAATCATTTTAATCATTTTAAATCATTTGAGAGTGATAAAGCATTGCTTCAGACCTTTATTTATTTTAATTAATTTGAAACAAGAGGTTGATGACTAGAAGAGTAAATGAATTCCAAACCTTTAATTTTTTTTTCTCTCCAAGACCTCAGGCGCAGGTGTGTCAGTGTGACGTCAAAGATTTCAATTAATATTCTCGCATTTGGGTCATGATGCGGCAGCAAATCTTGCCGGAAATTGCCAAGTTTGGCCTTTGGCTCTCGTAGAATACAAAATATTGCATCTTTACGTATAATGATATTTACTAGGTGCGACGAGACGCCGTCGAATTCGATGACGTCACTGCTAGCTGGTGCGGGAATATCGCGACGGTGTCGCCTAAGGTCTTTCGTTGTCGATTCTTTTTCAGGATTAGGGTTTCTTTTTTCTGAGAGTAGGGAATGTCTTCCTACATATTTCAGTAAGGTAATTTACTGACACTGCCCACGTTAGTTTTTTGTCTAATGTTTCTTTAAGCACCTCAGCTATTGGAACAACCCCAGCACGGACATTTGCGGCACGACACATGTAGACTGGCAGTTGCCGTGAGACAACTACTTTACATGACGTTGCGCTTGCGTTCGGGGGATGCGCGTCATTGGGTTACGCCTTTTAGCACGTGTTTTGATTACAGCTGTTGGCATTAAAGTCCACGGTTGGAGGCGCTCACCTCGCATACCCCGCTGATGGAGTAGAGGGGGCACCATGTAACTTCTCCCGAACTGGTGAGCGATACCATGGCATCCCTGGTTCCACGCAAGTCCAACCTGAAATAGGCGTATTCCGCTGACCTAACTAAGAGCAGGAGAACCTGTAGTTAAAGCCGAAGAAACCAAATTGGCATGCTTGAAATCTCTCGGTGGCTCTGCAAGTCGTTAAATCTCCGGGAAGCTCGAGTGCAAATCTGAGTACGAAGTGCACATGTCAGGCAGCATTCAAAAGCTTTACTACATCCGCGAAAAGCTTTCTGTTGCAACGAAAAAAATAATAAAGCCTACGGAGAGAAAGCGCGCCAAGTAAGAGCGCTCCTGAAAGTAGTTCAAGGTTCTCGCTAGCGCTAGTTTATACTGTGTCAGAGAAGAGATGCAAATCCACTAAAACGCATCCGTTTAGTTTGTGCGAAGATTGAAGTATAGGGTGGTACAACTGGCTACGTAATTGTGAAGTTTCTTTCCGTTTTTCTTGTATCTGCAATGAAACTAATTTTGTTGCAGTCACATCATGCTGACCAAAAGCTATGATTTAAAGTACAACTTAATAGATGCATTACCATCATTAAAAGGCGGCTTGAATTCAATCAAGGGGGTTGCATTTGATTTCGTTTCTAGCATCTTCTTATTTGTGGAAAAAAAGTAAAAATGAATTATTTTGTTTAGTCTTCCATTCGGCCGCTAACCCATTTGTTCGTTCTTTGTCGTCATTTACTCTAACGGTAACTTTTTTCCCCCTGACTATCATTTCTCTCAGGCTACTTAACCTAATGGGATTAAACTCGCCTGAAGCAATGATTTTTGCGCAGCTTTATGTAACCACGTGCAAGCTATATTATTTCCGCATTTGTGTTACACGGTCTCATTGTATTATACAGAAGGCTTTATGAATTGCTATACTGGTGAATTGCACTTTTTTATCGTAATATTTTATAACATTCGCGTACTCTTCCGTACAAACGTTCACTTCTCCTTACTGTAATGTTAACTAGGCTCATGTAGGTAAACTAACTAAAAATAAAATATATAAGCGGAAAGGGCATGTTTCCATATTGAAATCGGTGACCAAGGGTTGAGATCTGTCTTTGAAAGCTTGTTGTGAATGCTTGGTGCAGTAAAGTGACATGCCTTCAGCATTTCAGTTTTGTGTAAAGCACTCACGGTGACATGTGGATTAGTGACGGCGTCCATATCTCGGTGGAGTTGACGAAAACGCTGTCCACACCATTGTACTTGTCGGGGTCCCAGCCGATGCGCTTGTCTTTCCATGACTTGGCAAATAAAATAGAGAGGGAGAAAGAGAGAGAGAAGGAAACGCGAGCGGAGTCGTGAGCATTATTTCTTCGTCCTGGTGATGTGGCAGCGGAACACACGCAAAGACAGAAGACGTAAACAAGCTACCAAATGTGGACGCCATGAAAAGTAGGAAAGGTTCACAGAAATATATAAACTGCTCGAATTCTGGGGACAGATGTGAAACGTTCATTATTTTTGTTCAGGTTGGAGAGTGATTCCGACTGTTAACGGATTTCCTGCCGCTGTCCTGCCGCACTTAGCCGAACCGACATTCATCTAAGTGCGGCAGGACAGCTTTAAAAAAGGCAAGGCCCCAAAATGCTGCGAAAGTAGTCAGTAAATTCCAGGGCCAATAGAACAGCGTCATCAACAATGCCGATGCCGCAATGAAATGCAACACAACTCGCAGAATAATTTAGATTGGCGATGAAGAGGCAGCAGCATAAGTTTAATTTCTTTAAGTTGAAATGTTCTCGCTTTAATGACAGATTTCAAAGTGTGTTGGCTGTCAGTAACTTTTTGGGTGGAGCACTTCTTTATTGGGAACTTATTCGATTATGTCATGTGTTACGTCGTCTTTCTTTTTTCTGGCATATTGCAATCTTCATTTCTTCTGTTATCTCCTTTCTTTCTTCCTTTTATGTTTTGTTTGTTTGTTTGTTTGTTTGTTTGTTTGTTTGTTTGTTTGTTTGTTTGTTTGTTTCACTATCAGTGCAAGCATGTTATTGCATATGCCGGCGTAGACTTGTAGACTTGTTTTTTCAGACGTTCATCCTTTAACAAACCAGAAGACACTGCCATGCTGATTAGAACACAACCCACAGCCTCTGCATGACGCTCGCGGTGCTTTGAAGATAGAGCTATGCCAAAGTCTGTATGCCTAGGTTCGTGTAATGAACTTTGATATGTATACGTATTTCTATTTACCCTGACCAAATATAATGCTAGATGGCACAAACTCAGGGCCACACCAAGAGCGAAAGAAGTTGTCACAAACATCCCTGGAAACTGCGCACCTAAGGATGGGACGAGTATAAGGAGATTGGCAAAGACGAGCTTACGTTCGAGTCGACCTTCTTACGATGGTCCCTTCCAAGTGCGCAGTTATCAATAACGAACCGTACTAATTTGCCAAGCTAAGTATACCGATCACAAACAAATGCGTGACACCCTGGTGGCGCGTCAGGGGAGTTTCCCTTACCAGGCAAATGAATGCGCTCAGGAATAGATGACGGCGTCTTGGTGTCTGAAAGAGACAGTTAGAAGGTGTAGATCAGAAATATGACTTCCTATATGGAATATTTTAAAAGCATTATGAGCCCGCCATCGCGACTGGGTGTGGAAAGAATACGATAAAATTCAAACATAAACTTAACGTAATGAAGTGTACCAAAGGTATCATTGTTCGTTCGTCTTGTAACATCAACAGTTCAGTTCTATGGGTGCCTAACGCCCTGAAGAAATGTTTCTGAGCATGCGTTGAGCAACAGTGTCGGATACAAAAATTATCGTCATCATCGTTCACATGTTCCATCACAGTCAACATCGTAAGCGCCATTTGGTATGCAGGCTCGAAGGCCTCTCCCAGTGATCTCCCGATATCTTTTGTCTATATACTTCCACATACCTGTCCCATACATGCAAATTTCTAATCTCATCACTATATGTACACCGCCGCCGCTGTCAACAATGTCGCCGAATGTTCCTAGGTAAAAATCCTTTTCAGATTATGCTCGTTCTGGCCTATGACCGTTGCGGTGGGAGGGCACTTTGTTCTTGGCCCTCCTCCTGAATGTTATCCGTGGTCATGCGGTTCTAATGAACTTCACTTCGCATTCAATGTTGACTTTCACAGAAGACGTCCTACCAGAGCGGGGACGCTGAGGGCCTTCAGTTCGAAGGAAACAACGGTCGTTTCGTTCGCGCTCGTCTGAGGCCTCGCAGTCCTCCGGTACTTGGCGGTGTTCAGGATGCTAGCTTTGATGCGTTTCGTCTGCTCCGCCCGATCGTCGAGTGCTGAAAGAAGCAGTATAGAAAAACTAGTTGGAGAAAATTATTACCACAAAGCGGTCGCCGAAGAACAAAAGAACCGCGGCCAACACGATGCCGCTTTGTTAGTAGTGCGAGCATTACTCGAATACATGCGGTAGTTTGCGCCCCACGTGCAGTTATGGAGTTACATGTAACAGTTTACATATAACACAAACACGCCGACAGCGAGAGCGTCGCTTTTCCACCGTAGATTAAGACTGCCGTAGACAGTTGTACTTTGCAAAAGTACAGAACGCAGCCTAAAGGAAGGCGATACTTGTAAAAAATTTAAAAAAATGTATTGCAGGCGATAAGAATGAGTAGTTAATTACACAACAGAACAAATATATCTCATTCGCAAGGTCAGTTCGTGCTTAGGATCCGGCGGACTTTCCCTTTCGCATCGTCGCGTCGTTTTGACTAGTTAATGAGTGCAGTCGTGAAGGGGTTTCAATTTACTGCCACAGACAAAACTGTGTGACCCGTTTCTTGTCGTTCAACGGGTGACTGCTGTATTCTAACGCTCTGCCGGCATGGGTAGTTCGAGCCTAGCACATACTTTCTTTCGTTTCATTTGCTGTGGTTAGTGGACAGAAAAAAAGCCCCGATCGTGTGGACGTGTGTCAAGGTTGAGTAATCGCAAAGAGAAAGCGGACTTACCCTGGGCGAGACACAAGGCGAACAAACACAAAATGAGGGAGCATTCTCGCAGCCGCAGCGTCCGCATTTCGCGCGTCGTCCGACACCGAGCCGACGATGTCCCCACTTGGTGGGGGAGTGCCCGCTGTTCCACTCTCCAGTCTCGCGTTTCTCTTTCGATGCACCAAGGGGGGCGTAGCTGCCTCTCTTCTCGTGTTTAGCATGCACTCTGTCCTTGTAGATTAGGACAATGTATCCTCGCTTCCTGGTCCACTAGCATAGTAGCACGCTCGCTCGTCCCCTGGCCTGCCCATTCTCTCACTAACTCACTGACTCATCACCTTTTTTTTTTTTGGCCTTGATTGCCAAGCGGCACAATGTGGGGATATAAATTATATGTGAATGTAGATAACCGCTTCATCAAAAATACTGCGAAGGCCAATTGGGAAAGGAATTGTCGATGGGCCATCGCACATGTCAGGCTTTGCACTTCTTAATCTCACACCTTTGGGCGCATTTCCACGGATTCTCTTTCTCCCTGTGCGTGTCTAAAGCACGCAGATGCGGGCATTCGCTGCAGAGGCAGGAGCTTCGGACATTAGGTATGTTCTTCCCATACGGTAGACACCAGGTACAGGTGATGGGTGTTGTAAGGGCCACGCCGTCCCAAAGTCTCCAGAGAGACGTTCTCCATCACAGCAAAAGTGCCGCGAAGGGAGCCGATTCACTCACTCACTCACTCACTCACTCACTCACTCACTCACTCACTCACTCACTCACTCACTCACTCACTCACTCACTCACTCACTCACTCACTCACTCACTCACTCACTCACTCACTCACTCACTCACTCACTCACTCACTCACTCACTCACTCACTCACTCACTCTTTTGTTCAGATATCTTCACTAGACCCACAAATTGGTTCTTTCATTCTGTCACACTTTAATTCCGTCACTTTATTGACTACCTCAAGTGGTTATTCTCTGACTACAACTCACTGGGTGATTGGCTATCACACTCGCTCACTCAAATACTGAGAACGATGACCCTAAAGGAAGGCTACTGAGGAATGATATAATAACGTGTAATAACAAGTTACCCTTCCGAAACGGCAAGGCGACTATTCTTATCATGGGAGGAGTATCGGTAAAGCAGAAAAAAAATGCAGGAAGAAACGATACGTGGCGACGCGGAGATCACGTTATCGTTGCAACGCACCATGGCATCATGAATTTTGAGAGCAGCAGATGGAGCCCAGGTAAGTTCACTGCTAAAAGTAAAGTAGATTGTATTCAAATGCAACCAAAGGCTGAATCTATAGATTGAGCCTTTGGATGAGCAAGCTTCGCAAACTATTGCTGCGCTAAAACTGCCCCCATGCTAGAAAAGTACGCGTGATTTCACGCTGACATACCGGAGTGAGGTGAAGGGCGAGAAATGCCAGAGAGGGAAGTCATGCCTCCATTTTCTTCGGCAATAATATTTTTTCCCGCAAACTGAAGAAAAATGGTTGTTTGAAAGCATACTTTGCTAGTTTCAATTGATTTGATGTTACACTTTAGTGTTCCTTTAAGAACTCTCATACATGCCCAGCGTGTGGAATCGGCCATCAAGAGGGCGCATTGATTTTCCCGTTGGGTCGTTAAAGCAACACCAAACAGCATCACTATAAGAGTTTAGCATTGTAAAGTATTCATTGAAACTTTTGTTGTTGCAAAATTTGGCTGGAAATCTTCATTACTAAACAAAAAAGAGGAATACCAAGCTACATTTTTTTTCGCTAGAATGTTGCAACTTGATTCCTATTACGTTTAGCTTTACCCAGCCGTTCCTTCGCCGACCCCCATTGTGGCCCACCTCCTTGGGACGATCCCAACTCACGCGCAGAAGGCCCCGTCCTTCTGTGATCGGAAATGCAGCTGTAAATTGCTAACTGCCACGTCGTTCCAGTTCCCAGTTCGCGGGCTATTCTTTGCCAGCATAATTAGACCAGGGTTGATAAGTGGCAGCTCTGGAGTTGGAATGGTTTCGGAATCATTCCACATATTCAACAACCCGTGATGGAATGGCAACGGAATTATGGCACCAGTCTGGTAGCTGGAATGGAGATGGAATGTGAGCTCGAGAATCCGGAATGGGTGAGATCCCTAAGGGGTTGATTTTAGGCGAGACTATAAAACCGGTAAATTTGACAGTGACACTTGGCTAATTTGTTGCATTTCTAAATTTCCATTCAATACAGTTATTTCAGCACATGCCTATAGGTGACTACTTCTGCTGCGGTAATCATAAACACGATATTCTACACATTCTCCGCTTCTGATTGCCTGGAATCCTTTCTTCATTACAATAATGAAGTTCATTTAAGTGCAGCAACATTTAGTTTAGCAGTTAAGTTATTTAACTCTGTAGTTTAGTGAACTCTTTAATTGGTTAAGTAATCAAGTTGTGAAGAATTATTTCATTTAGCAAGAGTATGCTTGGCCTACGACAACGGGATGCAGGCAAAACAAAGGCGATGTCGCAAACGATTGCAAACTATGCCAGCCCAGCTAGGGTAATGTTGAAAGCGCACCTCGTGTTTTTTTTTTTTTTTTTTCTTATTGCACCATGTCAAGTACCCAGAAGGTGGGATAAAAGGCGGTCAGAGAGGTCAGCAAAAAAAAATGATGCTCATTAATATGCCAGTAAATGCAAAACGAAAATAGGCAGCTGACTTCATCAGTTTCTTCGGCTCTGAGCTACTTTACTGCGACAGCAGCTTCTGATACAGGGAAGACCACCAACCTAATTTTGCTTGCCTGCTTTTTTTTTCTGAAATAGTAGCGCTCCCCCCACTCAGCCGCGGGAAATACGATATAGCATTATCTTGTACTTTGCCTTACTCGAAAGATCAATAATTAGAGATATTACAGGGAGCAACACCCCGAAGACGTAGGAGGCCGCAAAGCGTCTTGTTTCTCATATAGTAAGTTACGTTTTTTTTTTTCATAGTACTGTTATGGTATTAAGACTTAAATATACGTTGTCTTTAATGGTGTTGTTGCGCTCGCAAGCACCATTATTGGGAGAGTGCTTTATTTACTGGAATTGGTGTAATTAAATAGACCAGGTCAGACATCCCAGAATTCAGAATGGTCTAACCTCACTGTTCCAAGGAGTTAAAAGGAGTGGAATTATACACATTTGACTCTCCGGAATTAAGTGCGAATTGCATGAAGGAATGGACTTCGCAACTCCGATGTATACGCAACGGCTAGAGGGAAAGCGATGTCAAATGCAGTCGAGAACCTGGAAGAATCCTCCAGCTCGCCTGAAGGGGCATCCCGTGCGTCTTCACTGAGAATGCTGCTCTACATGTGTCTTCTGGACTGGCGCATAGTGTTTTCACAAGGTCCCCAGCAGCTTCAACTTGAAAACAACGTGAATCCCTTGAAAAAGGCCTGCGGACAACTTACCTTCAAACTCTTTCACAAACGGCGCTTCGTCCATGTGTCAAGCACCAAAACGCAATTGATCCGCGACCACCGCTGGTTCTCCGGATGCCTTGGAGCTAACTTTCGCAATCGCACAGAATAGACACAAGACGATGCCTAACCTGTCCATGTACCACAAAATTTATGTCTCGTCTGCGCAGAAGAACGCGTCTTCCACGAAGTGTCTTACCAGCATGAACTGCGTTCCCTCGGGTGCGCCGAAAGACTCCCCAGTGACCGGAAAGATCACACGCACCCGGGAAAGACAAGCGGTGCTGACGCTGGGAGCAGAATACATAGTTTCGAACGTGCAGAAGACGCAGCCGCAGCGTGCCGGCAGTCAACCTCGGTTTGTCCTTTTATCGAATCCAACAGAACTTCCTTCCTGTCACATCTAAAGAGGCATCTAGAAACAGGTTGCCTATCACATCAGAATCGTCGGTGCCCAATAAATGTTTAGTGGTCCAGGAGCAATGCTATGAACAGCACCGACGAGTGTATGCAGGGCAAGAACGAGTCACTGGTTCAGAAAAATGTCATGCAGTAGTGTCAGTGGGAACACAAGTTACGGTAAAAAGGGCCGACCTTCCGCCAAGAGCATGTCTAGCGTCACAAACAATTTGAGAGAAGGTTGAATTTGGCTAGCTAGCATTGATTCGTAATTACTGCAGCGCATGCAACGAAGACCGAGGGCGTACGCGAAACGACAGTACCGTGCGCTGGTCCTGTCGTTTTATGTCTACACTTCGTATTCGTTGTTTGTGCTGCAGCAGTTACGAGTCACAAACAACCCCGGCGCATAGTGCGAGTCCGGAAGGCAACATTGCCTGAAGTCGACAAGTAATAAATGGCTCGTGTGAGGCCCGCACGGAGTGGTCTTCGAAGAAGGCCTGAGTTCCTTTCTCAAGGAATGCAAAGAGCACGCTTCCCTGGAAAACCTTCTCGTCCTAGGAGAAGGCAAATGCCATTCTTCTGTGACACAGCGGACACGCAAGGGGACCAAGAGAGGGAAACCACAGAGGTAGGGCCTACCTACAACAGGTTCCTATTGCGGAATTGGATAAGGGTTCGAATTCTGGCGCTTCCGAACCACCGACAAGTGCCCGTGGACCCGTCCGTCACTTTAAGTGCCTGATGCATTTGACTCTCAACCAATGGACCTTGACAGTGTTCGTTGATTACGTTCTAGCTAACCTCGTCGATGACTGCTTTCATTGAGAGGAGTTTAATGTACCGAACAGTCAGTGATCCCTACGAAGAGTGTACCGAGGCTTAATTGTAAACGTGGCTCGCAAGCCGCGTTTGTGAGGAAGAATTGCAATCAAGCTCCGTAAAAAATGTACCCGCAGTGGTGGCCTAGTGGCTTTGGTGTTGCGCTGCTAAACGCGAGGTGACGGGATCGAATACCGGCCGCTGCGGCCGCATTTCGATCGGCACGAAATGTAAAAACACCCGTGTACTGTGCCTTGGGTGCACGTTACAGAACCCAGGGGGTCAAAATTAACTTGGAGTTCCCCACTACAACGTGTCTCGTAATTATATCGTGTTTCTGCACGTAAAACCCAATAACATTTTTTTTTAATTTCCGGCAACAAATGTATGGCGGCTGACAGTGTAGGTTGCCCGGGGACACCTAAGTATTAAATTCGGAGTTCAGGATACCTATATTTCTCTTGCATTTCGCGTAGTTGTGGTACGTGTGTGCGTGTCTGCGTGTGTGTGTGTTTGTGCGTGTGTCTGCGATACATAATAAATTTGAAATCTCAGTGGGCCATCTACCCAAACACAATGAAAGGAAGACAGGACGACCGTTAGCAAATGGCCCACCAGTAAGGTTTACCGGCGTTCATATCGGCTCAAGTTTGCGGAGCCGATGCAACTTCTCTCTTGTGAACAAACTGATGGCTCACGCCAAGAGACCGATAGCCGTGAATCCGAACACGATGAACAGCAGCCGGTCTACGGCTTGTGCCAATAGAAGCCACCGCCGTCTTCGATCTTGACTGTCGTCGAATGTCAATGGGTGCATCACATCTCGTGGTCGCACCGACGTCTCTTGCTCGGGGATGTT
This sequence comes from Dermacentor andersoni, assembly GCF_023375885.2. Lineage (NCBI taxonomy): Eukaryota > Metazoa > Arthropoda > Arachnida > Ixodida > Ixodidae > Dermacentor > Dermacentor andersoni. The sequence continues at coordinate 20,135,739 of NC_092822.1, read as the reverse complement.
TAGGCAAAGAACAGTTCCGGCTGTTCCAGACAGGGCGCGGTGTAGGACGTCTGGAACTTTGACGCCTGTCCTAGACGACAGCAGGTTCAGAGCGAAAATGTTTCCGGCTGCAGTGACCACTTGCACGACCGCCACCGTACCCAGGAAGAGGACTGTGAGAGAGAGAAAAATAATCGTTTATAGCCTGATGTGGGTGTATTGGCGCTACTGAAGGCGTTAAAAGCTCATTATTTCTCATCGAAATGTCCAACAGCGCTGCGCGCAACTTTTGCGGGTGTGAGGAGACAACAGAGAACCCTGCGGGCCACTGTCCATCCGTCAACAATCAACGATGTGCTCTGCGAACTATTAGTCTCAGCTGCTTGAGTGGCAGACGCCTCTGCAGCGAAAATATCGCTGAAGCTCGGCCTAGGCACTCTTGCATGAATGTTCGAAGGCGAGAAAAGCACATTCGTGTTCTTTACAGGTGACTGTGCTGTACTAAATCCAGTGATTGTCAGAGGATATTATTATGCAAGTATGTCCACACTGACTGCATCTTCGTCATTCTATTTATCTTTCCATTTTATTATCTGTATTTCTCCTGTCCTCTCCCTAAGTGTATGGCATCCAACCGAATACGACCTCACTGCTGTTATTCCTCTGCACAAGTGGCGCATGCCGTCCGTAGGGGATTGGCCAAGAAACGTTTTTACAGTAGAACAATGTCTATGAGAGAACAATGTCGCGTTAGGTTCTTCGACACCTACTATAGCGAGTGATATGTTTCCTTTCTTGAAATGCACGAAATATGGACTTTACTTCGTACCTTTATTCGTAAAATGCGGGGACTGGTCGATATGCCAGTCGCTGTGAGTATAGGGAAACAACACAGTAATACGTCTATTCGAGCGAGTGCGCGGGTGTGGGTGTGGGGAGGGAGGGTTATGGTTGTGTTTTGATGTCACAAAACCAACCATGTCCTCACATGTGTTCGACGTCGCCACCGACAGCCCGAGGAGCGTCGTCGTCCTGTCCAGCATTATCGCGACCACCAGGAAGTTCAGCCCGACGAGCGTAAGCCTGCGGTCCGAACCTGGCGGCATCCAGAAGGCAGAGAGCATCACCAGCGTCACGGCCACCAGTGGTACGTTGACGGCGTAGCGGTGGCGTTTCGCGAACCTCCGCAAGTGGAACGACACGTCCAGGAAGGACCTGCCTCGAGAAAGTCCAGGGAACAGTAGTAATCGTTACTATCCCGGAGGCAAGATGCTAGGGCCAATAGATAGAACTACACCGCGCACAAATGTCGCTGAACCAGATTGGAGTGCTTCGGACAGACTGCACGAAGTTTTGGCAGATCGACTTATCTTTGACAAAGACGGCCTTCGCGTCCTCGGTACGTTACATTTATGTGGTTAGTACAGCGACCTGTGGAGTAACATCACTCCAAGATGATGCGCAGCGTCAACGTGAAGCGCATTCAATAAGTATGTTTCAGTAGGGAAAACACTAGGTTGATTCACACTGCTTACGCTGTTATCCCCTTTTGTATACCGTTTATAACACAGTATTTATACTGCAAATGTTTCCATATTCCACTGCCGGTTTTTCTTCGGTATTTCGTAGTCACTCAGCAGACAGAAAGGACATAAATAGCACAGGAAAGCAATGACAAGAAAAGAAAGCACACACACACACACACACACCTTTACGATCATTTCGGATCGACATCCTTGAATAGATTATATATTTAGAGAGAGAGAGGGAGATTCTGCATTCTAATGATTTATGCCTAATGTATGCCTTCTTAAGCTACCCAAGCGAAAGCATAAAACGTACATATAAAATTCACCAACTGGAATTGGTTTAAACCAAAAATACGTATGAAATATGGTAGACAGACGCTTTCTTATCGAATATCCTTTTTATTAAATTCATGCAATGGTTCTGTCTGTCCTTTAAGACAGTGAATATTGTTGACTTTTGCCTGTATAATCTACCTTGGAGATGAGTTTGTAAGATACTTTTCTTTTAATTGTTTATCCTGCTGGATTTTTTTTGGTTCTTATTGCTGCATAATTTCCTACTTTGTAGTTATTATTATGTATGTCCATATAAGTCATTTTTTTTTGTAAGAGGCTTAGACCCTCGTCAAGCCTGTGTAAGGCTTTTTGTTTGCGTACCAAATATCATCTTAATGATGCAAATAAAAGTTTGTCTGCCTGTCTGTCTATTCACCCGGAAAGCTACTCTACACAACCGGGCTGACCAATGAAACGACACATTCCTGCATAGACATGATGTAACGTGCACACCAACGGCAGTTAATTCATCAACATCATTTCTAGAATGTGTACATAAATGTGCAGCTGAAGAATATCAAGCAATGGGAGGAAACTCTAGAATGTTGGTGCTTTTCTGTAGATGTCAGAACCCGCCGCGGTTCATGGCAGCCATGGTGTTGGGGTGCTAAGCACAAGGTCGCGGGATTAAATCCCGGCCAGGGCGGCCGCATTTCGATGGGGGCGAAGTGCGAAAGCACCCGGGTACTTAGACAAGGCGGCACGTTGAACAGCCCCAGGCTGTTCCAAATTTCCAGAGTCTCTCACTACGGCGTGCCTCATAATCAGATCGCGGTCATGGCACGTAAAAAACTCCATAATCTAATCTAATCTGTACATGTCAGTACCGTTATTTAAGAACCACGAAACTTTTTCTTTTTTCTTCTTTGTAATGCACATCATATATCTGGATATATATAGAACGGACAAATGCAACACATGTGAATGCAGAGCCACTCTGGGGCATATGTTACGGGAATGCCGAGGGATATGTAACAATACCGAGAACGCGGCCTCTAGCAACAGCCTTCGCACGCGCTTGGAGGCCGCGCTGGGAGGCCCCGCCCTCGAGGATCAACTATGGGCTGCCCAGAAGGGGCCGAGGAAGCCACCAGGAGCCACGAACTCCTGACCGTCACCTAGGCAAGGCCTTCAGCCCTCCCCACCAACTCGCAGGGCACACAACAAAGTTATTTGCTCCTCCTACTCCTTTGTAATGAGTGCACTCACCTATTGAATTCCGTGTGATTGGCGTAGGACATCTTGGTGAGGTCCCACTCCGTGTTGCCGGCTGTCTGGAGCTCTACCCAGAATTTGCCTTCCACCAGCGTCACCTCGTTACTGCCGTACGTGTCTGACGCCATGCGAATGGTGCAGACCTGCAAGTGGCCCCCGAAGCTGAACTGAGAGCGGGCATTTATACTGACCAGCGCAAAAGGGCAATGTTGAGAATAGGGAAAAGGATTTCCTCCTGAAAGACAATTCCGGATCTTCAGGGCGCCGTTTCCAGCCTTCGTCTTCTCGCTAGACAAACCTTATAACAAAGAGTGAACATTTTTCTAGTACTGAAGCGAAATTTTCTAGCGCAACTCAAACAGCTATTGCTCTTTAATTAATATGGCCTGTGCTGACTTTTGTTCACTCGTTCCTTTTTCCTTCTTACCCTTCCTTGTTTCTATCTCTATTGCCCTCCTCTACTTCCTGAACAGTACGTAACCATTTAGACTTTTACGGTGTCATTGGCCAGCCTACATTTTTCCAGTTCTTGAACTCTTGGTCATCAATCAATCAATCAATCAATCAATCAATCAATCAATCAATCAATCAATCAATCAATCAAGGGCTTACTATAGTGCCCAGGAACAGCCACAGAGCCTTGGTACTGGTGCACTTCAATAGTGATACACAAGACACTATGTACGCAAAATACAAACGTGCTAGACAAAACAATTTGAGGGAGAGAAACAAACAGGGAAAAATAAAACGAGGATGTGGGCGTAAAAGGAAGTTAATCATACAAATTGGTTACCTACACATGCACAAAGCACAGGGAAGGAACTCTGAATTATGGCATTGCAGGCAGAATACTACTTAAATTTGTTTTGACCCATAGGAGAGTGACTGCTGCAACAAGGCCATGGAGAAAGTACGTAATAATGATTATCAGTTTTCTATTTAACGTGCCAAGAAATAATCATGAGGTCCTAGTACTGGCGCATGAATAAAAACCTTCTTTTATTAAATATCTGCAAGAGAACATAAGTAAGGGAAAAATAAGTAAATCGAGAGCACGATTGGGTATACCTCGAGGGGAGGGAAAACATTAAAACTAAGGGACAATTATGAAAAATATCACTTTACAATCAATAAAACACAAGGTAACTTCGCACAACGAGGCGGGAGAGATAGACGAACAAGGCGGCACAAATACTGCGATGCAAGATTTCAAATCCGTGAACAAAACAACGAATGCCACTCAAAAGATATATATATATATATATATATATATATATATATATATATATATATATATATATATATATATATATATATATATATATATATATATATATATATATAAACAGCCACAAAATAAGTACCATAAAAAATTCGATAATGCTACTACAAAATTAATAATAATACCTGACAATTAAGCTATCCTTTAGTTTTTCCGTGGCACTTTCTTTAAGGGGCTTCCTTCAAAGCAATGTCTATAAATACCTGCTCGTCGGTCTGGAACTTTCCACCACCGACGGGGCAGGGTAACTTGAACTTGGCAGTGGAATAGGCCCAAACCGTGCCATTGTAATCTATGGTGAGCCAATCGATCCACGAGTCGAAATCTTGGCTCACTCTGCAGAAAAAGGCAATGTTAGTCTGGAAGAGTGTGTGCGGGAGAGAAAGAGAGAGAGCGAGATAGCAATTGAATGTAGGGATGTCAACCGGACACACAGTTGTGAGCAATGTGAAAAAGAACAGCCAATTTGTTTTCAAAAGGTGGCACCTGCTAAGCACGCATGTCACGCATAAGAGTGTTCGATGAGACTGAGGACTCATTCACTTGGAAGACTGGTAGAGTCCCGCAACCGAGTCGGTCGCACATGGTCGTAAATGGCCACAAATGATCGCTTTGGTCGCTTTGGTCGCTTTGGTCGCTTTGGTCGCTTTGGTGGAAACGCGACTGTTTTGGGCCAGTCGCTCACTGTTCAGTTATTCGGTGGCGCGACAGCAGTCGCAAAGCTGCTGAGCCAATCAGATGCGCAGGAACGGGACGTGTGTATACGCCGACGCCAAATTTTACGCACTAATGGAGGTACGCTTTGATGTGAACGGCAATCTCGAGACATTTCAGTGTGATGAAGGGCTGGCCTCGCTCGCTAGTGTGAACGCCGGTCACCGGTAATCGCTTCTTGGTCGCTGCAGTCACGATCGATGATGCCACCTCTGTCAATCGCCAATTTGACGAGGCCTTAATGGTCAAATGAAAATCTAGTTCTTACGAGTTATTTGATTTCAGTTCGCACTGAATAAGAATAATCCTCGCTTACAGACGACTTCGTAGTCGAAATGTACAATTAAAGTGCGTCGGGTGAGGGACGTGCGTGATTAAAACGAACACTCGCTTATAATGGTGAAAGAAACAAAACGTATAATTGAACTTTCGGGGCAGCTACTCGGGTCTTTCGCGTTGCTTTTCATCGTTGACAAGAAACCTGTGGCTGTCCTGAAGCGTCAATAATAGCGTTTGTTTCTTGCAACCTAGGCAAGTGCTCGCCTTATTTTGATCGAAAAACAAATTCGGTGTTCTCGGTCCTGTCGCTCACGATTGCACGTCCACTTGGCTACTCAACAAGGGGGCTTAACAGTGGTTAATGGTTTCACCAGGGCTCAGGACCCCGTCAGGTTCGTTTGGCTTTACTTTTACAGCTCCTGGACATTCTTATGCATAAATAAAACCTGGATTGAATTGAATTAAGGGCAGAAAAGAAAAAAAGGTGAGGGAGGACTAGCTGCCCACCACGCCTAGAATTAATCACCGAGTCCAGCCAACTTCTGAATTCATAGCAGTGCCTGCACTGCTCCGTGAGCTTTCGTCGCACAATCTTATGATCCCAGAGCATTTGCCTCTGAACATGGCTCTAATCCAGTCGGTTTAGCACAGCCTGGAAAAGATGGCTCTATACGGTCGTTAAGAGGACAAAAACACAAGGAGTGTTGTAATTCAGGAAAGCACGGGAATGGCGGGAGATGGAAATTCAAGACGATGAACAAACGAGAACAAGGTAAAAGCGGCCAACGTTTCGAGAAGTAAATCTGTCTCTTTCAAGGCGACATATGCTGATACGTATATACAGGTAGGGTTTCTTCAAGAGGGCAGAGGGGGTAAGACAAGTAGGCGAGGCAATCTTAGGCAAGTGCTTAGACGTGTTGTAGCGTCTCTTCGGTGTTCCACGTGTGCTGCCATGACTGGGCGTGATGCCATTTCAATAAGCAATGAGTCAGCTTTAGTAAAAGCCATCCCTACGGCAAGAGGCGGTGCAGTAAACTTGCGCGGAAGCGAGGTAGCACGCAGGGAGGTTAACCAGATAGGAAAGGAGGAAATGCAGGGAGGTTAACCAAATAGGAAGATACCGTTTGCTACCCTGAGCCGGGGAGAGAGGGTAGAGGGAGGTAAAGTGATAAAGAAAGAAAGGAGCATAGACATACAATCACAGTCGGTCACTGTTACCGCATACCGTCGCCGCACAGGACAGTAGCACAAGCGGCTGTAGCCTGAACAGATGTTTATAGACGCGCAACGAATAACGTGTTGTGCTTCTGAGGTATCACATTTTATTCACGGTTAAAGATAGCGCATACTGATGGGAGTGGAACGCATACACGCTCGCTTACCGAGTCCTTAGTGCCCTTTAGGGAACCGTAGGCGTTAGAAATTAATCCGAAGCCGTCCATTGCGCCACATTTCATGCATAACCAGCTTATTTCGTTGCGTTGTAAAACACCATGATATATCTGAAGCTTGTTATTTGGTTTGCCCAATAAAACGCTATTCGCGTTTTCTTGAAGAAACGTAGACGTCCCCCTCCCCCCCCCCCCTTTTTTTTTTTGCTGCTAAAAGAAACTTAAACATGCAGTTGCGCACTAATCTTATACGTGGGAATGTTGAAAACTTCGAATGTAAAAACAAGATTTTGGTTTTCAATCGCGGCATTCGATTCGTGAATTTGATATTCAATTTCTTCGAATTTTTGTTTATGGCTTAATATACGGTGGTATCACAATTGCTAGAGTCATGAAAACAAAAACAAAATAAGGTTCCTTCTCATTGTCAACCAGCCGCTTTGACTGCCAGTTTTAAGAGATCAACGATTATCCTCAGGCCTTCCTAATTCACAAGCTGTTGAGTTCAGCTGGCTTTAATTTGTCGTCATCCTGTACTGAAAGAAAATAAATCAGACTTCTTGTAATATCTTTCCTTTTTGTATTGGACTCCACACTTGATGTATGTATTTTTTGCATGTTTGTATTAGACTGGATTAGAAATTATCACTTTTTCGCCCATCCCTAAAACTTACACGTTGAGAAGGTCCACTTCGGGCGACCATATTTGGCTCTTGTGAACATCGAGGTACACGATGTCGTCGTATTCCTCCTTGTTCCAAGTCAACCGGTGGTCGTGCCAGAACTGCAGCATGCAACGAGCAACGTCCACGAATGAGCAGGCCTGACGAAAGATCCCATTTTGCAGTTTTCGCTTGCTTTTTTCGTCAGAATCATAATTTATTATCTAAAAATTTGGTCACATTACAACTATGTTGCATACAGAAGGAGGTCCCACAGTCAACGACTGCCTCAGGACCTCCTGCGAAAAGACAATTTTGATAGTTAACAACTCGATGCAACAGTAGCATATCAATAAGATACTGTAAATTGTGGAAAAAAACTCTAAGAGAACAAAATAACAAATTATTTACAAAAATAACAAGGTTTTAGTAAAAAGGCAAGCAAGCGTAAGAGAGAAATTGCATAGATATGAAAAAAATACAAGAATTTATACGTGTTTGTATAAGAGCAGTCATGAAAGAAAAAAAAATGCAGATAGACTAAACCTTCTTGTTGGTCTGTCCATAGTAAGTGCATTTGTAGTTCTCTTTCGGTAAAAAAATTGTTATTATGAGCGAATCTGGTGGCACTATAAATCATCAGGTTAGATGTTGAATATGTGATCGGTCGTAGCTCATTATTTACAGATCGTTAGAAGAAATGCCTAAGTTGTACCTAAAATACCTAAAATGCCTAAGATACCTAAGCCATACTTTTTTTAATGTACAAATACGGGACTTTTCGGCCGATATTATCACATTTCATTCTATTTGTTCATATGAATAGATATATGTTCTTCAGACGTCATGATTAATTTATACATACTTTAAACGCACATAAAGATATGTATAGCCCTACGCTGTCATAGAAAATTTGTAGATTTGTAGATTTGCCTATAAAAAACATATATGGCATCCAGCCGCCATGGTTCTGCCGTACATCCTTTATTCTTGCGTACAGGTAACGTTTCGCTTGTAAATAAATAAATAAAATGAGCAAATGTAGGAGACCACTTACCACACCCAGCCACAGGACACCCGTAAACCAGTCGCTTTCACCCCTCTGAAAATGAGACAAGTGTATTTTATTGGGCTGTTCAGCTTCGCGCGCTGCTGCAAGAGAAAATAAGGCTATTGAAATCATTGGTGGCATGAACTATCTTGTTTTCATTGACCTGCACAATAAATTACTGATGGCAATTAGAGTGGCGATAAACGTCATTCATTTACTTGAAAGAAAATTGAAATTGAAATTGAAGAAAACACACACACACACCCGCCCCTTTCACAGATGGTAGCCGAGCACATGAATTTTTAGTGGCCTATGGTGTAGGGCTGCTAGCACGAGGTCGCGGGATCGCATCCCGGCCACGGTGGCCGCATTTCGATGGGGGCGGAATACGAAAGGTCCCGTGTACTTAGATTTAGGGGCACGTTAATGAACCCCAGGTGGTCCAAATTGTTCTGTAGTTCCCCACTACGGCGTGTCTCATAATCATATCATGGTTTGGCCCCTAAAACCCAAGAATTTAATGCTTAACTTTCCAGTGACGCTGACTAACACTGCTAAGGCTGGCTTAGAGAGAGGGATACATGCACGTAAATACCCAAGAAAGTGGACTGCTCGAATCATTGGGAGGTTATGGGTTCGGCTCCTGCAGGTAGCGTTTTGTCTTTTCTTACCCTTCCTATTTCCTGTTTCTTTATTATGAATGCGAAGATTATCGCCAACCAATTGACATTCATAATTATTTCTACATTATAAGTAAACAGTACTATTCCATAAATAGACAACAGGGTAAATAATTTTCCGCCTATATTTTCATTTCATTGTCCCATGTCGTCGTATATGCATAGTCCCTCAGTTCTGATTCTTTCCACTCTTGGCGCACTACGTCCTCTACCGCTTCCTCTATTTCCTTTTTTTTTGTGTGTGTGAGCCACTTTTTTCGGCAGTCAGATTCTCCTCGGCGACCCATAACTATTGTTGAACATTGCACCTAATGCAATGCGGGCAATAGATGAAGGTTAGTGTAACTTTCTATCTACTCTGTGCAAATGCTTTCATCCAAATCCAATATACTGAAGCCACTATTTCAATATTCCGTTAATGACCTTGATACTACCACCACAAGTTGCTGAGTGCACCGAAAGTTTTTCATTGCGGTGGCGATTATACGGACACTCCAGGAGCGTTTCTGGTGTCGCCGTCGCCGTGAGGTTCCATATAAAGTCCAAGGGAGTCCAAGGCCACGCGCCGTATATTGCATGTGCGAATGTAAGCGTGCGAGGATGAGCTGGCGATGGCGGCTCAGTCTTGCGCACTAAAGGGAGGAAAGCGAGGAGGAAGCCTGTCACACAAGTACCATTTAATATGACATCACGGACGTCCGCTTACGTCTGGAGGCGATGGACCGAACGAACTCGTACTTCGCATTTTCTTCAGTGCGGTAGTATGATAGGGAGTAGTACGGTAGCCAATAGTCTCTATGGAACATGTTTGTACTGTACAAAACAGCAGCAGCCAGAAACTAGCAAAAGTAAGGGGGGAAGGGGGGGGGGGGGCAGCTAAAGCGTCCCTTTCAGAGAGCGTGAACAGGACATTGATGGTGCCGTTGTCCTGTCTTTGTGTCCCTGTCCCGTCGGCGTTCTCTTTAGCTCTGACTCTACACACAGCTGTTCCATCATCCATATCCATAAAGAGAGAGAGAGAGAAAAGTCCGGTGATGTTATTACGGGTACAATAGCAGCCTGCACCGCACGTATGGCCTTGGCAGCGTTAGATCCTTCCACGTCACTGCAACGTGACAGTATGACAAGCAGAAGAGGTCAGCCTGAGGCTCATTAGTCTATACAGCTACTCCAGGCCAGGAAAAGAGGCAGAGGGAAAGAAAGTTGAACAAGATGTGTGACAACCCTTGGCCGAAACCTAGGCGGGGTCCAGGCCCACCCCACCAAATCGCACGGCACTCAATAAAGTTATTTAAATGAATGAATGAATGAATGAATGAAGGAATGAATGAATGAATGTCACTGACGATGACGAGAAAGAAGAGAGGCATGGGACATGACGGGCAAGTCTGCAGCCTAAAGTCCAGGTCCATAATGGACCACCGGTGTGGCGGCGTATCTAGTTTTCGGGCCATCCATCTGAAATCCATCACATGGGACCCTTTTGTTAAGTAATGCTTTCTTACGACGTGCATGATGCTTTTGAACACAACGGACGCCTTTATGACGGTCGGCTCGGAGGTGGAGTTCGTGGGCCTGGACGTCGCGTCGTAGTTCCTCTCTTGAAAGAGTAGCCGCCGAAGGCGCTGGGCAGTGTGCTCGTAGCTTCCGTCATTATCGTTTCCTGCGAACAATAACAGCACGTTTCTTTCTTTTTTTTGTTTTGCGGCTGTCGCTTGCGACATACAGGCCGGCATTTTGGGACTATTGTTGAACGCGCACAACACAGATACTTAAACAAGCGCACCAAGCACGCACATAGGCAAACACATGCACACAAACGCGTACACGCAAACAATGCCCCCCCCCCCACCCAAATACACACAGACTCACAAGCACAACAATACCTACAGGCAGGGTCAAAATTCAGGGCACCGTCATAAAGTCGAATACCAGCTCAGTTTCAGCTTGTAGCCGCTGAAACAATACAGCCACTAGGTAGGCTCCGTACAGCAATACAAGTAGCATGTTTTAAACATTCTGTCTGCTCTCAGATCACTTGCTCCATGAACTTTTCACCCTGTCTTGCATGCACACAGATTTTAAAAAAAATCATACACCCCGCACTCTTCCGTGACCTCGCCAAGTACAAACCCGAAATCAAGCGGACCAGATTTTGATGAAAGGAGGGCTCAGGCGACCAAGCGCATTTCTTGTTTTAGCCCAGAAGCATTCTCCACGAAAAGAAGTGTTCTCGCTTCCTGTGGAACTTCTCCGCATCGCTTGGACACCCACCAGTTGCTACGCGACGTGCCGAGGGCGAGCATTGAGCGCGCGACAGCTACGACCAACTCTCAAGTTAACACTTGTTAACTTGAAATATACTTTCGATAGTTGCCTCTACGCGTAGAAAATCTCTCGTGCAATTCTTAAGCGTTTAAAGTAAAAAAAGAAACGTTAATCCTTCTGCTAGCAGCAGCAATTCTACTACGAGGAGCGTTTTAAAAGCACCAATGGCACTTTCAAGACTTCCTCCCTAATGTATCTAAAGCTCTAAAATATTCCGGCACGTTGCTGCCAATGCTCACTTTATTTTTACGAAGTGTTATCTTTTGATGCGCGTCAGTGACTCGAATACGGTAAACGTATTAGTTCGTCGACCACCATAAAAGAAAATGAAGTCGCCCGAAATTGATATTTTAAGGCATTCCCAAAGTATCTGTGACATCGAAATTTCTCAATCGTGCGCATTCCCTTCAATTAGACTTAATTGATACCATGCGTATATTGTTACGCCCGACAGTTCTGAAACAACTTACGGTTGAATAACATTATTAAGTTCCAAAGTACAATTAAGATAAATTTAATGTACCTTTCCACAGTGCACCTAACTACGGCACACACTTGTAACTTTGCCATTCATCACCCCTGACGTGCCCAGCGTCGTCTACGATATCGGTTGCCTCACTTCCAATGGTTCTGTTATTACGTATTCGTTGACATTTCGAGAGTGTTTTGGTGCTAACTTTATGCAGTGCATTGCCCACTGCATCTGCTACAAATAATAGCTTATACATAAGAAACTAAAAGTAACATGCACTAATTGGTACACCTTATCCGCTTACAAAAGCTACAAATGCATTACTAGTGTACGATCCGTATCAACATTACCTCATCCGCATGTTGGAAACTGTTCGGGGGGGGGGGGGGGGGGCGGGTATTCTGTAAGAGTCCACTTAGTGGACTGTCCATTCCGGCCGCTTCTGATTGGATGCAGTTGTACGAGCGAGGAGTATACGAGCGGCCTTAGCCAATCAGGAACGGCCGAAATAGACCGTCCACTAGGTGGACTCTTACAGAATACCTCCCCAGAATAGAGCAGCCAGAATCATCTCGCGTGAGTACGACCGTCATTGTAGCATTACGCGAATAAAACAAAACGTTTCACTTCATCTATTGGTAAGTCGCCGTGCTATAAGTGTTTTATGTCTTATACACAGGTACGTTTACAACTACAAGTCTCACCCGCTGCCACTTCATTCACTCGAATGCAGGTGACGACGTCTTCACTATACGCCCAGTTTCAAGTGCATACATGGTCGTCAAACGCCAGCATTTAACGCATCTGCATTGCTCCGGGCTACTGAACATTGGAACGATCTTCCGGACCACGTAGCATTTACATCAAACCGCGAAACATATGGCACTAACCAGAATGCGCTGTACTCCTAATATTGTGTAATAATGTTTCTGCGTACTGTAACTCTGCAACCTTTGTATGTACTACCTATGTCACCTTTGTATCTGATGTCAACATTTTTTTTTTCTACTTTGTATATTATGTTATCCCCGTTAGTCAATACCTTTCAATGGGTCTATAAGGTGTCGTGAATAAAAAGAATGTAAATAACACACTCAAATGAAAGCCTTAAGTACGACTGTAAACAGCAGCAGTTGACCCAATGGCGAAGACAACGTCCCGACAACGATAACGGTAACGCCATGCATGATGGGGAACATTTCATCATGACGGGCAACGATGGCACCTTCGGGACGATGACTACACAACAACCACGACGACGATGACGGTGCTGTACCAATTTGTTTTCTTTATTTTCCCTTCATTTTCGTGACATAACGCACAATTAAACCCGCGCGAAATACCTGTATATGTGTTTCTGGTACGTGCTGTTCTTTCTTGCGCCTTTCATTGTGCGAAAATTAACGAGTATAAAAATAAACGAATACGTTCTCGTAGTCATCGTCGTCGTTGAAGTCATGCGCTTTCTTGCAACGACTACTCGCAAAGCAGCGTCGGACGTCTTCGCTGATGAATGGGTTCTAAAGGAGCCACGGCGAGCGCCATTGTAAACATGTCGTTGTCGAGACAAAAATGCGCCTGCTTACCGTTTCGCGCAGCCAGGACAGTGCCGATAAACAGAGCAAGGTAAACGAGCGAGTTGTGTACTTCCATCGAGGCCTGTTCAGCTGGCGTCCCGCCGAGGAAAGAACGACCGTATTACGCCTCAGGGCACTGCTGAAAGACATCGTCGACGTCCCACAGGAGGCGTTCGGTCGTCTGTCTTCGGTTTCAGTGGTTCCCGCGCTCTATACCGTATCTTCCACTGAATAGGTCGCCTGCGTCTGTCAGAACCAGCAAACTTGGATAACTTTCGTCAATGGGTCGGAACTTCGTATTTCAATAAGCCCGCCAAGGCTGCTCAGTGGCTATATGACGTTGCGCTGATGAGCACGAAGTCCCGGGTTCGATGTCGTCCTCGGTGGCTACATTCCCGCGGTGTGTGGACGCAGAAATGCGCGTGTGCCAAGGAGTCTATAGAAGTGCAGGCGAATCGAAAATCGATTTCGAGCGTATACATGAAACGACGCTCAGACAAAACGCCGGAATCGCGCAACACGTTTGTTACGTGTGACGCACTCTTCCCAAACTTCTGTTTCTTAAGAAAAAATGACGATCTCGAAGTATGCGGTATGGTCCACTCTTAAAGGGAAAGCATACTTAGCATTTAACTAATTTAACTATAACGCACCATCGACCTCGTACGAATAAACCCATTTGGTGTGACCTGTTGGGCAGACCTATACAGGAAAATTTTGGCCGAACAAGAGAGTCCTCAGCGTGGTCCAACGTTTTGACAAAGAGACAGGTCTTTCGCAAGGCTTGACGGCGCAGGGTTTGACAGACAAGACCTGTTGCCAAAAAAAGCTGGTTGAGGATTTTACTGTTCAGCCACTGTTCCAAGTCTCTATGTTCTCCATGAACTTTTGGTCTCGGTTGGATTACCGTACTTATAAACAACAACAAAAAAAGACAGAAACTGTCGAGGCTATTTCTCCCAACTCTCCGCACTTTCCGCTTTGCGGTGCCTTCATGTTGAAACTAAGCTTAAGCTTATCAGTACGGGAATATTAATTTGGTGGTCGCTTCAGCCGTGTACCATATACTCTGCCACCTGGCGTCGTCTGCTCTCAACGTGGACTGCAGACGTGCGCGGAAGTGAAGGGGCGGGGAGGAACAGGACACTGCGGCAACAGCTTGACGACGCCCCTTCCTAAGATCCGATCTCGCATGGCCGAGTAGCGGCGGAAACTCGAGCGTCTACGCGCGCTGCCTCCAGTCGTCAATTCCCTAGTCTCCGATGAGGTGCGAATGTCACGTGATGCCTCGTCAGGTGCGTCGCTGGATAACGAGGAGTGGTATAAGGCCAGCGGACATTTAGGTTACGTCGCGAGAGACAGAGATAACTTATGATTGGAAACGTGGTGTGGATGGGCCGGAGCTGGTTCGCTCTTCTTTTCTTGATATACTTGATAAATTATGCCTCGCCGCAAATCTCACGAAATAAAAAAAATTTGGCTCTTCCCTGCTACTCGGCGCAGGGTAAAGAAGAAATGGGACAAACAGCATGATGAACATTATGATGACGACTGGGAAAAAAATGGATGTGTGTCTACAACAACCAAGTAACACATTGTTCTCTCTAAATGCTCAAGACCAGTTTGTTACGACCAGTGCTTAATGTCTCCCTTTGCTCGAAGGGAAGGGAGCAGGGAGTAGGGGGCTCTCACTAGGGCGGCGAACCATTCAGAATTCAGCGGTACAATCCCAATTTTTGAGTGAATTTCCCGTGTCCCGACTTGACCCAGTCGGTACAGCCAAAAGTCCCGATTTTAGCATTTTCCTACTAAATAACGATCAAAAAATAGATTTACTTCTTACGAAGCCTGAGAGATAGGTTGCACGTCACCTTTCGTAAAAAAAAAAAAAAAAAAACGTTGTGCGGTTTTACTTGCCAGAACTATACGATATGATTACGAGGCAGGCCGTAATGCAGGACCCAAGACTAATTTGGTCCACCTAATGGACAGTACACTGGCGTTTTTCCATTTCGCCCCCATCGAAATGCGGCAGCCACGGCCGGGTTTTGATCTCTCCACCTAGTGCTTAGCAGCGCAATGCCATATCCGCTAAGCAACCATGGCGAGTCCTCCTCTTTTGTCTTCACTTGCATTGTTATAAATATAAAGGCGGTTTCGTTCTTTGGGTCGTGGTGCTTGTTTCTTTGAATGCTCTGACCATTCGCAGCACCTGTATCTGTATTGTTGGTAGCCTGATAGTCAAGCAACTACTGTACTTTTCTGGTTATAAGGCGTGACATATGGAAGGCCAAAATTAAAATTGTGTAGCTTTTTTGCACGGACAGGCTGCAAGGTGCTGGCGATGACAAGGTCGGTCGTCGCCAGCCACTTCCCATTCCGCGCACGCCGAGGTGTTAATTGAATAGTGGATCATATTTAATAAATTCTTTATTTTATTCGATTGTGCGCAGTCGCACGAGCCGCTGTCTGCATTTCGGCTTATATTGTGCGTGACGGGATGTACCTCCACGTAGCGGTGGCCCTCTGCGGTGCATAAACATAAACATTTCATGGGATTGCACGCCGCTTACGGTGACACTGAAGACGTTTTTGAGTATCACATGAGCCACCGCCGAATTCTGGACGCGCACTTCAATGGCGGCGAAATGCAAGAACGGACCTTGTACTTGGATTTCAGTGCACGTCAAAGAACTCCACGTGTTCAGGGTTAATCGGGAGTCACCCGCTACGCAGTGTCTTATAATCATATCGTAGTTTTCACACGCGGAACCCCAGAGGAGGGTTGCATGTTAAAAACCAACATTAGCGTTAAATATATATAACAAAAAAAGGATGTAATAGTAATAGTGCTTATATGTCTTCAACCGTAACTAAACACACGTGCTAGTTTGGTATCGATGTGCAGAGGAAAGAAGGAATTATACGATCGTGCATATTTCGCGTGCACAGAGGTCGCTGTTGTCGCGTCACGCATAACGAAATCGGAGTTCGGTATTCGTAGAGGCATATTTATCTCGACAGTACATCTGTCGATACTAGCGAGAGCGAGCTGCGTTTAAGAGAGCTCACTTGATCATAGATATAATTCATCTAACTCAAACCTTTTCTCATCAGGTATTTGAAAGCTTTGAAGGTTTATTAAATCATATTGTTATACCGAATATGTGTGAACTGGGCAGTATTCTGTAAGAGTGAACCTAGTGGACTGTCCACTTCGGCTACTACTGATTGGATGCAGCTCTACGAGAGAGGAATTGACGAGCGGCCAATCAGCAGCGGCCGAAATGGACTGTCCACTAGGTGGACTCTTACAGAATACCCCCTAGATGTCGCAAGCTCAGAAAGAGGTCACATAATAAAACTGTCAGTGGGAGCTGTTGTTAATCAATGTAAGAAAAAAAAATAAACAAGAGTTAGCCGCTAAATAATAAGCAATATTATAGCAACATTATAAGCAATATTATAAGCATATAACCATTAAGTTAAATTGAGAGTAAGTAGTAGATGCAATAAAGAGATAACAAACAAATACATTAAATACCGCGTAATACAGAACTGTAGATGCGCTAACGAGCATTTTAGTGGCTGTAAAGGAAAGAGTTCAAACAGGTTGCAAAACATTGACAAACTGACGTGTCCGTCACTGGTTTCCAGCCGGGGGGTTTCGGCTGCCTTACCTGTTCTCGCTTCGGAGCCAGCCGCATTCGGGGCCGAAGCATTCACCGTTGCTTTGAGGAATGGTGGCCCTCAGCTTCATTTCTACGTTGGCTAGCTTATCTTCTACCACCTTTCCGTGCTTCTACTCACTCTTGAATGTGTCTTCTAACTTCCGAATCCGCTTAGCTAACTCATCCTTCCCCCGCTCTAGACGGTCTAGTCAGGGCCGTAGTTACACACATCCCACAGATAAAGAAATACTACCCTGGTTGCTTCGCGTGCTGACTCAAACCACGTTTCTTCCAATGCGTACGAACGCTCGCACTCAGAACAACGCGCTTTTTGGTTCCTCCTAGTACTGACCATTATCATGTACTAACAAGGCATCGCAGAAAAGTAACCCTACTTGTAAAAAAAAATACACAATTATTCGTTACCTGGTTATATATAACCACAAAGCTCAAGAGGCTGAAAAGCATGAAAGATAATATATAAAAATTACTCGTTTAATGTATCACTTCTAACAACCGAATGAGCACAAATGGCGCGCTGCTTGTGAAGCGCCGAGAAGGCCCCAGTACGGCTGAACCGTGCGACACCTTGTGGCACAAGATATCTACCAGTGAGCACGCAAAGCTAACACTTCAGCGACCTACCATGTTCTAAGACTAAACTGCAGACGTAAAGCGACGGTAGCGAAATAATCATTGTCATTTATCATTTTACTTGGACGAAAACACGCACGCGAGGCAAAAAAGAAAATGTCAGACGCATTGCATTTGGACAAAGCGTCCCATGGCACTGCCGTACCTATATTCAAGTTAACGGAGCAGCCTCCGTTAACTTGACAATAGGTAAACAGTAAGAAGCCTGCAGTTTGAACTCGGCTTGCAGACGCAAGCGGCAGTGGCCCAAGTTGGCATCAAAAAGTTCCATTGACAAGTGGCACAAATGCAGTGCCCCAAGTTGCCAGGAACCAAAAAAGACTAACTAAATAACATTACAGCAGGACCGTGTTGATCCTCTCCCGCCAACCGTCTGCAGTCGCTACCGCAACTCTACCTCGACCTTAAACACCGGTCAGTTGCGGACAATGCCTTATCGCAGCTCCACCTCGGCCCTATAAGTAGCGGCCAGTTGCGGGCATTGCCGCCCTGCATTCAACACCCCTTCTCTGTCCACCTCTGCCTCCTGCTCCGGGATGTACCTTGAAAGCAGTGCGCCTGCGACCCCATCGTTATTGGCGGGGAGAGTCTCCGACCTGAACAAGTGCTTCCGCGGATGGCACTTGCCGCAACCTGGGTCACAACAGTAGGTCCACAGTTCCTGCCGGGCGGCGGGTCCACCTCGAGACGAGGTTTGTGTGGTGCATCCTCACAACCACTGCTCGAACCCGCCGCCTACCCATTCGGTTATCAGAGGTGTGGTTCCCGCGAACCAGCCAAGTTTCTCGTTATGCCTTGATCCTGATCACTCGGTAACCGAAGAGGTGATGATACCCGGAGGAGTGGGACCTTATGAATGGTGCAGACAGAACAACAGGGGGGCATTTCGAGCACCTTAACGCCAAGGTGGCGCGGAAGCGGGATAATATTATAGAGCTTAACAGACAACAGACCCAGGTATGAAGAAATTTTATCCGCCTCAGTGGAAGTTCAGTGGTCATACGGCATTGTGCTGCAGAACCACAGTTCGCAGGTTCAGATCCCGGCCCTGGTAGCCGCATTCTCCTGAGGGCGGACGAAGAAATCCTCGCGTAGCAGGCACTGTGTGCACATTAACGACCCTTCACGGATGCAGGAGGAAGGAAGGAGGAAAAAACTTTATTTCGCAAAGGAATTTGGGACCTCCCAGGCCCCCTGGGTCCCCGCATGACCCCACTGCGCTCAAACGTTCATTCTTAATATGTCCATGACGCTGGCAGCCCGGATGCAGAGTGAGCTTTTAGTCCTGCTTTTAGTCCTGTACTCCTCCTTTTTTAAGGAAATAAATTGATTGATTGATTGATTGATTGATTGATTGATTGATTGATTGATTGATTGATTGATTGATTGATTGATTGATTGATTGATTGATTGATTGATTGATTGATTGATTGATTGATTGCGCACGAGATTCTATAGCACACGGACACAGCATACACATGCTTTCATCACGAGTGACGGTGTCTCAAACTTTTTTTTAGGACTAGGGGGGCTCTGAAGTATATCGCATGCTGCACTCTTTGAAGAAAATACCTAATTAGTATTCAGACTAACATAACTTGAACCTATTATCAACTAATTTGGGAAAAGGGCTTTTGCTGTGGCGTGTCTGTTAGAACTACATTTCTAAACAGTCGCCCAGCAAGGAAATGATCAGCCTGGAGCCAACGTTTTGAGCAGATAGCTTGCCGTCGTCAGGGCCTGAAGAGTCTTCGTCGGGTCATGACAGAGTCCCCTTGTCTAAACGTTGGCTGCAGGCAGGGTATTCTCTTGCTGGGCAGACCGTTCACAAGTACACGTCTGCATGCTAACCTCTCGTCTTCTTTGTATTCATCTTTTAGTAAAAACATTATTGGCGATGCCCTCGCGACAGAACTAAGCCATAACCAGCCCCGAATACTAACTTGTCGTTCCCTTTAAGAGGAAGCTTTAGCTCGGCTGCACCTATCTAAATACATGTAAAAGGAGAATTCGTTTTTCTTGGCAGCCACTGCACCAAATTTGACGAGGTTTGTTGAATTTAAAAGAAAAACTTAAATTCCAGTGACTTGCTTTGGAATTTTTGATCTAGGTAATCAATTTATTTATTAAAAGTTGCCAAAAATCAAAAATTTTCAAAAAACGAGACTATCGAGTTTACAACTCTGTAACTCAACAGCGAAAACTCATAATACAATTCTGTGAATTGCATCTAATAGCACATCTAAAGCTGACAAAATTGATGTGTTACACATGAATCTAAAAAAAATAGTATTGTGGAAATACAGCTTTTGCAGAACCCTTGTAAACAGCGTAAGAAAATTCAATTTCAATTTCAATTTCAAATTCATCAATATTGTCCGCTTTAGATGTGCTATTAGATGCAATTAACAGAACTGCATTCTGATTTTTCTTTGCTGAGTACAGAGTTGTAAACTCGATAGTCTCGTTCTTTTTTCTTTCTGAAAATTTTCGATTTTTGCTAATTTTTAATAAGATATTTAGGGCCTGAATGAGAAATTCAAAAGCCACAGTCATTAGATTTCAAGTTTTTCTTTTCAATGCAATAAACTTCGTCAAATTTGGTGCAGTGGTTGCCGAGAAAAGCGAATTCTCCGTTTACATGCATTTAGATAGGAGCTGCCGAACTGAAGCTTCCATTTAACAGTGGACCACGTACTCTTCGAGTACGCGTCGTCTGCTCTGAATGCGGACTGCAGGCGTGCAAGCGATCCCACGACGCAAAGGAAAGTGCGAGAGGAAATGAGACACGGCGATGATGACGCGACGCCCCTTTCCGTGACCCATTCTCGTGATCTTGACCGTCACGGCGGTAAAGGAAGCGTATTCGTGCCCTGCTGACTGCAACCGTCGCTCCCAGGTCTCCGATGAAGCGTCAACTGTCGCTAGTCGTGTGCTGCCTCTCGGCGTGCGTTGCTGCAGCCAAAAGCGGTAAGGCCCTCGGAGGAGTTTACGTTGCGTCAACTACTCGCCTCTTCTTCTCCTTAGAGCCTAGCGGTGGGCTTCCCCTGCGCTGCTCTCTGGAGTTTCAACCGGGGTACCGTAATTAGACCGTGATATACCGAGTCATGGTATCATTTGGCATTATGTGTGGCAGTAAACGTTTCCACTTTGTGTGCCTGCAGATCTGGACATGTGGTTTCGTTATCCATGGAGGGCATGGTAATATGCAGCTGATTGCAGAAGAACGATATCTTTGACTTCGAAGATCATCTTTTATGGCGACTGCAACATTCTTTTTTCTTGTTGCTATCAGAAGCGGATAACTGTAGCCACAGTAGAGTGTCATGCAAAAATTTATTGAGCGATAATTTAGGCTACCATTGTTCAGTCACCATAGAAACAAGGGCTAATACAACAATTTTGCTATGACTCGGCATAAATTTCTTGACTAACTGCTTGACAGCTCGTTTTCTTTGTTTTATGTTGTTCTGTGTTCCAGCCTCCAGACATTATGTCAACAAAGGTTGCATGTTTTACATACACAAATAATTCTGTTGATCACGTAATCTCTAGCACGTCAGTAAATCAGAACTAAGCGTGCTCCTAAATCTACATGACGTTTGGTTAAGCAATACTAACAGCGTGTAGTTATTTATGGTGTTGCAAAGGTTTTGTTTTTATTCCCAATGTTCTGAAAAGCGTCTAACCATGAAAATTAGAACATAAATTAGACCAGTCGTTGGCGCACAAACACCACATGATATAATTTAGTCACATGAACGTTAATATAAGAATCAACGAAGCTGTTCAAGGCTAGAGGAACGCAGTTTGAGTGTATTCATTCACTGCCCATCGATACAGCGCTGAATGAACCTGCGTGGTGGCAGATTCTCCTCTACTGTTGTTGACAGGAATCTATCGCAGCCTCCGTGGCCTCCGAGATCACAACGGCGAAAGTTGCTTCTCTTCGATCTCGGATGCCACGGCAGCCACGCTCTGAGTGTCGCCGTCGAGGCCACATGGATGCTACTATTGAGTATTATTCCATTATGTTCTCACCAAATCAACACACACTTCGTTTCCATGCATATCGGCTTTTTAGACATAGACGATCTTTATCTGTGAAAAAAATTAACATTTGAGCCCCCTGGCGGAGTCGGAATAAACAGACTACAGCTGTAAAAGCACAGCGGGATGTTTTTTTCTGGTTACAATGACCCTGTATAAGTTGAACAGAACAGAACCGCTAAGTGCAATAAAGGCGCAAGTTATTAGACGGGAGTACCTTCTCCACGTTGCTAACTGAAAGTTGTTGAAATTCGCGTGGTCTTTAGAAATATCACTTTTTTTTAAATGCTGTCCATTGAGTTACGGTGGGGTATTGCGGGGAAAGTTAGACAGATGACTTGAAGCGCAATCTCCAAAATTCCTGCGCCTGAAATACTGACTAGCGTCAGAGCAGCCTAAATTAGTTATCATATTACTTGCTTTTACTGAAGCAGTTTTGGTTTCTGCAACTAGGAAGTGAATTTTCATGACGTAATGACTGCAATAACACACTGGATCCCTCCGTTCCTATGATTCCTGCAACAGCAGCACGCGAACGTAGCCAGAAGAAATGCACGCCACACTCTCGCTTGCCTTTCATACGCAATATCACCATCCACCTTTATCACCAACGTCAGCAAACTTGGCTATTTGTCATGAAGTCAAGATGACGTCGAGGATGCCAGTTCCGGCATTTCGAGACAGACTGCGGTGTCAACATAAAATATCCAATAATCACTAGAGGCCGTACAAATTACGGCTATATGACGCCTACGCTACTTCATTATCTTCTCTTCAAGATAATAACGATCTATCTGCCAAACACTTTCAAACAGGTAATAAAGAAGGGTTAATTGTCACCGACCTTCAGTGACAATAACATATGTTATACCTTTGTATTCGACTGTTATGGCTATGTTGTTGACAGGTGCTTTTCTTTTCCTTCTTACGTTTACCGCCTACAATCCTCATTCGCATAATGTTGTATTTGCATTTCATGCTATCTATATTGCGTGTGTACCATTATGTTTGTCACACGCATTGTACCGATTAAATTCCACTGCTTTGACGTCGTTTTATGTATTCAGTTCCAACTTTCTCAAACCCGATATGAGTGGTGCACTTTACATTTTGTTCTGTTTTATGAGGGAGCCGAGTACGCGTCATGCATATCCGCCTTGTCTTTACTTCGTCTTTCTTTGGAAGGGAGGGAAATAAAAGATAAGGGACCGATCTCACAAAGCTTTCTCGTTCGTGTTCTTTGCCATTGACCAGTCACCTTAGCCAATAATATATTCCAGCGTCAGGACTGGCGGAAATTTTTCTCTTACGAATAATTCTAGCACAATTGCTCTTTTGTGAATACGGACCCAGTTCAATTCAAGTGTTTCCCTGCCCGCATACTTGTTCAGTGCGAATCATTTTAGGCGCAAGAAACGTGCTGTACACGTACAGGTACACAGAAAAGGAAAAGAGATAAAAATTTAACAGGCCATTTGGATGGAATCAATAAGAAGCTCATGGGCAGCGCAGGAAACGTCCCTATGTTTGTATCCCGGATTAGAGGATCCAAGCGAAAGAATAACAGGTTTTGCTGAATGCAGGTCAATTCTTCGAAGCGGTATGGTATGGTACGGCAAAACTTTAATGAAATCCTGCCGATCATGAGTCTTGACGAAACGGGCCGCACTCACGTGGGAACCGGAAGGCGGAGCCTCTCGGCTGCATCGTGGGCCTGCTGGACAGCCCAGAATTGGTCAGCCAGAAGAGAGCTGCGGTAGCTTCAAGATTATTATTTTTTACCGCAGTAAAGCGGCAACGAGATAGGAGGAAGTAATGAATTGTTTCTTCCTCATTACAAAAATAAATGAGCACCAAGCGGAGGGCACCGAATCCGACCAGTGTAAATACGATTCCAGGGAGAGAATGCGGCAACGTAACTTCGTGAGGGAGACCTCAAGCATCCTTGTGTCGCAGGATTCTCAAGGTCAGGGAAACACCGAGTGCTTATAATCCGAAGAAGCAGTGGTTAACTTTTCTGGCGTGCCCTATCACCCTTCTGCTTTTTTTTTTCTTTTTTTTTTTGCGTGGTGCCAAGGGCAATCCGCAGCCGTGTTTATTTATAAGCTCCGATTCTCCGCACTGTGCAGAGCTGGAGATCGGCAGCGGCTACGACTCGGGTGTGCAGGAGCTGAGGAGGCGTTTTCTGCGCGAAAGCGGATACGACGCCTCGTCGCGACCCACAAACGACTCCGCCGAGCCGACGGTCGTCCGCGTGGTCATCCCGCTCTCCGAGGTCAACTACGTCGTGAGTCTCGCAGCTCGGGATTTATGTATTTTTGCGAGGTCGAATAGAAGCATACATAGAACGAAGATGAAAAGAACGAAACAGAAAAGGCAGTCACGGCTGCAGCTAAAGTTAATATCACAGCAGACGAGGCTCGATCATATTGAGAGGAAGCTTTAACTCGAGCCCAACTCTGATTTTCCCTGTTCAATCACACGTAAAACATTGAAATGTTCTCGTGAGACCACTGCTGGGCCGAATTGCGTGAAATTTGTTGAATTTCAAGGCGAAAGTGAAATTCTAGGAACTTTAGCGGAAGTAATACCTTCATGCAGGATATCGTTGTTCTTGTAAAAACTCAAAAAAATATGATACATTTCTGGAGCATTGAAGCACAAAGTTAACAATTCCGTAACCCTGCGCCAAAAATAGACATCGAAGTTTGATCAACTGCCCATTTTAGAGCATCTAAAGCGAACTACCATTATAGTAAACAAGTTAACAATTCATTTCAAATCGCTACTATGCTTATAAAGATTTCATTCGTTGTACATTTAAGGCGCGTGTATGATAGATTAAATTGGTCTGCTTTAGAAGTCGCAATAAAGGTCCCGCTTACAGAATTGTTTTATCATTATTCATTACTGAGTTTACATCAAACTTGTTCGCTTTACGTGTCTTAATAGGCATTGTTTAAAATATCTCAATATTGTTATTTCTTACTGGCCCCCCGAAGTTAGAAACTTGGCATTCGCGATTTTTTTCTTATTTCCCTATTTCTAATTTTCAGCTATTGATGGCATAAATGAAACTCCGCTTTCTAAAGACACTATATGTTCACTTTTTTCTTTTCTTTAATGCCAAAATTAAGCCTCATTAAACTTAATACAGTAGGTACCGAGGAAAACGATTTCTCCGCTCCCATATATTTACATAGGAGCATCCGAGGTAAAGGTCCCTAAAGAACAGAGAGAATGTGCAGACCGCGCACAGCATAGTAAAGCCACACGAGATGAAGCCTAGAAGTAATGTAATAATTAAGACATGTTGGTGCGACGCAGCATGCAAGGCAACTTTTGCTGCGCAGGAGAAACAGCACCCTCGCAGCTACCAGGCGTCTCACGATGCTGGTGTGATGCGGAGCGCCGTCAGATGGCGTTGCAGGTGTAGCACTTCAGTCGTGCATAAGATGAGACCGACGGGAAACCGTCGGCGTCGGTTGGCACCTATAGTGTAATATTAGATGGCGCTAGCTTGACGGTTAGTGCTCAGGCCAAAGTATACACTCATTCACCTCGAGCACATACCGTGGCGCCATATACGTAGAAAGCGACATCACGTGTACCGTGTGCGAAGCGTTCGGCATCTCGAGGAATTCAGCCACGGTTAATGCCGTGTTTTACATGTCTTAAGCGTCGTACGGGTGGCGTCTCGGCTGCAAAACGATCTAGCGTGTACATTCCAGTCCAGACCGGTGTGTAGGGCAGCAAAGTTTTTTTTTTTTTTTTTTTTTTTTTAGGGTAAGCAACCTGACGATTTCACATTGGTCATTCAGATCGCATGACCTTTCATGAAAGTAGCTATACGCCCTTTTGCCGCTACAGCAACAGTAGTGTTCACAGCTTCGACGTGGGTAGAGCCGCTGGCCACGTACTTTCGCCTGACTGATAGCGTGACGAAGATTCACCATCGGTCTATTATAACAGGTAAAACTTCAACCACTTATACATTTGTCTCCTCAATCCGCATGCGTCGCATGTATCTATGCCGCGGAGTAAGATTATGCTCAAGGCATCGTCACTGACGTCATTCCAAGCGAGCACGTTACAAGCGATACCTACATCACTTGCTAGACTCTTACAACCACCATTATTGCTTAATTTTCAGTTACTTTATCATCCAAGCATTTCACTGCCGCTTCGTTTTGGAGTATGCGTGAAAACTCGGACCGTGCTCGGTCGAATTCATTCGGCACTACGGCACCGAGGAGTCAATCATGCTGTTAAGAGTGGGCTACTAAATTGCTGCCTTGGAAATGAAGCACGTTATCTACAATCCTCCAATCAAGGTTTCAATCGCTCAGCCAGCCAGCTCCGTTGACTCCGGCAAAGGCGCGAAGGCGCGAACGCGAGTCACGTGGTGTCGCTTCCTACGTCATATCGACATTAGCGACGGTTTCTCCAGCGGTGGCCATCGAGGCCAATAGAGAGAGAGAGAGAGAGAGAGAGAGAGAGAGAGAGAGAAAGAAAATGATAAATGAACGGCAGGAAGGTTAACCAGGACTGAGCCCGGTTGAATGCACCACAGGGGGGGGGGAAGGCGACGGAAACATGAAGAGAAGAGAAAGTCCACGGTGGATATCGCCGACGTGGGGACATTTTTCTGCTCTATATCCACTGACAGTTGCTCAATCCGGTAGGCCAATAGAGGGCGTGCACAGAGCGCTCATGCTAGAGTTACTGTACATGGCACCAGCAGGGAGCCATAGTTCTCTTCCCAGGGTTGGGCAGAAAACGCCGCTCCTCCTTTTGGCCTCGTCAATTCCAGCGCCATCACCATCAGCGCGGCGCATTTTGTTCTCTAACACAGGTGGCGGCTTTTGCGCGGATGCATTATTTTTCTGTGCGCAGCTCCACATGTGTTTTCATTTCGCGGCATATTGGCTGGCGCGGGCAAAACCATGACAATCGAAAGAAGCGCGAACGAGAACAAACAAGCGCCAGCAAGAGCTGACGCGAGCAGACGATAGTGCGAAACGAGCAGTCCGGCTGAGACCAGGAACGAGTACGCATCCAGCGGTCGGGCAGGTTCACATGACACCGTTTTCCCGCGCACGCGTCACTGAAGGGACGCTCTCACTAATGTCCGCCGTTCGCGGCTCGCGTCTTTCATGTGCCGCTCCGCGTTCGCTCTTTCATCTTTCGCTGTGCTCGTTCGCTCGGTTACGCCGACGCCCAACGCAGGAACGGGCACCTAGGAGCTGCGCTCTAAAAAGTAGCAATGAACAATATTGACGAGAGAACGGCTTCGAACGTAGCTCCTGCGCGAACGATAAGTGGCTTCACTGCAGAAAAAATTGATTGCAAGGTGGCGAACCTATGCCCAACTCTGGCTCCGTGCGGGAGCAGTAACTCTAGCTCATGCCAGCAGCGGGACGCAGAACGCTGGCATGGCTCCACTGCCGAGACGACTGAACGAAGCGTTGGCGGTGGCGTCCACTGGACTTAGTCGATTTCGCAGCCAAACGCAATGCAAGTCTCTGTGGACCCTCGCTCTAACGCTGTCCGAGCCCTCGATAGGGCCAAAGCTCGGCGGCGTCAGCGGCGCTGACGGCGCGAATGTGGCGCGAGCGTTCATAAATTGCTAAAACAATAAAATCAATAGACCGCTCATAACTTAAATATCTGGCTTAGTCGCCTTAAGCGATGTTGCATGCAGACGCGAGCGCCAGGCTTCCCTGTCGCTACCAGTGCGATGGCTCTTCGCGATGGCTCAAGCCTGCAGTAGCTGGAAGACATCGCACTTCATCTTTCTAATGATGAACGTATAGAAACCGCGTTTCATAATAATACTTTTTGTTACGATATCATTCGCCTAAAAGACATGTGTCTTGTGGAAAGTTTGTTTTTCTGCTTTAATACTGGTTCTGGTGCTTAAAGATTTCAAAGCTGCGTCTAGAAAAATGTGACAGAAGTAGCCAGTGCCATTGTGGTGGTTGCGTGATAAGGCGTATAGGTGACCCAGCGGGGAGTCACGATGCCTCTAATACGATTCCATGCAACAGTCGCAAACAGACACCTGCGCTTTCACCTGATTTGCCCTCTCAAGTGAAGGATTTTCGTTGGCAATATCAGTGGGGCATTCTACCTACAAGAGACAGGCTTGAACGCTGGCATATGGTAGCGAACGATAAATGCATATATTGCGCACAAACAGAGACCAACGCGCATGTAGCAAAAGACTGCGTTGTAGCACGCACCTTCTGGAAGCTAGTTGCAAGAATGTTCGGAATATCCATCGTGCGGCCACCACAGCGCCGAGATCGGTTTGCGAGTCTCGTCTACTAAAGCGCTAGCTACATTTTGTGGTGCTTCCGTAACATCGCAGAACTATCTCGGCAGTCAAATAGAGCAATGTACCCCAGAATGCGGAAACTACGGGTGATAATATGGGGTCATATTAAAAAACAGTTGTTCAAACTCGGCTTCACCGAGTTTCTTCGCCGCTGGTCTACGCGGTACATAACCGTCTCCCGAGGCAAAGTCTTTCTACAGCCAGAATAATGCTCAATTCTGTTGCCTGAGTTCAGACTGTATCTGTATGTGCCCCGGTACCTTTCATAATTTCGAGGCTGACAATAATGCTTTTGCGTGGATGCGGTAATGAGTTTTGTTGTTGTTGTTGTTGTGTGTGGCAAAGCCAGTGTCAAGTAGACACCATTTATTATTTCATTTCTTAATCTGTTTTGTTTACATCAAGTACGATGTATTACATGTGATGTACTTTATGTTGTACTTTTCGTTCATACCACAGTTGTAAGCGTGCCTACGGGTCAATAAATTTCCTTGTCAGCATTACTTTGAAAACGTGCTGTGTTTCGTTTCTTACATGTTATCGTCCCGGTGGAATTGTGCCGTGATTATGACTCAGTGTTCGTATCGTCTCTTGTCGAAATAAACTTTTTCTAAACACACCACGGTCGTAAACTTGCCTACGGGTGAACAAATTTAATTGGCAACGTATCACAGTACATAACCATTGTGCGTAATGTGCATTTCCGTGACTGCAGAAGGATCGACATTTGGGCGAGTTGGTACTGGTTGAACATCTTGAAGGGGCAGCGCGAAAAAACGAAGACAGAAGGCAGGAACACACAGGACAGCGCTGAACTCACAACTAACTTTATTCGAAGGCATACACACACTTATGTACACAACCCATAGCCACGTGCTCTCCCATCCATGGCGTCAGTATCAGTGCGCAGGCAAAAAAAAAACATGCAAACCCATTTAATCTAATGCTACGCTATGAGGCGGCTTAAATATTCAAATTCACTATCATGCAAATATAACGATGGCATGCTTACACAACGCGACCCTTTTTTTCTGATATGGAATGCCTCAATAATCTCCCTCGTAGTCTGATTTTTATGCGCGGAAAGTATTGTGGTGTTTTTATATATTGGAGTGCACCCATGCTCAGAGCAATGCTGCGCGACATGCGAGTAGGCATTACCCGTTAGTGAGCGCCTATGTTCAGATAATCTAATATTGAGGCACCGACCTGTTTGACCGATGTATACGTGACCACAGGAAAAAGGAAGCTCATAAACTACTCCCATTCTACATTGCACAAACGGGGAAGTATGCTTAACAGTACAGCCTTTCCCAGCATGAGGGGACGATAACAGTGCTTGAAAGTGCTAAGATATGTTGATGATTTTCTGATCTTTGTGAAGAGTACTAATTGGCAGCAACAGGTTCGTAATGTACTTCAAGTATTCCACAAATGTGGCTCAGGGTTAGTTTTCACACATGAAGTGCCAGATAAGAACGAACTACAATTTTTAGATACGAGGCTCAAACTAACTGATACGCATGTGTGTTGGATGTATTGCCCAAGAACAGAAAAACCAATTTTAAATTTTCACTCCGCACATTCCAAGGTAGTAAAAAACGGCATAGCATTTTCGGTTCTATTTTCCGCACTTTCGAAATCGTGTTTTCACAAGATGTCTGAGAGTTTCTTAAAACAACTGGAGCGTTTGAGAGCGGCAGGTTTTCGAGAGGATGCCATCCGCATGACAGTACAGAAGCTCGTTAAGCGTGTAAAATCAGGAGCACCCACAAGAATGAACAATCTAGAACCAGCCGACAAGAAGAAAAAACTGGTTGTAATTCCATATGTCCATAAACTATCACACAGTCTCAGGAATGTAGCAGGCAGATTTGATATAAAGGTTGTTTTTTCTGCCCCTAACAAGTTGATCAAAATTTGTGGTAAAATCGATAGGAAATTGGCCCAGGCTGCCTCCACTCATGCTGGGAAAGGCTGTACTGTTAAGCATACTTCCCCGTTTGTGCAATGTAGAATGGGAGTAGTTTATGAGCTTCCTTTTTCCTGTGGTCACGTATACATCGGTCAAACAGGTCGGTGCCTCAATATTAGATTATCTGAACATAGGCGCTCACTAACGGGTAATGCCTACTCGCATGTCGCGCAGCATTGCTCTGAGCATGGGTGCACTCCAATATATAAAAACACCACAATACTTTCCGCGCATAAAAATCAGACTACGAGGGAGATTATTGAGGCATTCCATATCAGAAAAAAAGGGTCGCGTTGTGTAAGCATGCCATCGTTATATTTGCATGATAGTGAATTTGAATATTTAAGCCGCCTCATAGCGTAGCATTAGATTAAATGGGTTTGCATGTTTTTTTTGCCTGCGCACTGATACTGACGCCATGGATGGGAGAGCACGTGGCTATGGGTTGTGTACATAAGTGTGTGTATGCCTTCGAATAAAGTTAGTTGTGAGTTCAGCGTTGTCCTGTGTGTTCCTGCCTTCTGTCTTCGTTTTTTCGCGCTGCCCCTTCAAGATTTCCGTGACTCTATGTGCTTACAGAAACTACAGAACTATATACAGAAACTGTATATAGGATCGCTATAAGACCATGAAATGTCACAGCATCATTGCACATAACCATTGTGCACGCTGTATGTTATGAACATCACTGTGTTTAACGTGCGTTTCCGTGGATCTATGTAGTTATATGTTGGTGTCTGTCGACTCGGACACTTCTTTCAAAACGTGCCATGCATACAATGCTTCGTACTTTGTAGATGTTATCGTCCTGGTGGAATTGTCCCGTCAGTGTGACTCAGTGTTCCGTATCGTCTTTTGCTGAAATCAACTTTTTCTAAACACATTTCCCACAAACATACAATTTCGTAGTCTCTGCCTATGTTTCAACATACTAGCCAAGTGTGATGTGCAGGTTTGTTACCTTTTCTGACACGTGCGCTTCTACTCGCCCAACCATCGAACGGTCAGGGCGTGCTGCTAACATCTGCGCTGTGGATGCTTTTAGCGCTGGAACCGAGTGCTGATTCGGTACCGAAAGACTGCGCGCCCTGAAGCCTGCACCGTTCTCCTTTACGCAGGCACTCGTGGACGAGTGGTTCACGGTTGCTCTTTACTTCTGCAAGGTAGGGGCACATTTGTTCCCGCTTTACACCTATGGCCCAGACGTATCATATAACTTAAACTATTACGAGACTTCTTTAATAATCGCGTGAGGCACACATAGCAAGGTTCAGCTGCCCGAGATGGATTGCATGACAAATCGAAGTGCGCCTTGGACGAGCTAGATAAATTTCAATAAGGAGCTTTTCGTTGATCCCTTTAAGGCAAGTGTTTCATTTTACGAAGAAAAGCAGTGAACTCTCAGTAAGCATCAACGTTCATCTCCTGACAGGCCCTGAACGAAAGCGAGGCCACCCTTTAGCGCGGTCGCAACAATGCGGGTATAAATTCTGACAGCTCTACTGTCACCCGTTTATGACCGCGTCTGTTAAGCACATTTGTTTATTAGGTGGAATTCAGGCGTAGCAAATGCCGGCAGCTCTTGCAAGGCTAAGTCCGCCTGCAGCAAGCAATAGCCCCTCCTCCTCTTCCTCCTCCTTTAAGTGGAGACAAGCGGGAAGGCAGGCTACATAGGGAGCTTGTTATCTCGAAACGCAGTTACGTTGGTGCTGCCCGTTTTGCGATGAGAGAGAGAGTAAACTTTAGGGAAAAGAGCACACGAGCGTAGGTAGCTCTTCCGCTGTGCAGTAGGTGGTGCCCTCAGTCTAGGAGTCCAGCGGCTTTAACTGCCCTTCTCGCTCGCTCTACCAGGTTGAGCTGGACGAGCACGTACTGCCGAGACCTGTATAGCAAACCAAAAAAAAAAAAAAAAAAACAGGAACGTAAAAAAAAAAGATAAGGTAGATATGCAGGGACGCATCCCACATATACACGAAAGAAAACAGAAAATTATGCAACTGAACAGTAATTACGCCTGGCGCCACACGCAAACACACCCACACAAGCACAAACAAACACACGGACACAATAACTCACATACAAACGCATACGCAAACAAAGGGGCAGTCACTGTGTAAAGCAAACGCTCAGCGACTCTACTAATCAATAAAAATTTATTAGCTTACTGGCCCACACAGAAGGCCCGCTGGGCAGTGGAAGCGCATTTCTGTTTTTGGAAGACCATAACATGTGCGCCTGCCGAGTAGAGACTTCTCAATTATGCGCCTCTGTTGTGCCTCGGGTTAAGAAAATATTACTCGTACACACACCCTTCCAGTGTTTCTTTATTGAGGCGCAAGGTAGTTGGAGTAGCTGGCGTGGGCAGTTGCTACGACGTACAGACATGCGCCTTTGGCCCTATCTCACAGTTTCCACGACGACAGCTATTTCTCATTATTATACAGCAATATCGGTGCTGCGTGGCAGGTAAGCCGTGAACAATAGCCTCGCTCACAGATCTTGTTCGATCTAGAAGCGCAGGACTGCAGACGAACCAAAGTTGACAACCTTCTCACTCAAACTTGTATATGGTCTCATTGATTGCGCAGAAATAATAAATAGCGTCAGATTAAGATTCCGCGAAACGTAACTAGGGTTCGTAAACATTTTCGTGTATGCCATTGGGGCGTCTCAGGGAATCATTTGGCCAGGATTCTGAGGGCTCGCAACGAGCCCTCGCACGAAATTGGCATATTTCACAAATTTCGCCCAGCTTTCGAGCAAGACTAAGGTACACTTCGTAACCTAATTTTTAAAAAATCCATTCAATGTTCTTTTTGAATGTATTATTGTAAGCCGTTATCGTTTATGACGTGCGCATTTTATTATTTTTTATTCATGTATATATACCCATCTTGTTCCATGTTACATTTATTGAGCTTGGTGTCGCGATGCATCTTCGAACACTTCTTTGTTTCATATCTTTCTACTGTCTGCTTATTATTGTTCTGAGTTAGGTACAGTTGCTTGGCCGAACGAACCTTTTTGATGTACCCAAACAAATACTGAGATGGACGCTTGCCCGGCGGTGTATGTTATTCCTGTTTTCATGTGCGCCACCACAAAGCTAGACAAATTGTTTCTGGGCACGCTAATAAAATTGATTGACTGGTTATGTTTATTATTTGTATACATGTAGATAATCACGCTGTATGATTAACTGCTTTTTTGTGCCCGCTCCCCCGTTTTGTGTTTCTTCGTCTCGCACTGTTTTGTGTGTCAGATTTGTCTTCTCTGTACATTTCGCGTACTACTTATTAAGCACACCAGTACGAAGACTTCGTAGCTGTTCGTGGTTGCTGCTACAAACATTTGATTGATTCGTTACTATTAAATAATTAATGCGAAAGCATTACGTGGCCCATTGCTCGAAAATCCGGCGTCGTCGGCTGCGTGACCGAGCGATGGTGTCAAATATTGACGATGGCTCAAAGAGTGAAAAACACGTCAGAAATGGTCGGATTCGTGCCAACTTTCTCAGGAAGATTCCTGTAAACCAATCAAGTTAATGGCTCTGAGGAGAAAATTCGGTACATTTCGGTGTCGATGGGAGTCGAACCCGGGCACCCGCGGTGCGAGGCGAGCACGGTTCCCCGACGCCACCGCGGCTCCACGGTTCTGGCTGACTAAAAGCGTGCCTAGTGCGTGACGTCATTGCACACGTCACGTCGCTCCCATTTGGCTCATGGAGGAAGGAAAAAGTTAGGAGAGAGCATTGCGTCACGCAGCCAGCCTTGGCAAGCGAACGCTGCGTGAACCCCATACATTTGCTCAGCGGTGGCCCAACACGTGACCTCTTGCGCGGAGATCGCGGAGCAAGAACCGACATTTGCTGAGACGTTTGATTCCCGGTAGCTATGCCAGTAGCTTTTATTCGGTGCGCGCTTGTTCAGCTGCCCTGCCATGGCGTTGCCTGCAGAGCGGGAACACTAAAACCACGTTTGACGTGCGATCACGTGTTGGGCGGACAGGTTTGGCTTCAATCGCGTTGCGCAATGCTCCCTCATTTTTCCTTCCTCCGTGATCTGACTGACTAAAGGTGTGGTCTAGTGCGTACGCCATTGAGCACGTGATGGCGTAGCCAATGGGGAGGAAGCGGTGCCACGTCGTGAGTATATAAAATGAGCGCATCCTTGACGTTCCGAGGTCTACAAATGGTATAATGCTTTCGCATTCCCACGCGTAAGTTGTCTTAAGTGTCTCTGCCGATTTCTCTTTGTCTGGTTTTGCATTATTACATCATTTCCCTCTTTGACTTCTTCGGTAGCTGTCCTTATGCTCCACCACCAGTCCTGACACAAACAATTGCTGTCATTGGTAGCGAAGCGAACCCGCTCGAAGAGCTGTGGATTCGTACCCTTTGAAACGGGCGAGTAATAGATGCTCAGGCCGGAGGATCAAAAAGAAAGATAAAAAACAAGAAATGACAATAATGGTGTTGATTATTGGCATCCCCTTTGAGACGGGGGGCGATAAATAGTCACCTAGCCTGCTTGATTTATTCGTGCTTTACTAAATCTTTCTCTATCTAGCCTTTTGCCAATCTCATCTCGGTTTTAACCTTCTTATTTAAAACATGTATCAATACATTGCATCTTTAACTAGGCTTGTAGTGACTGTTTCTATTCCATCTCTTCCCTACTTTTTTCTCATCAATACTGTGCGCGTCTTCCTTGTCTGGTTGTCCTCTTTCTAACCCCTTATCCCAACCCCTGTGTAGGGTAGCAAACCGGAGACTGATATTTGGTTAACCTCCCTGTCTTTCCTCTTCATCTATCTCTCTCTCTACTTATCTGGACTGCTGACCAGTTAATCATTCAGTGCTCTTTGAATCTCAACACGCCCGGAAGGTGGACATTCCCCAAGATAAGCAGGGAAGAGATTGATACGACGAAATCCGTTACAGGCATAGGTAGCTATAGGAGGTAGAGAAGTTGTAAACGGGAAAAAAGGAAATTTTGGAGGTGTATACGAAAACGCTGGAATGAAAAGCATGTAGAGTATCCCTGAGTGGGCAAAGCAGGCTAAGTGACTATTTGTCCTCGAGCTGTTTCAAAGGGTATCCTAATAAATCATCATCATCATCATCATCATCATCATTACTCGTCTGTCAGTAGCTGAGGCTAGATTAAAAACCGATTGTGTGCTTTCATCAAGCGACCTCAATGAAATGTACCAGTTTCCGCACAGTAATTGCTTGCGTGGTTTTTACCCCACATTCTTCCCTCCACGTGTCGTTAATCAGCCCGGCTGACTAGACATCGATGTGTTTCACGTTTTGCTCTTGTTCTTCTTTTTTTTTTTTTTTTTGCAAATGACAGTTTTGGAAAGATCCTCGCTTCTCTTGGGACCCGAAGGATTACGGCGGGAGCCATCGTTTTTCCGGAACCACGAAGGAGATATGGTGGCCGCGCGTCGAAGTCGTCAATGCGTAAAACGTTTTTTTTTTTTCTTGTGCACATTTCTTTCTAGAGTTGTGAGAATACTCAAAACTCTCGAACGACGCGAGTCGAATGTTCTCCTAATACATTCGCTCCTCCAATCGAACAGCTACTATATACAAATCCGAATACTTTTCGAATAATACATTCAACCTGGAGCCCAAGTGGGATAACTTCAATTCCAGTCATGTTAGCCATAACTCTCTATAAAGCACGCCGCATTGTTCAGGTGGACACACTTTACGGCTGAACACATCATTCGCACTAACATTTTGTTCAGACTTGGCATTCAGCAGGGGGCATTGTGTGTTACGATTTTTAGATGCAGTACCTGCGTCTTCTTTTGCGTGCTTAACTGGGGCATTCGGCTTGGTGTGTCAGTTCACTTGACGTAACGTGAAGGCTAGCACTTAGTACACTGTGTAGACCCTGCGAAAAGTTTGCCCTTTCCATAAAAAAAATCCTGGTTAAATCTCAGTACGCCTCGTCGCATCATTATCTCGCACAGCTGAGGCACCATCTTCTGCGACCGTTCTAAACAGAAAAGGAAAACGTCCACTTTTGATACAGTTAGCAACAAATAGAAGGTGCTTGTTGCTCACTTTATCAGAAGTGGACGTGGATGTTTTGCCGATCCGAGCAACTCGTACATCAAAGGCGCAAAAGCTGCATAAGCAACATGTCACACCCTTCGAAAGAACTGAACGCCTGTTTTGCCATTACCCGAAATCAACCCAAGATGTTAAAAATGCCTTCACTATATTCGGTACAATTCCTTCGCTGCGCCCAGCGTTTCCAATTGCGTCATTATATCCGGAGTTAGCACTTTCATGGCTTCTGTTATATCCGACACATGATCATATATTCTGCGCCGGTCTACCGAAGCCCGCATCCAGCTGTGCGTTCTCACCGATGGCGTGGGAGGGCATTTCTCTGTACTGTCAAATTCCGCTACGCGGCCAGATTCGAAAATGGCGGCATTTCGAGCCAATGGGAGAGGCCATGGCAACCCTGTGGGCCAATCAGAACTTAGAAGATGGCGAATACGACAATACGGTGAGACTCCCCTCAAGAGCTTCGCAGAAAAAAAGAAGTTTTTTATCGCTACAGCCGAGCGAGACCCCCTGAATTCACCATTTAGTCATGAGAGAAAGAAAGAGCAAGGACAGGAAAGGCAGGCAGGTCAACCAGACGAGCACCTAGTTTGCTACCCTACACTGGGGGCGGGGGAAATGGGTAACAGAAAGAGGAAAAGAGAGAGAGAGGACTGAATGCGTGTGGGAGGACTGAGATTGCACCCGTATGTTAACGGGCCCACAAAACTGACTTTTTGAAATTTCCTTCTAGTAGTGCGCCTGCACGTGTACTCCGAAGACAACCATGCAAGTAGGCTGACAAACTTCTTCCTCATTCCAAATGGTCCGTTAGTGCTTTTAGTAAGGCAAGCTTTATAAGTGCGAAGAAATCCCTAATGTTGTGAGGACTTAGAATGTGAATATTCTTTGATATCAATAGTGGAAAAGGTTGTTCAATATTAAAAAAAAAGTATTAGAAAATTATTCAATATTGCATTCGATTTGCTTTGTTACCAGCCGTAGACGGTTTCGTGGCCTGTGATGTATCAGTTGCTAAGACTAGCATACACTGTAAGAACAAGCCGTCATTTCAACAGTAATTTTTGACCAGCCATCGGCATCATACCGACAGGACGTTTCTATCACCGCGAACAAGGAGAGAAGGGGGCGCACAAAAATAATAATGACAGGCTCGTGGTAACGCGATTTCATGCGCTTCCGTAGGCAGTACGTCGGGTTTACGCCTTACAAAATGGCGGCCTGCCGTCATTTTGACGGTCAGGTGCCCTCGCAAATAGAGATGCCAAGAGATTTCCCGCCATTTACTTTAACATTTTTTTGCAGTGTAGGCCTAATGATGATTTTGTGTGCGTGTGTATTATCTCCAGAAAGCGTCAAGACGTCGACCTGCTTCAGCAGTCGCTCATTGTCTACAGCGACGGCAATACGTGGTCCTGCGACGCTCTCAAGGTGAAGACGCCGTGCAACGTCGACCTCAGTGATTTTCCGAACGACAGACAGGTATGCGTACCCTTTGGCCAGTGTGCGTTCCGCGAATGCAAGGTGTAACGATCCATGCAATGATAACAATGCACTTTAGCCTTCTTTAAGTTACGCTGCTCCAAAGAGGTTTGCAACTTTCACGGCTCCCCGGAAAAGGACCTGGGGAGGCAGCGACCTTCGATCACTGCATAGCGACCTAGAATGCAACTGCTCTCACCATGGGAATAGTTAACGCTGTAATGGCCAACATATCATATATCACACGCTTGTTTGGATACCTGAAAACTCAGCTTTAAGCGTGAGAAGCCTAACGCATAACAGATGAGCCATTTTGGCGGGCTGTTTCGAGTTTTCTGTTGCAAAAAGGTTAGCAGACTTACCATCGTCATCAGCCTACTTATGCTCAAACTGGGGCGACGGTCACTCCCAGTGATCTTCAGTTACGTCTGTCTTGTGCCAGCTGACGCGAATACAAGACTCAACGATCCATGCCTGCAAACTTAGTTATTTCATCGCATCACCAAATTCTCTGCCGCCCTCGCCTGCGTTTCCATTCACTTGGCATCCATTCTGTAACTCTGAGGGACCGCAAGATTAAACTAGAATATCGGCTACCTCTATTTGGTTTCGAATCCACAATGTTATCTTCTCCTCTCTTAACATTACGCCTAACATTTTGCGTTCCATCGCTGGTTGCGCGGTATTTAATATCTTCTCAAGCTTTTTTTATTATCCTCCAAGAAGTTCCGCCCTATAAGTTAGTACCGGTAGAATGCAATAATTCTATGTTTCTCCTTTCGAGGATAGCGGTAAGCGAACTAGCAGTGAGTGAGTGAGTGAGTGAGTGAGTGAGTGTGTGAGTGAGTGTGTGAGTGAGTGAGTGAGTGCGTGAGTGAGTGAGTGAGTGAGTGTGTGAGTGAGTGAGTGAGTGAGTGAGTGAGTGTGTGAGTGAGTGAGTGAGTGAGTGTGTGAGTGAGTGAGTGAGTGAGTGCGTGAGTGAGTGAGTGAGTGAGTGAGTGTGTGAGTGAGTGAGTGAGTGAGTGAGTGTGTGAGTGAGTGAGTGAGCGAGCGAGCGAGTGAGTGAGTGAGTGAGTGAGTGAGTGAGTGAGTGTGTGAGTGAGCGAGCGAGCGAGCGAGTGAGTGAGTGAGTGAGTGAGTGAGTGAGTGTGTGAGTGAGTGAGTGAGTGAGTGAGTGAGTGAGTGAGTGAGTGAGTGAGTGAGTGAGTGTGTGAGTGAGTGAGTGAGTGAGTGAGTGTGTGAGTGAGTGAGTGAGTGTGTGAGTGAGTGAGTGAGTGCGTGAGTGAGTGAGTGAGTGAGTGAGTGTGTGAGTGAGTGAGTGAGTGAGTGAGTGAGTGAGTGAGTGAGTGAGTGTGTGAGTGAGTGAGTGAGTGAGTGAGTGAGTGAGTGAGTGAGTGAGTGAGTGTGTGAGTGAGTGAGTGAGTGAGTGAGTGTGTGAGTGAGTGAGTGAGCGAGCGAGCGAGCGAGTGAGTGAGTGAGTGAGTGAGTGAGTGAGTGAGTGAGTGAGTGAGTGAGTGTGTGAGTGAGTGAGTGAGTGAGCGAGCGAGTGAGTGAGTGAGTGAGTGAGTGAGTGAGTGTGTGAGTGAGTGAGTGAGTGAGTGAGTGAGTGAGTGAGTGAGTGAGTGAGTGAGTGAGTGAGTGAGTGAGTGAGTGAGTGTGTGAGTGAGTGAGTGAGTGAGTGAAGACGTTATTTTCCATTGAAAATTGATTGCGCGAATGACCAAGAAGGGCACAAGCAAAACAGGACAAGCTATTTGTTTGACAGAAAGGAGCTAAGGCCAAAGTAGAAGTTTGTAGCACTGGAACTTTCACACAGGTAAACTGGTTCACCATTCATGTTTGAAAGTTGAGTTGTTATTACATTAACCCAACTGCAACCAACTACTGTACTAGCATAGTGGTACTGTTGCAATATCTGTTACAACAACACTGTTTTTGTCTCACGGGCCATGCTCCTGTCGCGCAGGCTTGCAGCCTCCGCGCGGGCTCGAGCGCCTACAGTGACAGCGAGGTCAAGATGACCGGGTACGCCGCCTGGGGTGAGCCCCAGATGAACGCCAGCACGGAGTGGGTCCTCGAGCACATATCCTTCGAGAACCACACGGAGACGAACAGGTGCTTTGATAACGTTGACGTCACTTATGGTTGCGAAAAGTCAGTATATTTTTAATGCGTTAGCATTAGGAGTGTCAAAGTGGAAAAAAGTGCATGTAGGTTAAATGTCGGAATCCGGTCACGTGGTAGGAGTAGGGAGGCGATTTTAGAGCTTAGAGAGAGTGTATGTGTGCACATACATACATACACACATACATACATACATACATACATACATACATACATACATACATACATACATACATACATACATACATACATACATACATACATACATACATACATACATACATACATACATACATACGACCAGATAAAGCCAGCAGCAATGCAATGAAAAGCACAGGGGTAATTTGCTGGGGTTCAAATTGAAATGCAGCAAACAATGAAGGGGGAAATTATTGTTGACGAAAAAAATAACTTGTCATCGGTGAGAACCCAACGTACAACTTTCGTATTACAATTGGTAGTAGATCGTACCCGTAATACGAAGATTGTGCACTCGGTCCATAGAAGGTTGTGACGATGGTCTCCTCCGGACCACATTTAGTTGCAGTTCGCGGTTTACATCATGGAGCCGGGACTTCAAAAAGTTGTGACGTAATGCTAACGCATTTCTCTCGCGTTTACCGCTAATTCACCACTGAATTTTAGCTTTGTTTTACAACTCAATGCAATAATCTCGCTATGACAGATGCGCTCGATGCTATCATTTTATTTTGGGCAACCTGGGGTGCTTTATTATTGGGCAAAACCAATGACGTATTTTTTGAAAACATTATTATGAATAATTTGGTAGAAAATGATTTGCTATCACTGCGAAAAACGAAGCCTAAGCTTCTTTCCTCAATTTCAAGCTAGAACCTCTGTACGCTGCTGTGACATCACGCGATACGAAGTATTTTCCTTTATGTTTAGGACCTTATGTGGATGTAAAAGCCGCTCTAAATTGCTATTCGAGCTTTTAGTTCTTTCAAAATGTACCGTAGTAATTCTCTGCCGATAAACTATTACCTAGAACCAAGTAAACGCTGTCGAAATCAACGACGCAGTAAGCGCAGGAATCACTGTGCAGTGTTAGCTGCTTGTCGTTATTGTGTCTTTCTCCCTTGCCAATCATCCTGTAACGGTAAGAGTGGTGGCTTTCTTATCGCAGAAGCGTAAGTCATCAATAGAGATTAAATTAGTGTTTCAGTAACGTGCCTCTTCAACCAGAATTCACCATCGAAGCATCCAACAACACGAAGTATTCGAAGAAACCTTGTAACAGGAAGTATTGATAGGTATATAACAGAAGGTATTCAGAGCGTAGCAACGACAGTGCAATAAGATAGGAAAACAGGGCAAGTTCGTGTTCGTGCGTATCCGTGAATGTCTCAAATTACACCTGTCCGTCCCTTCCGTCTGCAGCAGCGGCATTTCGATCGAAGCGAAAAGCAAGAACGCTCGGATACGTAGGTTTAAGAGCCCATTAAAGAACCCCGGTTGGTCAAACTCAATCCGGAGTCTTCCACTACAGCGTGGCTCATAATCAGACCATGGTCTTGGCTCATTAAACCTCTGAGTTATTATTTTTTTTTTTACTTATTCGTCCGCCTTGTCTCTTTTCCGCCGTTCACAAGTCTCCAACAAAAGCGTAGCTCGGTTTATAGTTGGCCCTCAGAGTCTAACACGGTTTCCAAATGGGTAACAGGTCCTTCGCGGACGTGGTCTTCCACCTGCGGAGATCGGCCCGCCGCCACCGCTACACGTTCACCGTGCCCGGGATCTCGTCAGCGCTGGTGGCGCTCGCCTCCTTCTGGATGCCTCCGAACTCGGACCGGAGGCTGACGCTCGCCTGCCTGAGTCTATTATTCGTCGCCATTATTTTGAACAGGGTGTCGAGGCTGATGGCGGCTTCCGTATCAGTTCCTAAAATGCGTACGCCATTTCCCAATGTTCCTTCGTGTTCAATATGTACCGCGAAATACATGCGCTTTGCTTACATTTTTTTTTTTTTTTCAGAGAGCTTTCTTAGTCTTCTACCACAGGAGAAGGAATAGCTGTTTTGCCTTGTTAGATTTATCCGCATGTCTACAGAGTGTCTTAAACGATCCATGGGCAAATGAGTTTAGGATGTCTGTTTGAAGTCCGTAGACTTTGTAGCCTCTTGTTTTTTAGAAAATCTCTGAGTTAGGCGATCAAAAAGTGTGAATGCTCAAGTACATGAGTGGCACATTACACTCTGTAAGCCGTAGGTGCGTACAGGGTGCGTTTGGATATTTAGGCTGCAATACAAACTTTTCCTTTCGAAGTTGTAAGTTTCGAAATTCTTAATTCTGAATTCCTCATTCTAAAATTTACAAGGCAATTACTTTACCTCTTATAGTGCACCAGGTAACTAGCACATAAAATTTATTTTGGTGGTGAAAGAGGATTGACGACCAAGCACCGTAGATCTTATAATAGCATCCTGCATTCTGGTTTTTACAGCTCGGCTAACCTTAGCTGGGGCACCCTGCAGCATCCGTACACTAAAAAAAATGTTTATGAACATTATTGATGCTTTTAATGGAACTTTACTCATGATATGCAAATTGTGGGCGCGATTTGCGTAGCTTTCGGTGTTAGCAGTTGTATGGAATCGTTCTGCATTGTATATCTCGTCTTTTCTTTGGTTTTCTTTCTTTTTTGCAGTTTTGTTCCTTGGGTTACTAACCCTTGTCGAGTTGTTCACCGCGTCTGGGAGCATACTCGTCATCAGAGCGTCGCACTCCAGTTCCCGCATCCGGGTACCAGATACTTTGCACCGCTTCGTCAGTGGCTCATGCGCGAAATTTTTGTGTCTAAACCGAAGCGAGCCAACCACCACTGCCAAGTCTCGCGAGCATCAAGAGGGCACGGCGTTCGACGAGTCACGAGAGAGGAAAAGGCGGTGGCTCATCTTGTCTCAAGCCGTGGACCATGTCTGTTTCGTCATCTTCGGATTCGCTGCGTTGGGCTTCCTTTTATGACTCCGGTGTTTATAAATGCCACGAAGGCGGCCCAAAAAGACAATTCTGTGACACGGTTGCGTCGTCCTGGCAAACATCGGTTTGGAAGTCATGGTTGTTTACCTTCACCAGTAAAGAAAGCAATGGATCAAATGGGATCAAATGTGCTCAAAGCTATTAGCAGTGGAACGAAACCACTAGGATTAAAAACTGGCTGTGGGGGTCAAAGGTTCTTAAGCAACTCACCGGCCATGAGACGCGACGTACAGTTAAATAACTTGTTGGGGTTTAGTGTTCTGAAACCCCGCAGCGAAATAGAAGACGGCTCCGTGTTAACTTTGGATACCTGGGCCTCTGCAACGCGCATCCAACTCCCGGTGCACACGAGGCTGCTTTTCATTCCGACTCCACCGGGATTCGGCCACCATATTCGGGGCTCGATCCCGCGACCTCGTGCTAAGCAAGCGCAGCTATTGGTTGCGCCAGTTAGTGGATGAAATGTAATTTACGCATGTGGCAGTATTATTTCATAGATATTAGCGCATTTCTCTCGTAAATATAGTAGAGTATGAAGACACCCCTTTCCCGTCAATCCTGCATTATTCGAGACAATGCCTTCGAATGACAGAAAGCTGAGCTAGTTGGTAGGGATTCATAATGCAAAGAAGGGGCAAGGCGTGCAGACACGGACACGAGAGAAGTGGACAACACTGGAGAATGGACAATGGCTTTACTTGCACGATGTTACCAGCGGTAATATTTATTTCCTTGCTTTGTGTATTCAGGCAACGACCGACAAAAATAACACATTCATGTTCTCTATAAGGCTGACAGGAAGGCAAAAATTCCTCGCAGTGTATGACATTGACAAATGTTTTTATCGTAAAAGCGGAAACTATACCGCACACGCGAATTAAGAGCCACCGTAAAATTGCGTGCTTCAAGGTTTCCCCCCACAGACTTCAGGATTCTCTCCAGCATGTATACAATATTCTATCACTTTACCTCCCCCTCCCCTCTCTCCCCAGCGTAGGGTAGCAAGCCGGATCTTCCCATCTGGTTAACCTCCCTGCCTTTCCCCTTTGTTCTGTCTCTCACTCTACTCGGTTCTTTCGAAGTTTCACCTTTATGCGTCTTATCGTCTGCCTTTGGTGACCTTTTGAATGTCGCCATAAGGTTTTTAGAGCTGCTCCACTAAAGTGGATGAGTCATTAACACGTGACGCCTGCCGCCACGTGTGCACGTGCGCAAGTGGCAAGTGCAAGTATGTAAACTTTCGACAAACAACCTGCTCGGAACGATCCGAACACAATATAGAGACCAGCGTAAATACGCAAAATGGGGCCAAAGTCCCCTAAACTATGTAGAGTGCTGTAGGATATGCTGACCCCTGGACCATCTCCTCTATACATGTATACGTGTAATCTTACCTGTTCTGAAGCAAAATACAGAAAACGCCACATAACGACACACAAAGTCTTGTGGGACGCCAAATGTAACTTGAGACGTAGTTGCGTCATAGTCATCCTAGAAATATTCAGCGATTAAAGTGAGAGAAATTCACACAATAAGCTTTTCTCACTTGAATCGCTGTTTCTTCTTTAACCTTTTAATGCCTTTACCCTCTTTCCCAGCACACGGCAGCCAGCCGATAGTTACATTGGCTAACCTCCCTGTCTTTCCTTCCCTTTTGTCTGTCTCTCCAGCGATAAGATAAAAAAATAACCTTAGAAGAACACAGATTTCTTGACGATATTGGCCAGTAAGCTGTCGCCTAGTTTATACGGTGTAATTAATAGGGTGTACTTTATATGACGGTATACTTAATACTTTCATTTATACTTTATATCGTACCTAAATTGAGGGGACTAATATACTACAACTGCGCAGTGCACTATGAAGGGCGCCGTAGTAGAAAGTTCCGGAGTAATTTTGACCACCGCGGTTTTTTCATCGAGTCCCCCAGTTCACAGTGCACGAGTGTTATTGCAATCCGGGGCCATCCCATTTCGGCTTCTGTGGCAGGGATCGAACCCG
Organism: Dermacentor andersoni; assembly: GCF_023375885.2. Classification (NCBI taxonomy): domain Eukaryota; kingdom Metazoa; phylum Arthropoda; class Arachnida; order Ixodida; family Ixodidae; genus Dermacentor; species Dermacentor andersoni. The sequence goes on along the minus strand of NC_092822.1, from coordinate 20,090,854 downwards.
CGACTCGAGCTCGGCAAACCAACGCCAAGGCCACTTAGCTACCGCCGTGGGTCGTACGGTCAACAGCGTAAGTCAATAAGATGGCAAGCGATTTAGCTTGAAGTATGGAGACAGTCCACAGACTGTCTAAATTCATCTTTATAAAGTATCCTCACAGCGGCATCACGCAAAGGGCGGCAACCAGGAAGACGACGACAAACAGTCGGTCGAGCGCGTGGGCCACCAAAAGCCACTCCCTGGCCCGCTCCTGGCCCAGCCTCGTGACCGGCTGCTGCAGGGAAGAGTCGTCCGCTCGGGAAGGTGGAGCGGTGTGAGCCGCTCCGTGTCTCGTCATGTCGAGGTGGCAGAGGCAGAGCGCCGCGGCGGCCGGGCCGGTCAGCAACCGGACCACGGAAGCCGGAACCTCCACCGGAAACAGCACGTGCTCCGACGTCACGTTGAGGAACGCCACGGCGATCGCCGCGACCACGGCCTGCAGCAGCATGGCGCCCTCCAGGAAGAACACTGCGAGCGGTGAGGGTGACGTAATATATTCCACCCGCAGTGAGGGAACGAGTCAGAGGGTTCAGAAGAAGATTGCTATTAGCATTGCAAGAGGCGAGGTTAGAAAACGTGAGCTTTCAATGAAGTGACCATTAGGACAATTCGCCCTTTTCATGAGATTGCAATAACAGTGGAAATAATGGTCGTCGCACGTCGCCTCTTGTATTTTTGCCCTGTTGTTCCTTACTTATCCTGGGTGGTCTATAGGAGTCTCCGAGAAGCGGGACCATTCTGCGTAGCATGAGGGCAAGCAGCAGCATGTTGATGCAGCACAGGGTCAGGCGACGGCTAGAGTTGGCGGGCAGGCAGAAGACGAGAAGCATCAGCACCACGGACGATAACCAGGGCAGGGTCACGCTGAACAGGTGCTCCGAGGAACGCCTCCGGAGCCGGAACGTCAGCTCCAGGTACGTCCTGTGGTTGCGTGCGCGAACACACGCGAACAATGCCCAGATTAATTGCCCAGTCTCGGGATTCTTCGGAGGCTCGTTTATCACGTGACCCAGCGATCTTTTGAGTCAGCAAAAGGTAGAAAGAAGTGCAACGATCCGCGTGATAGAGTTCGCGATTGTAACTTAACGTGTGTGTAACTTAACGTGCGTGCGTGCGTGCGTGCGTGCGTGCGTGCGTGCGTGCGTGCGCGCGCGCGCGCGCGCGATTCAACTATTGAGCTATTATTCATTCAACTATTAAACCATTCAAAATTCAACTATTATTCATTTTTCTTTCGCGCGCGAAAGAAAAATGAATAATGGTTGAATTTTTGGAGAAAAGACAGCGGATGGTCACATACAAAGGCGTGGGCACGCTGAACTGATGGTGATTATGACGATGACAACTAGAATGATTATGACGATCCGAAGTATCTTTTTTTACTAACAGGGCGGTCGCCCATGCCCCGAAGCGCATTCTTTGAAGCTGTCTTGTGCAGTTAAATATTTTTAAATATGTTTGTACTCTAAGCTACACTGTACTATACAGAACGTTCGCTTCATGTTTTCCCTAACCTTGCGCCACAATCTCCACAGAAGTTTCATATACATTTTCCCTACTTCCCCCAAAACGCAAAGACTTTGTCAAGCCAACTGCTTTCCCGTTTATTGCTGGTTAAATCCTTCGACATCTCCGACCTTCCAACATAACGTGTTCATGGTTTCTGCCCAATTTTCACTCAAAATGCACGAGTCGTCTTCATGTGAATTTTTCTTGTATAACTACGCATTCTCAAGCACCGTTATCTGACTTCGACCAGTAGGACACTGAGCTTTGAATTATCACAAACATTTTCCTTTCTCATTTCATTTTCTTTCCTATTTCATATTGTTTCATAGATGACCTCTTCGTCGCATCAAGTAGTCCTATAGGAACGCGCTCTGGAGCCAATACATATGGGGCACATGGGTGGTTGTTCGACGGGTAAGCGAACAGAAGAGTGATGGAATGAATGATGAGTGACTGAACGAGTGACTAAGATAACAGAGAGTCAATTGAGACAGATATCCTTTGGGTGTGGGAGTGAGCCATAAGCTTAACCAGTTACCAGTTCTCATGCGGGTAATTTGATGACTCCTGCATGCTCACCCCGCCCTCCCAAAGAAACACGGCCAACTTGAATTAGGGATTAGTCAAGCTGCTTGAAAGATAATGGCTTCTCCGAATATCAAGAACGATTATCACCTGTTCAACAGCTGACCGCTGCCCCATGCCGGGAACACTGTCACTTCCCACTGGTGGTCCTGCCAAGGCTTCAAGGCCCAAGAAACAAAAGACCAAACAATAAAGTTTACCCCAAATGGTCATAATAAAGCAACGGGACAAATTCATTACATCATCAAGCTGTATGTCGCTTGTCTGTCTACTGTTGCTTATTCGGCGTCCGAACGATAAAACCTCGACTGTTGGAGCTGAAATAGGGACTAACATTATGGCTATAGCATTAAATGTATCGCTAACACTTCTTACTGTATAAATAAGTATATGTTCTCTGCAAATTATCTTTCTCCGGCGTATTACATTGTAATGCGTCGTGTTGCGCTGTACTATAATAAATTCTAACACTTTGTGTTAAAGGTTGCCTTATACCCAGCTATAGTGTCACCTTTTTGGCGTAAATGTATGTCTTTCTTTTTTCGTTGACTACGGATCGTTCGCAATAACGCTTATTGTAACCGGTCCAAAACACTAGCCTAGAGCCGACTATGGACCCAGACGCCTTTTCACGAATACATTGCAGAAAACTTACGAAAAATAAAAATCACTATTGTTTAAAAAATTGGGATCGCATCTGTACGCAATAAAAGTAGCTTCTGCACATAACTGCGCTTTTATTTAAAATTTCATTTTAGTTTCAATTTTCCATTCATTGCTTCGCTTAATGGCCATAGTTCTCGAAAAAAAAAAACAATATGCAAATGAAGTCATCCCGTTCTCAGCGGCTGTATTGGAAACTACAGTATTTTTACGCCCAGACGGTGCGCTGCCTGTCAGGCTATTAGACAAGTTACGCGAAGACGTAGCTACGACTGCAAGTCTAATACGCACATCGGTAGCAGTCAGGGCGTTCTCTGCTAGGTCGGCCACGGTGTCGTACTGCTGCATGTCGTCACTGTAGACGAGCGACGAGAAGCGTATCTTGCACGTGTGCGCGTCTCTGGGGAAATCGGCAAGGTCCATGGGGCACGGGACCTTGATGCGCGCGTACGGAGACTGCAGCATTGCGACAAGGCAGCAATCAGTGTGCAGCTACGTGTCGTTGGTCGGGCCTTAACCATGATCCATTTAAAGAAACACTACAAAAGAAGAGAAACTTTCACAGATGTGTCCAAATCCCACAAAAGTCATACGTGATATAGACGGCGAAGCTAATTAATAAAGGGAAAATGAAAATGGACGGGGAGGGAAAGGGCTGATGAATGATGATGATGGTATAAGGAAGAGATGCGTATATACAAATTCACAGCGTTGTAGCATCTCTAAAGCGGTACGTCCCGGCCAGTGGCTTGGACAAAAGTATAGCTGCACCAAGTTTTTCAAGATTGCCTGTGGTGGATAGCACAATTCTAATCCTTGATCCAAATTACTCGATCAGGCGGCCATTACTCCTACGAGAAATCAAAGTACTTAATTAAATAATTAGCGTAATTACGTTACTTAACTTTTTTAATTATTAGCTTTACGGTCAATATTTCAGTCTACGAATTACAGCCGGTAAGCTCGCAAGGCGTATCCACTTGGTACGAATTCTCCGGACTGCACCAGTTTGCATTGCACCACCAGTTTGCACGAAATGCATTGGCGTTCCAGTTACTTTTTTTTTTTTTAAGAAAACGCTGCTTTATTCATTGATGCACAAACGTGTCCGACTCGCACTCGCATACACCAAAGAGATGTGCACTGTGAGAGAGAGCGAGAGACAGAAGAAAGGGGAACGGCAGGGAGGTTAACCAGATGGTAACATCCGGTTTGCTACCCTACGCTGGGGATATTCACTGTGATTACCTGAAATATCTGGCCGCTGTTTTGTAGGTACACCTCGTTGTACTCGATGTGAAAATCTTCTGGATTACTGGGGGAGGGGGAATAAAGGGAAAGAAGGTTTGTTTCAAACAGCATCGATTGTTAATATTCACTTCCTTTCCTTATTTCACAGACACAGCGCCGACTGGCAACTGAAACTTTTGATAAAAAAACATATGTACACAGCCACAGCATGACAGATCAACTACAGCCCGAGTTACTGCCTTCGACGCACCGGAGCTAGTGGAATGCCTCGTCTTGGTGATGTTTGACACCAGGCACCAGATGGTGCAACGCCCCCTTATGTTTTTTGTGTGTGTGCTCCCGTGTGTTAAACTTAATTTCTTCAACTCCCGCACACCATGTCGTTACGCACAGTGATTGCATTGAACACACGTAAGGCACCATACGCTGTTCTATATCTGTCGAACAACGCTCGCATTTATTCGACGTCATCTGTTCTTTATGTGACGGACGGTTTAAGTGCGGTTGCAGAAACCTGTTGGGCTACATCAAAGAAATGCACGGCGAACGTCTAGTGAAGACATTTCAGGATCAGGAATAGGTTAGTTTTGTTTTCTTAGTTTGTTTGTTTGTTTGCTTCTTGGTTTGTTTGTTAGTTTCTTTCTTTCTTTCTTTCTTTCTTTCTTTCTTTCTTTCTTGAGGAACGAGAACGTTATAAGTCACATCAGAGTTAGCAAACTGAATACGCAGCTAAAAACTGGAGCTACTCCTTTTACTGTGTAACACACGCCCGCACAATCCAGACACAGCAGCATAATAAGTCATCGAGAAAGAAAAAAAACTAACCAGAAGTGAGGCATACGTATCCGCATTAATAATTAAGCATTCGCGCCATCTGGGCAATAGAAACACTACGCGCGCACACTATAAGCACTAGAAGCAAACGCTCAATGCAAGTATAGTCTCCGCAAGAATCCAGAAATCAAAGCAAGTTGATTAGGCTGCTCTGCACAAGGAAATCCAACAGGGCTGCCAAAGCAAAGAGACGACTTGGGATGGGTGAGCGCAGCTAAAGAATGATTTCTTACGCATTCAAGACCGACAGATCCGGTGTCCAGATTTCACCCGTTGGAATGTCCAGGGAAGTGAGACCGCCGTATTCGCTCGAGTTCCAGGAGAGGGCGTCGTCTGTCCACACCTGTACGTTCGAAAAGTTTCTTCGTTTTTATTGCTACGGAAATCATACTTATCACACTCGAAGCGTCGTCTGTCTGGCACAGCATCGACGGAACACGCGTCTCCCGTGCTTGGCGGGTTAGGTCTGCAAACCTTTTTGGTATGCTGTCGGGCGTACGTTTCAGTCTATGCAGTGTGGCCAATCCCCCTCGTGGGTACGAGTTATGTGTTGAGGCAACAACAACAACAACGACGACGACGACGACGACGACGACGACGACGATGACGACGATGACGACGACGACGACGACAACAACAACAACTACTACTACTGCTACTACTACTACTACTACTACTACAACTACAACAACAACAACAACGTTCTACTCAGTTGGCTCCGAAGCTGAGCCAGGCCGTCAGCCTACTGCTGCTGGCATGAGTGCCGTAGGCACAGGTGCCCTACACAGTTCCTGCAGCGCAGTTGTGCGCATGCAATGTTGTCTGAGTGGAATAGACGGCAGCCTTCAAGCAGCGAATGCCGTCGATTTGCCTTCGCTCTCGCCTCGTACCGGCCAACACGTTACCCTCCAAACTCCTAGCGAGAATCACCATCGCACCGGCTGCCACGCAACATGCGCCCTGAGCACAACGCTGGGCGCAAAGAGGCAGCAGCGAGATAGATGCCTCCTCAGATGCCTAGCCAGTCAGTCAGTCTCCCCGCAAACACCCTACTATACACGGGTGCCGCTATAGGCACCAATCCCGTGAATGCGCAACTGGAGCAGCGGTTAACGCTCATCACGACACAACGGTAACCTCCATGTCCGCACTTACAAAACAAATATCAGAGCTAGGTGTGACAGTCCTGGCAAAATTGTTCCTCAGATTATGAGAATGGCAGCCCACAAGCAAACGTCATGAAACAAAACACCGACCAGCACATGCCTTTTATATTAAATATTTTCATACCAAGATATTAGAAGTGCGAAACAATAACGGAGCTCGAGCCTGAAAACGATGCAACTTTATTGGCGCGGCTGTGAACTGCCTCCTAGCTAACATCCAACGTTGGACCCCCGGCAAAACGCGACGTGAGAAACAAAATAATTACGGATTACAAGCAAAAATAAACCGCGAAATGAAACTGCCTATTGAAATGGGGTATACCCAAGTTAACTTTTTCCATCTTACAATCATTCGTAATTAGGCTTCAAAGCAAGTTCGTGCCTCCGACGCAGGTTGCGTTGCTGGCTGTTCGGTGATTGACATTTAGTACCGACCCCGCCGCCGCTCGAAAACTGTTGCGCAACTCCCCTTAATAGCGTCGGTTTAATTTAGAGTCACAAGGAGGTCACGTGATCAAGCGTGGAGAAGGGAGTGGAGGTGAGCGCGCGTCTCGCCAATGCCTTTGGTCTCCCCATATATCCCCTTTCTAGCCCGGTCGTGGCTGCGTATGGTTGCCCGCGCGCCTGAGTGCATACGCAGTCGACGCACTGTACCTTGGAGTTAATCCGTGGCAGGTGCAAAGGCTAAGGGCGAGCCGGGATGACTGGTGGCTCCGTGCGCGCTGTAAACCCCCGGGCGTTTGTCGCCCCCGCGTCGCGTTCTCGCTCGTGACAGACGCAGCGCGCAGTTCCAGACGACAGACGGCGTTTAATGCGCTGTGGCAGAAACGTTTTAGTCTGTCTGCTTCGACGCATTTGATTTAGAGGCTCGCGAAAGCTCTCCAAGATGAAGTACCACTGGAAGTTGTCGCTCGAAAATATCACCCCTAGATGCAACTGATCTTTTGCTCTTTCAATGCCATCGCGGCTGATAAACGTTACGGGCAGGTTACGGAACGCTTTCGTCGCCGAAAACCAATTTTTTTACTAATCCAGTCGACAGTTTCATTTCCCTGTATCTAAATCACAATCTAAAACGTTGCGCGCGTACCACTTTTCACATTGACCCAATTTTGTGCAAATTTAAATTTAGCGTTTTACGTCGCTAGCTCACGGAAGCAGGAAAGCAAGCGTTTAACGTTTGCACAGCACCGTTAAGTAACCTATGCACACAAATATCGCTCAGCACACGCGTTAGACAAAATTCCGCATAATTCAGACAGACAACATTCAGACATCAGACACAATTTCTACTAAATGTAAAATTGGTGCCACATATAGTTCTCCAGGAACACTGAAAGATTTTGTTAATAACGGCTGTATAACGCTTTCGAGTACTTGTCCTAAGGTATTTTTTCCAAAGACTGCAACTTACCTACACACACTTAACCACTCATACTAATCATCCATAATGTTGCATCCATTTTTCATGAAATTTCACCATGATTTCAGACTCACTTATAAATCTTCTTGGATTGCGGGCGAAATTTTACGTTATTCTCAAAATGCAAACGCCGTACCTAACTCACGCACTTCGAACTTTGCTTACATCACTCGTAAAATTTCCCCTATTATCCCCTTCAAATTTACACAAGGTGCCTTGTTTAGTTCACCGAGGACAACGGTAACATTAACTGCGCGGCTTGTATTACGCATGAAAATATAGAGAGAAAACTAGTATTCACTAATCATTTGCACGGCTCGCAATTAAACGAGGAACGTGTAATTTTCTCCACTGATTTTGTCCCTAACATGGCCCCCATTGTGCCTAACGTGAACTCGGTAACAGGTATAGTTCTCGTGGGACAATCGAAAGTATTGCGGTTAACGACAGCTTAATCATTATTAAATTAATAATTATAAGACGCATGTCTCCGAAATGGTGATTTCTCATCTATTAGTGACAAATCTCGTTTGTGCCGCAGAGACCAATGAGAAACGTCGGCGCAAAGCACTCATGTCACGTATTAGTAATCAATCAATAAATCAATCAATCATTCAACCAACCAGTAATTTATTTCATCTATAGTAAGCATAATATTTATATCACATAATATGTATTTACTATTTTACTCTACATAAGTGGTGTGCGTGTCTTTTTAAGCAATACTCACAGCAGAACGTCCGAATGTGGAAAAATAAAACAAGCAGATAAAATTCAAAGACAAGAAAAACGACAGGGTGACCGTTCATGTACATCTAGTTCCTCAAGACACACAGGCACATGTATACGACATTGCAATACAGACACGCACAGATGCAATGGCGAATCGTCAGTACAGGCAGAATTCTATGTGTCTGCTAATCCAATCGCATCACTTATTTCTTCTAGAATAACGAATCTGTCAATAGAATGCCTTAGGGATAACTTCGTCGAATGCGATAAGACTGGCGCGAATTCATGAGCAATTGTGGCGCAACTTTTCCCGCGCATATTTTAGTCTCGAGAAATTCCAATTGCGCTGGAGCACTCAGTGCAGTGGCATCGCAAATGAGCGAGCGTCCCATATTCATTTGGGGAGTCGTGTCCCACCATTTATTGATCCATCATTTAGACTAATAAAATGTGAACGTGATCTGATTGGCAGACACTGTGGATCCCACGTACGCTTACGATACACTCCTGCATCTGCGCATGTCGTAACGGCAAACCTGCATATCAAACGTGTTTCTTTTTCTTAGAATATATAGAATTTTCAAAAATTGCCTGTGGCAGATAACGAAATTCTAATCCTAGAATTTGATTGCTCGAAGAGGCCGATGTTAGTTGCACAGTAAGTTGAAATGCATATTCAAGTTATTAAAAAAAATCACTCAATATGTTAGAATAGTATAGATGACTTTCAAGCACATATTTAAGTTCATGAATAGTAGATGCCGAATCGACAAGGTACTTCCGGACAACATTTATGACTAACTAACCAAATAGTCAATCCTTCTGAAGCATATCCCCAGTCTACCAGGCATACGCACCTGAAACAAATTCCAATGATGGCCCATGTTTCCAGATATGCATCGTCAAACTCGTGGTTATCACGATTACTTTTCTTTTCTTTAGAAAAGGACCTTTTATGCATGGAAGCACTAAAGTAACTGCTTCGTCAGTGTATTTTGTCCTCAATTTATGGAATTCTCGAAACTAGTGTCAGTATGACAATTTATTCCAAATGAATACTCCTTGCGAGCTCACCAGCAACAATTCGTAAATTACAATGTGTCGTAAAGCAATTACTTAAATACTTAAATAGAGAACGTTTAAAATTAGGTGATAAAGCATTTTTATTTCTTCCGCAAGTTTTGTCCGCCTGTTCGAGTAATCGAGCTCCAGAACTATAATTGTGCTACTTGAAATAGGCGATTTTTTAAAATTTCCCATGGTCTAAAAAATGTACCCAGCATATAATGTGTTTTCCAGCGTAAACAAATAGTTGCAATTAAGAAATCGTTCTGTCGTCTTCTTATAGTACTTGAAAGTTTCTTGTACTTTTCCTTCTTTTTTTTTTTTTCAGACAGGGACAGGAATTCACGGTGCAGTCCGGGACTATATGGCTCCCCCTTCTACATCGTATCTCGTAGCTCGCATTAACGTGTGAATAATTCTATTTTTTTTTTTGCTTAATTTCTTCTTCTATGAATAAAAATTGTATTAGCAGCAGTGATGAGCTATCTCTTCGGAGAATTAAGCCTTACTAAACCAGGAAAATTGAGACTTACGAGCAGCAGTGGTCCAACAACAGTCAGCCATCCCTCCTCGAGTTCCTGCGCGGAAAACGAATTGGGAAACTGAGGTCTCTGAGAACAAACAGACAAAAGAAACTCACGAATTCCCGTGAACACTTAAACCCCTGATGGCAACAGTCAAGTACAAGCAACCACAATCAAGCGGATGATCGGCTTTGCTTTTATCGGTCAAACTATTAGAGTCGCACTAAAAATACACGTCAGGTTCCGCTTGCTTGGCAGGTTAGACATAGGGACTCGCCAACAGGCTAACGTACTGTGTGCAGGTTGTCACTTACGCTACGGGCGCAGCAAGTTCGCGTGGCCCACACTTACGACGCTGACGATGTGGCGGTGAGGGAAGGACGCCTCGACCAAGGTGGCCGTGCTCTCGTTAGAGGTAGGGACGGGCCTCAGTGTTTTGTCGTACACGTCAGCACTCAGGAGCTTCTCGTGGAGACGCTCGATGTACGTCTGCATCCCTTGTTTCGGTGTTTCTTCTGGAAAGAAGTTAAAACGGCCTTTTGCATGTAGCGAACCAGAATAATAGGGGACCCGAATGGCTCGATCATATACGAAGTGACGGACCTTGCTAGACAGATAAAGCATAGTCGAAGTGTAACAGCTATGTTTAACTTAAATGCAGAAATAATAAGTTAAATGGAAATAAACGTGGACGAAAAGATTACTTGCCCCAGGTGGGGAGTGAACCCCCGCCCCCCGCATTACGAGTGCGGTGATTTACAAATTACGCCACCGTAACGGCCATCCCTCACCCATTTCTTGTTTCTCTCTCTCTCTCTCTTTCCTTTAAGAGTTCGTACACTAAATTAGTCCCTAGGAGTGTTAACCAGCTCCGCTCCAGGCCAAGATAGCGGACGTGCAATGCCCCTTTAACCGCTGGGGTCACGTGCCAGAATAACGCACCTGCATACATTAGGAAGAGAGAATGAGCAAAAAGCGCAAGTGTGTAATGCTTGCGACCTGGGCTTCTCGATACCGCATCTAAGTGTCTAATTGCGTAATGATAATTGACTTATTGACTCACGTCTAATTCAGCGGGCTCCTTCCTGCATGAATTACACTTATCCGTTTGCACCCTTACCAAAGACCAACGTATCATTCTGGCTACGCAGACTCTGATGCCGACGCGTTGTGGTGGCTCAGTGGCTTTCGGTGCTGCACTGGTAAGCACGAGGTCACGGGATCGATTCCCGGCCACGACTGCCGCACTTCGATGCAGGGAGGTGCGAAAACGCTCGTGTACTTAGATTTGGTTGCACGTTAAAGAACCCCGGGCCTTTCGAGTTAACGTGGAACTCCTCACTGTCACGCGCCTCATAATCAAATCAGTTTTGACACGTAGAACCCCAGAATTTATTTTTCTTACTTCAATATTTACATTTAAACTCGATATATTTAACGTGAAGCTGAAAGTAGTGTAATCCTTAGGTTGGAGGCGAGCTTTCAGGCGCGGTGTTCAGCAAACAGTTACTAATCAGGAACTAATATACTAAATACATTTAGTCGATTACCATTTCATTGCTACTTTATTCATTCTTATTATTAGAATATTACTTTGTAAGTGTTTATCTTCAATTGACATTTAATCTTAACTTGTTTTAGAAATCAGGCTCATGAAGATACAGTTTAGACTCAACGACGATTCCGTAATACGAGGCCTGGATCCGACAGTGTACGGGCTCAATAAGCCAGCCGTGTAAGAATCGCTGCTGGCCTTCCCGCTGACGATTCTGGGTTACTGCTTAGACTATGAGGCCTGCGCAGACTGACTATCATATATATGTACCCGTGCCTTCCCTTCCTTTCCCATACCTGAATTTCCCTAGCCCTCCAAACGTAGGCCAAAGCGCCGGAATATTCAATAAAGATCTCAGTCATTCAATCTTGGTTGATGTGAAATGTTGTTCGTGCTTTGTCAAGTCAAACTCAAAATTGGCATCTTTTGTTTTTCTTTTTCTCGGCTGACAATGATGTCACTCCCTGCGAGATTCTTAGCTTGGGTAAATCGAGCCGTTCTAGCAAATGGACTGTTCTCGAAGGGTGAAATTGGCACAAAAAAAAACTGCGTTGAAATGAGCAGAGTAACTAAAGAAGAAAGAAATTATAAGCTGCTAAAGTAAAATCGAATCAAAACGGTTTGGATGGCATGTGGCAGGCATTCCCTAGTAATGGCAGGCAGCTCACCGTTATCTTCGAAAGTAAAAGTGTACAATCAAAGCACTGTGCCAGTACTAACGTGTGGGACAGAAGCTTGGAAAGAGAGAGAGAGAAAGAAAGAAAGAAAACTAGAGGGGAAAGTCAGAGGCTAACCAGATTAATTGTCCGGTTGGCTACTCTGCACAAGGGGATGGTATAAGGGCCGAAATGATGAGAAGAAAAGCATCATCATCATCATCATCATCATCATCATCCTGCTTACGCCCACTGCAGGGCAAAGGCCTCTCCCATACTTCTCCAACTACCCTGGTCATGTATTAATTGTGGCCATGTTGTCTCTGCGAACTTCTTAATGTCATCCGCCCACCTAACTTTCTGCCGCCCCCTGCTACGCTTCCCTTCCCTTGCAATCCAGTCCGTAACCCTTAATGACCATCGGTTATCTTCCCTCCTCATTACATGTCCTGCCCATGCCCATTTCTTTTTCTTGATTTCAACTAAGATGTCATTAACCCGCGTTTGTTCCCTCACCCAATCTGCTCTTTTCTTATCCCTTAACGTTACACCCATCATTCTTTTTTCCATAGCTCGTTGCGTCGTCCTCAATTTAAAGAGAACTCTTTTCGTCAGCCTCCAGGTTTCTGCTCCATACGTGAGTACTGGTAAGATACAGCTGTTATACACTTTTCTCTTGAGGGATAGGGGCAACCTGCTGTTCATGATTTCAGAATGCCTGCCAAACGCACCCCAGCCCATCCTTATTCTTCTGGTATATGAGGTATTGCGTATAGAGGGTAGCCAGTTTTTCTATAACAATCTGCCCACCATCCTTCAACAAATCTGCTGTTACCTGATCCTCCCCAGCTGCCTTCCCCCTTTGCATAGCTCCCAAGGCTTTCTTTACTTCTTCCGGCGTTACTTGTGGGATTTCAAATTCCTCTAGACTATTCTCTCTTCTATTATCGTCGTGGGTGCCAATGGTACTGTATAAATCTTTATAGAACTCCTCAGCCACTTGAACGAAAATAGGGTAAGATAAAATTATATATGTATAAGTGCGCGCACTATAATTTTTTAATCACTCCCGACGCTTTTCAAAAGCCCGCTAGCACTTGGAGAATGACGGAGAAGCTATAGAGATTGCCGAGGACCATGCTACGACCGATGCAGTAGAATCTGATCGGCGTAACGTTATGACGTAGGAACAGAGCGATGTGGATGCGGCAAAGGGCACTAACTCATATTCTTGTTGGGATCAAGATGAAGAAGTGGAGCTGGGCAACCGTGCAGCGCGTACAGCTGCTAACCGGGCGTTTACTAAGTGTAGCTGGATGGGTGCCAATCACGATAATTGAAAAGTCATAGTACAGCGTCCGCAATGTTAAACTAACAGTAACTTTAATAATAACGCGATGTTAGCTACTCCAAATCTGCTTACACAGGCGATTTATGCGCTTCTCGCGAGCAATTACAAACATCAAACGCATAATTAACAAAAGAAACTTCTTAATCCACCTTCCTGCTGTCACGGATTTTGTATATGCTTATACTTGAAACGCAAACAAAATCTCATTCGAAGACAACTTCACTTTGTTTGATTCTCACGGGGTACTTCTGTTCAGACATATTCATAGTCAAGTTTGGCACGCAGTCAGCCAATTTCGCATTCAGAGGTGTGGATCTAGACACAACGTCGAGCCATGCGGGAACGTCAACGTGACGAAAAGGGAAAAAGTAGTTGCTAGTCTTCGCCAGCCTAAGACAACCCTAGCGAGTTTTAAGATAGCCGGTTCTAATGTATCGGACGTTCCCATCGACCAACGGTTACTAAAAGAAAAAGACGTTTTTTCAAGGACGTGCATCGAGCACTGGTTTAAAAATGGGCCTACATACTCATTTCCTTACACTGCTTCCGAGATCGAGCCACCGTTAGTTTTGCGTTGGCATCTCGCACGAATGAAGGTGCCTGTCATGTACAACGCTATCGCATTAACTCTATGACAGCTTCAACGTGACAGCAAAAGGCAGTAAAAAGAACAAAAACGCTGCGGCTCTTAAAGTAAGTAAACAACTTACCCGAAAGAAGGAGCCGTACATTACAGATCAAAACAAAGAGAATCTGTAGCTTCATCACGTCTCGACCTGCGAAAGATCGGTTTCTCTCGGCGCCGATTTCTTCAGCGCGGAATGGGGGTGTTCGTAAAGGATCCCTCCGTCAGGGGGCGGTACTAGAGATCCCGAGTTTCCTTCGGGAGGAAGCTGGCCTTTGCCTTCTTGTCTTTCGTTTCGGATGGCGCTATTTCGGTTTCAGTGGCCGTGGGCCAGTCCGCTAAGTCGACAAGTTCAGACCTCGACGTTCTCTAAAAGCTAAATTTCGTCTTTCTTGTCAGAAGAGACCTGTATGCTCCATTAGATATTTCCTATATGATCACATAGGCTTATATGGGAAAATACGGGCTTTCGTAGACGATTCCAAATGATCATGTGGGACTGTGGACATCGGTCATCTCGCTTTCTTCAATGGACCACGTGGCATCTCATTCCAGACGTATCGTACTACCCTTCTGGCAAAGTGAAACTTAAAGAGGCGTATAGAACATCGATGCTCCAAAGCAGGTTAATGCTCTAGATGCCTAGTTATTCGCAGGTCAATGCGTTAGCCATCTAAACGTGTGTGGAAGTAATCCCCGGGATCAAAACAAACTGGCAGTAAATAAGAGCCAGCAATGAATTCTTCGTGCTTCCTGTTCTTGTCTTGTTTGCAAGTCTATGTTAATGTCTTGCGAGCGTCCATGTGCCCGCCAGACAAAAGCACACTGCCGTGCTAAAGCAGGAGTTCAAGGGAGCCCACGCCCGGCTCCAGCTTTAGGATGGTAAACTCTTCCGGAGCCGCAATACGACCACGCTTTCCGGCTGATTACTTTGATAGATTATCGCTCTGACAAAATCGCTCGCGCGTGTGCGCACATTTATTGGTGTGGATATATTCTTTCGCCGCGCACTGCACTCCTGGAAGAAAAATGGTCGCACTGGGACACCTACGCACGCTTGCTGGAATTTTTTTACTTATTTCTGAAGCAGCACAAAGCGTGATGACATTAATGGGGCGGCCTGAGATACGTGCATCCCCTGGCAAGCTAACCTGCGATTAACAATCAGCAAGACCCAGCCGATTAAGCCTGTTTTCCTCACGTTTCTCGTCAAATCCTTGCTCGAATCTCGTCATTCGGGAGACCAGCGTTGTCGGCAGATGAGGATCATCACTATGGCCACCGAACACGTAATTCGGTGCTGCATTCGGGAACACTCAACATGCCACAAGTTTGCAAATGCGTAATCTATGCTTACCCATAGTCCCTCCTTCGCGCAAGACGATCGCTTTCAAGATAGAGCCAGCCTGCTGTGGAAGACGACGACGACGAACACGCGAGCAGTGACGCGAAAATGTGGGGGTGGGCCAACTTGAAATTTGGGGATAGTCCAACTTGTATTTGGGGATGCGTCAAGTGGAAATCTGGAGGCGGGCCAGCAAAAATTTCAGGGTGGGTCATCTTAAATTTGGGGTTAGGCCAACTTAAATTTGGGGTTGGGCCAACTTGAAGTTTGGGTGTGGCCCACCGTTCAATTGAACGCTGCTGAACATCCCTCGAGTCATGAACACCGCGCGGGCAAGCGAGCGCGTTGAGACGCTTGGCGCGTTTTCACCGGGCCTTACCGAGGCGCAGTCAGAACGCAAGCGAGAGCTTGTGTGGACAAGAAACTCGCGCATGCATAACGCAGGCTTTCGTGAGCGACAGCGAGGGTGACATGTCATCTCAGCGATGCACTCTACCCTCACCCAACGCCTCACGCACTACTGCGGCAGCTGCGCGCCTGGCGTTCCGGCTAAATTGCTACAATTAAAATAATTAAGTTATGGGGTTTTACGTGCCAAAACCACTTTCTGATTACGAGGTACGCCATAGTGGGGGCACTTCGGAAATTTCAAACACCTGGGGTTCTCTAACGTGCACGTAAATCTAAGTACATGGGTGTTTTCGCCCCCATCGAAATGCGGCTGCCGTGGCCGGGATTCGAACGCGCGACCTCGTGCTTAGCAGCCCAGCACCATAGCCACTAAGCAACCACGACGGGTCAGATTGGTACAATTGCATTAAAGGGGTTGGATGCGACGAGAAAATCTGTCAGTTGTCTACTATAAAGCCTAAGCACTCTTTGCCACCGCAAAGGCCATGGGTAGACGTGCACATGAGCTAGGAAAGGCAAGTAAGCAACACTAAGCAAGAATTAAGTCACAGCCGAGCCAAACAATGCTTACGCTATAGTAGACAATTCTCAGAATTTCTGTAGTTGTTTTTTTTATTTCGATAGCAATTATATGGACAGCTGAAATGAATTTTCGCCGTAGTCGTCGCCGCCGTCGTTCCGCGTACATCTGGGTATTTTTATGCCACATATATGTTTATGCAGGACAGTGCTGACAACCTCTGAAGTCAGTTTTCCGCTAAATGGGATAAAGTAAGTCCCTAGATTTCCCTAGTTAATTTTGTTTGTTTCTTTAACTATACACTTGTTCAATTTGGCAGTACCCTTTCTTTGCAAGATCGTTTTTATAAATTTTTGTAAACTAATGAAGTCATTGCGCTGAAGCCTAAATGACGTTACAGGGCAAGTTTTCACACTAGGATAGCTTTTCTTTCCTTCTCAAATTTTCCCTAGATGTAGAAAGCTTTATGTTAAGAAAAAGTTTATTTCGACAAGAAACAATATGAGCACTGAGTCACAATGACGGCACAATTCTACCAGGACGATAACATAAAAAACGAAACATGGCACGTTTTCAAAGTAGTGCCCGAGTCCTCACTTGCCAACATATAATCACATATACCCACCGAAAGGCAAAGTTACACATAAACTAAATGCCACATGTATAAAATGATGTTCCATATATACAGTGTACACAATGGTTATGTACAATGATGATGTGACAGAACACTTTACACAATTTTGAAGTGATGTGCACGAGATGTGTATGTACAAAAATGATCATGTATACGAGAGCACACACACACACGCAGAAATAACCTACGTTCTATGTGCATTGAATGAATACTTCTGATGACCTGGCTTGAAGAACCAGGTGGGTCGAAAATTAAGCCATGCGCGTCCATCAGCCACCGACAGGAAACGGCATGACCACTGTCGAAGGAACTCTTCTTCTCCAAGGAAGAACAACTCCTCCGACAGAAACGACAGTAGCTCAGAGTAGAGCCTCCCCAGAAGTGGAAACAGAGCGCGGCGACGACGTCCTGCGGCAACTGCCTCGCACCGGTTACGCCATAGAGAAAAGGCCCCCGCAGCAATTAAAGGTCGTGCGAAGCGGCCACGTGAGCAGCGACCAGATGTAACCAAGCGGTCAACTCCAAGGCCACGGAAACAAGTATAAACGGCCCTCCAAGAAAGATATCCTGGCAACGACGCATTGCAGCAGCACATGTTTATGGGGTTCTTGACGGTGGCAATTGGGACACAGCGAAGATGGGACACAGCGAAAATGGGACACAGCGAAGATGCCCCACCGCCCTAAGCAAAATGAACAACATTTCAAGGGTTGGCCGCAGTGATATAGGCTGCATGTTCAAGGTAGAAGCTATAATACTAACCACCAAAGTTGCTCAAACCAGATCCTATGGTCCTGACTGAATTATTCCGGAAAATTTTCAAATGGCAGTCAGCAAACAAATATGTCACAAAACATTACACTAACAGCGCGTGGCTTTTAGCTTAAGTCCTCTCTGATTACTAAGTATCATAATTTCAAAACAATATGGACGTTGGAACCTGAAACTGATGTCATTTTACTGGCGCGGCTTTTCACAGGCAGCGTAGTGGCGCCTATTCGATTCCATTACATGACGTACGCGGCGTGTTAAGCCAAATAACTATGGCGCACCAGCGTATGTCGCGCCCGCGTAGTCGGGCTCGCGAACACCTAGAAAACTGTCCGAAAAATTGAAGCGCAGCGCGAACTCTTGCCAGCGCTCTCAGTGCTTCGCACTTCTGGAGAAAGTACGAATTTCTTTCTTTCTTTACGAGAGCATATTTAGCATTTTTAAGACGAATCTTTTACGCACAAGCCACAACACAGGCAGGAAGCTTGATGTTCATGCTCTCAAGATTTCCCGCGTGAAAGTCGATCCCGTTCGTTAACTGGTTGCTCGAGTTGTGCTCGCACGGTTTCGACAGGGATTGGCGTGGGCAACTTGCGCATGCTGTTCACTCCTGAAGGAAGTAAATTGTTCAGCATCGGGTGTGCATGTGCACTTTGTTTTACCACGTGATAACCGGAGGCACCGGGCTTCCGACCAATGACTTTCCGCAAACTGTGTCTCTTCTCACTTGCAGTTCTAGTGCCTTAATTTTCCTGTCAACAAGGCAAAGCGATCACGCGCCATAACTGATCAGCAGAAGGTGAACAAGTGAAGCCTCAATCTTGCGACTTTAGCATAGATCCAATGTTTGAGCAAGAGGATTTGACTTCGTAAAGGCACCAACTGTCCTTTTTTAGCAGGAAAGAAAGCTGGAAAGAAAGAAAAGTTATGGTTCCAACATAGGCAAGTATATAAACTCTGCTGGTGAAAGCAGTTGTTGCTCTGACGAAGATAAACCCAACTGACGAAACATGTAAGCTAAGGAAAGCAGTTGTCCCAAGCTCTGTCAGGAAATGGCTTGGCGAAGCCAAGTATTTTCGCCGAAGCACTGGCTGCAGGCAAAATGTCTCCAGGCTCATTCTTCTTCGCCTCCACATTGATTTTGCACGACTGCGTGGATTATCGGACACGTTCGTCTGACACACATTTCCAAGCATTCTACGCCCTCAACAAGCCCTTCGGAGCGCCTCCCCCCCCCCCTCCCCGCAAAGGGTCACCCCTGCTTGTCCCGAGACTTCGAATCATGGCCAACTGCAAGGGAAAGTGTGAAACGCTACACGCGGGACGATCCCAAGATTAGTTTGCTTCTATATACGCTTCTATACCGAGCCACGCCGCGTCAGCCGGTTTCCATCACTAGGGCGAGCGGTGGGGGCTGCAGAAGACTCAAGGTGGCGATCTCGCTGCACAAGTGAGAGACGCCCACCCCGCGGAGGCGTCGGTCTACTCGCGAAAGGGAGGTGGAATGCACAACAGCGCCCCAGAGAAACAACGGGGCCGTCATTCGCCAATCGCGGGGGATCGGGCTCAGTAAGCCAGCAGTTCGGGCATCGGCCACTTCTGCTCACTGCCATTATCGGTCCAGTCATGGCAACGCCGCGCTTCTTAGTCTTCCCCTTCGCCATCTCTCTGATCGTCTTGTGCGTTTTCATGGCCGCCCCCGCTTTAGGTACGTGATCCTCGTGTTTATGTTTGCTTGTACTACTACAGCTATGAATTGCTAGCAGAGGCTGGAGTTCAGTTATGTGTCGCCTTACACGTTCAGCACTTGTAGCTTTGAACAAGACTCAAGTTCGCTATTATTAGGATGCACTAATATATGTTTGACTTATACGTAGTACTTATGAGTTTTAAAAAATTGGCCGACCGCATTTGCTAATTTGTTCGTTAGTCAGCTTGTTGGTCACGTTACGAATAAAGCATGGTACAACGCAACGCAAAAACAAAAGAATATTTCAGCAAGTATATGTACAGGATCGCCTCAACGATTACGCGTTTTTAATCCGCCAGTGCATCACGGCCACTCTGCGCCGACGAACAGATCGTACTTGCATTGGGCACTGGGCACTGGTCATCTCGTTGCCCGGCCCTACAACGCAGTTTATTCGGTATCTCCACCAAGGTTCACGTTGTGCGGCGCCTGCTGCATGCCGGATTCACAGCCGAACGCGCAAGCACATTGTGCCTGGAGTAAGAACGAACTGACTAGAAGCCACCTTTCGGAGGGCTCACCAAGTGGGCGTTCCTTGCATGCCGCGCCTGCCAATAGATGGCGCTGCGGAGAGCGCGCGTCGGTGGCTTCATGGAAGTTTCATCCCCCTTCCGATTGCGGGGAGCCTCTTAACACTGTCGAGGACATTACAGCAATTCTTCGGTTGAAACTAAAGTCCTCCGAAAGATTTTGAAGACTACAAAGTAGTTCTCAAGATCGAATCTCCAAACGCATCGAAGAGTTCGGGGGCTTATAACTGCTATTCGCACTAATTGATTTGGGGTGATTTCGGTGTAAGTTCTAAAGAGTTAAATGCTGGGCTAGTTGGTTATTTGGCATGAGAACCATCTTGAAAGGCAGCGCAACGGGACGGCACAGCAGAAAGGAAGACGAACACAGGTGCCTCCTAATTGACGGAGGGGGAGTGTCGGACTCTAAATGCTCATTTTATGTGCCGTCCCGTTGTGCCCTGTTTCAATATGGTTCTCATGTCGGTGTAAGTGGTGCCTGGGAATCTATGCGCGTACGAGAGCCACATACACAACGTCGGGTCTCGCGCTTTTTCTTTTTTTGTCCAGAATAACGTGGCGTGAACGACAATGCGGCTGACTTGCGATATTGCAGGTAAAAACAAGAATGATTAGTTCACGGTTCCGCAACTGCTGAAGAAAGAAGCATGATAAATTAAAATGAGAAAGATAAGGCCGGCCATAAACGCTCATGCAAAAATGGTGACAGATAAACTGTCTACAATATCGGCCGCACATCCACATAAGTCTTTGACTTTTGGGAAGGCTATAAAGACGTGTTATAAATGGCAGGGATTTACTTTCGAGAAATTATGGCAGTCTCAAGAAGTAGAGTGTTGCAGAACGGAATAACATTCGTCCTCCTAATTGACGGAGTGGGAGTACTGAACTCTAAATGTCCACTTTATGCGTCCCATTATATGCAATTCCTCGTGACTTGAGATGTTTGGTGGACTTGAAAGAATGCCAACATAAGAACAATTCATAAGAAAGGAGACGGTCAAGTTTATATTGAAGAAGAATGAACCCATTACTTTGCTTTGAGTAACTGAAAACAAACATTTATTGTTTGTTCTTCTTTTCCCGTGTGCCAGTTTTGATCCCTTTATTATGAGCATACTATTAATGAATACAAATTACCATTCACACATGTTTCAGGGGCGAAAGAAGTCGACCAGCAGGTAGTGAAGAAGCTTCGCCAAAACTTGACTGATTCAGCAAAATACGATAAAAACTACCAACCACTCAACAGTCATGCGTCCGACACAATAGTCAACTTCACAGTCTATGCCAAGCAGCTGAGGTACATGGTGAGTATGCAAATGGAACAGTCGGTGGCGGCGTTTTCGAGCATTTCAATGTAAATGAAGCCACGTGCTGCCCGCAAAAGCACAGGCTTAGGTGTCAGCTTTGAGCACCTAACAGAGCAGAAATACTGCTACATTTCAGTTGTTTATGTCAAATATCATAAGACTCATTTTTTTTTTATTTGATTCCCCTACATGGAAATTGCTTAAGCTTCTCCACTGCGAAAGCATCCGAGTACTTTATATGTATTCGCCCAAAAAAGAAAACTGTCGTTGGGCCGCCCTATCTAAAGCTGCATCTAAATGTGGAGTGTACTTTTGTTTCAGTTCTCCAGTATTTCCTTGATGCTGTTTCATTAATCGGAACATTGCTTACAATTTCCAGATGCCTGATTGGGACTACATGTCGATATCAGCATTCGTCTGCATGGTAAGTCAATTCGAATGCATTACTTAATTAAGACGCACTATTTCCACACACACGTAAAAATCAGCTTTAAAGCAACAATACATTGTACTCTTTTGCATGGAAGAACCTAACGCCTGATAACAATACACGAAGCGAAAACACGTAAAATGGTCTTAATTAAACCATCTGCCACAGGGCTTTAGGCATAACGTTTACTACGAGAACGAAAGACTGACCAATAGTCAGGTCAAGTTGATAGTTCCCCCCGTTACCGGGTCACTAAAGATAAATTTAAGTGAAGCTGGAAACCAACTATTTTTCAGTCATGATTATGAAAGGATAATCCTACCAGTCAAATCTTATTCCTTGTTTCCTTTTAGTTGCAGTTAAGGTTTACCTGGGAAAACAAATATATCAAGAGGTGACTATCCGAAACATCAAGTACTCCTTGCAGAACAAGGCCTGTTCGTGGCCTGTCGTCTCAGAACAAAAGCGTGCACCACATCTTGAATGTGAGCGGTGCTCACAAAGCACGTTCCACACATGAAAGTCACCCATCGTACACTGCGCGCATTACAAACACATCACTGTGAGCGATAGTGAGCTTTATAAACCCGATCAGTTCAGCGCATTCAGAAATAGAGCCAGTGGCCGTGACGCATGTACGCGTAGAACCCAAGCTCCACTTCAATTCCGATGCAATCTTTGTGCACTCCTCCTATTTTTGAGGGGAGGGGGGTTCGGCTGATAAGGTCGCCTATTTTTGTCTCCCCTATTTCTAAGACTGCCTAATGTGACCGAAATATGACTGCACGCACATTTTCTAGAAGCCAACGGCGACACACGAACGAAACCGAATTAACCGTGGACAAACTCAACAACAGTAAATATACCTTATTAATTACTGTCTATATTAAACATTTTTGTTTCTGTACATCCGCGGCTGACCTTTTTGAGAGGATAGTCAGCCATCAAACTGGCCAACTTGTCGAATCTCATTGATTGATTGATTGATTGATTGATTGATTGATTGATTGATTGATTGATTGATTGATTGATTGATTGATTGATTGATTGATTGATTGATTGATTGATTGATTGATTGTGGAGTGGAAATGCTGGCAAGAAGTACAATATGTCGTAGGCTTGTTTACAACGTTAAATTATTCAATAAAGTTGTTTCCATCCATCCATGATGATTGGTGAACTGAAACATTTAAGCTACTTAGGAGCTCGCAGACAAACGCGGGATATTCATTTGCAATTAAAATACACAGCAAGGCTAATCCCACTTTCCTTATAGTACGACGTGTAGACTTACAAAACAAGTCTTCTATAGTGTTCACAGACATCGTTCGGCTCTTATTTCGTCCCGATCTTCTTTTTTTCTTTCTTTTGGGACGCGTGCCGGAGCAGCACTGGATCGACGAAGGGCTGTCCTGGAACCCGAGCGAGTACGACGACATGCGCGAGGTGACGTTCGGCGACAGCGAGGTGTGGACGCCGACGCTGTCGGTGCACGAGAGCTACGGCGTGTACGGCGTGCGCCTCTTCTCGGCCGTCAAGACCGACCACCACGGCAACGTCATCTGGTGCCCGCTGGTCACGTTCGGCATGCGCTGCTCCATGGACCTGCGCGACTACCCGTACGACGAGCACCGCTGCGCCATGAACGTCTCCTCGTGGGCGCACGGCTACAAGGTCAAGCTCATCGGTGGGTGGGCACGTTGCGCGAGGGGGGGGGGGGTGTCTCGCATCATGCGCGTTGGAAAGAGCGCTGTCCTCTTTCATCAGTGTACTGACACGTTTTTTTTTTTTTTTTCGTTGTTGTTGGTGGTGGTGGTAGTTGCTGTTGTCGTTGCCGTCGTCCTTATCCTCGTTGTTGTTGTTGTTGTTGTTGCCGTCGTCGTCTTTTCGAGCAAAACAGCGCTAACACGCGACTCCGAACAAGAAGCCACAGGACACTACGTTGCATTCCACTGAAAGGTTACCCGGAAAGGTTTGGGGGCATGGAAGATGGTTTATGAGCCTTAAACGGCACGATAAAGCACTTAAAAAACACTGAGGAGAGTTTGTGTAAGCTTCGTGTTATCATAAACATTCCATTATTATACTTCTAACTTGAGCATCTGGTTTCATTTTGCCTTCCTTTCTTTTCGTTTCATGCCCTTTTAACGTTCACAAATTAGCAACCATGCAATAAACTCTCCCTATGGTGGTGAGCCCAGCGTTATGCGTCGTCCTGTCGCGTCAGCGTTGTGTGCTCTCAAATATATAAATACGTTGTGTGCTCCCAAATATCAAACTAGCCAGCTTAATCATTCGTTTTATATATGGTCGCGTTATCTTCGCTATGGGTGTGGCCTTGGGGGTCGGTTCACCGCGCTGCCCAGTCGCGAAAGTCGTCGTATTCGCGAACCAGTAAGTAAGTAAGTAAGTAAGTAAGTGGTCCTGATCCCTTTTGACTCAGGGCAGGCGTTTGTCAACGCCACAGGAGATGTTCAGAGTACAAGAAGGAAAGAAAGTAAGGAGAGAAAACACATAAAAGAACTTAAAAGAACTTAAAACACAGTTTTGTCACAGTCTACGAGTCCGTCTGGTTGGTCCGGTTTGTTTTTTTCTAGGCTCCAGTCGCCTCGGATTTCACTAAAGCCACGACAATCCAATCCGCCAGCGCTGCCGGTTCAAGTCAGCGCGTCCTATGGCGTCCCATTTGCGTCGCTGCTTGGTCGGCCGTCTTTATTTTAGGAGTTCGTGTAGCTGAGGAGGTCGGCTTCAGCGGCCACTCGCTGTGACTGGGCGGCTCTAGCCGGGCGATATCTGTGTGCGGGTTTCCTTCATCATCATCATCATAAAAACTTTATTGCAAGACTGAGGA
The DNA here is from genome assembly GCF_023375885.2 of Dermacentor andersoni. Taxonomy (NCBI): domain Eukaryota; kingdom Metazoa; phylum Arthropoda; class Arachnida; order Ixodida; family Ixodidae; genus Dermacentor; species Dermacentor andersoni. The sequence goes on along the minus strand of NC_092822.1, from coordinate 20,066,324 downwards.
GTTTGGAGCACGCAGGCTCCCGGGCCCCCGCACGACCCCACTGCACTCAAGCGTTTATGTTGCTTCGCTCCATAACGCCGGTAGCCCGATCAGTAGCCATGGTCTGCACGACCGGGTCTCCAGAGCGCAGCAGGGTCTCCCAGTCCTCCCAGGTCTTCAGGTGCTCGAGGCCCCGCGGGGGAGGATCCGCCGGGCAATGGGAAAGGAGGTGGAGAGCAGAAGCGCGAGGTTCGGGACAGAGATTACAGGCTGATGTGAGGAAAAGTGGGTGATAGTGAAAAAGAGTCAGAGGAGATGGGAGAGTGTGAGTTTGTAATCGGCGCCAAAGGGTTGCTCGTCGATTGCTAAGGGATTTGTGCGGTGCGGGGTACAGCTGACGCGCCGCCTTGGAGGCATTCGTCAGCTCGTTGAAAGTGTGCGCGCGCTCCTTCGTGAATCCCGGATCGGAGGCCGCAAGAGCCCGGTTTAAAGAACCTCGGGCTAAGAGGTTGGCGGCCTCGTTTCCAGGATTCCCGCAGTGCGCGGGCACCCAAATCAGCTCCACATGACGGGGCGGGGGTGCAACGGGCGAGTCCAGTATGCAAAAAGCAGGGACGTGGACTCGGCCTCGTGCGAAATTTAGGATTGCAGTTTTGGAGTCTGATAAAACATACCGTGCTTCTGTGTTGATGATAGCTAGGGCAATGGCGGCTTCCTCTGCAGCTTCGGGAGAGGTGTCTGGGGGGAGTGTGTGCGTTCCAATCGGAGAGAGAGTGTGATCCACCACGACAGCGACCGCTTCATCACCCTTGCAGGCTGCGTCTACCCATACGGCGTCCGGTTCCGAGCCGTAGTAACGGTGCAGCGCTGTAGCTCGAGCTCTGCGGCGCTTATCGTGGTGGTCGGGGTGCATGTTACGGGGGAGTGGCTTAATGAGCAGTTCGCGGTGTAAGGGTTTTGATATGGGGCGTAATGTCGGATCGTTGGCTGGTATCCGGATTCCAAGGGAGTGCAGTATGTACCGGCCAGTGTTGGTTTGTGTGAGACGAAGGTATTGTGCTTGGCGGTGCGCGTCTACAAGTTCCCCGATTGTGTTGTGGAGGCCTAATTGTAAGAGTCGGTCGGTAGGTGTATTTATGGGAAGGTGGAGGGCGACTTTGTATGCTCGGCGAATAAGGGCGTCTATGGCGTCAGTTTCACGGCGAGAGAGCTTGAGATAGGGGGTGGAGTAGAGTACACGGCTGATTACAAAGGCGTGAACAAGTCGGCATAGATCACGCTCCCTCATGCCTCTGTGGTGGCCCGAGACCCGGCGGATAAGGTGCGAGATCGCGCCTACTAGCTGCCTGAGTCTCCGGAGTGTAGTCGTGTGCTTCCTATCACTCTGGATATGCATACCAAGTATCCTGAGGGTTTCGACCTCTGGTATCGGTCTACCGTCCAGCTCGATGACGATGGGGGAGCAGGGCAAGTTGCGGTTCTTGGGACGAATGCACAGCAGCTCGGACTTCTCTGGGGAACAAGAAAGTCCTACGCTAACTGCATAGTTTTGGGTCAGATTGGTGGCTGCTTGGATGGTGTCCTGTATGGCGCCATCACTGCCATGGGTAGTCCATAGTGTAATGTCGTCTGCGTAGAGAGTATGTTTCAGGTGAGGAACGGTTTCCAATTGTCGTGCTAGGGGGATGAGTGTGATATTAAATAAGAAAGGTGAGAGGACGGAGCCTTGCGGGGTGCCTACGCTTTTTAGTGAGTATGTGGGGTAGGTGAGCGGGCCGAAGTGAACCTCGGCCGTGCGTGCTGTGAGGAATGCCTGAATGTAGGTGTACGTACGTGCGCCCACATTCAGTGGGGAGAGTGCAGTCATGATCGCGTGATGTTGGACGCGATCAAAGGCTTTGGATAGATCCAAAGCCAGGACTGCCTTGGTGTGGCTTGGAATGAGCGGATCGAAGATGTCATGGGTGATTTGCAACATGGCGTCTTGTGTGGACAAATGGGGGCGGAATCCCACCATGCTGTGAGGGTATAAGTCATGGTCTGTCATGTGCTGTGCGAGCCTCGCTGATACCACATGCTCGAAAAGCTTTCCGAGACACGAGGTAAGCGAGATTGGGCGAAGGTTTTGGAGTGTTAGTGGTTTGTTGGGCTTCGGAATGAAGATTACCTTTGCGTGTCGCCAAGACTGGGGGAGGGTGCCCTCTTTCCAGCACTGGTTGAAGTACTCCGTGATGTGAGTAATCGATTGATTGTCCAGATTACGAAGCGTTGTGTTGGTGATCTGGTCGGGGCCAGGCGCGGAATTGGTGCGGAGAGTCATGAGGGCTGCTCTGACCTCTGCCTCTGTTATGTCGGTGTCGAGTTCGGGGTTCGGCTGTCCTGTGTATGAGGGGAGAGGAGATGGTATGCCCGGTGAAGTGTATGTGTCGCGGAGTGTACCCAAGAGAGCATCGGGGTGGTCCATGTGTGTGTGTATGAGCCGGGTGACGTGGTGCTGGGTGGTGTTTCTTGTTTTCGATGGATCGATGAGGTGTCGGAGGAGGTGCCACGCCCTTTTGGTTGTCAGTTTGCCGGCGATGCCGTCGCATACTTGCCCCCAATTTGAGCGGCAGAGCTCCTCCGAATGTAGTTGAATTTGGGATTGTAAAGCGGCTAAGCGTTTCTTTAGTGTTCTGTTATGTTTACCCCGTTTCCACCTTTCTAGGAGGCTGTGGTAGGCCTCCCAGAGGTGGGCGAGTCGGGTGTCTAGTGTCGGGGTGTCTGTGGTGGTTTCAATCAGCTGCGTATGGTGTTGGATGTCAGTCTGAAGAGAGTCTACCCAGTCGGTGATGTCGGTGATGGGGTTGTCAGGGAGGGCAGCCCGCGCGGTTCGGAGAGCGTCCCAGTTAATGAGTTTGTGTGTCATGTAGGCGTGGCGGGGTGGTTTGAATGGGACAGTGACTTGTATCATGTAATGATCACTGCCCAGTGTGTGTTGTGTTCTTGTCCAGGTCACATCACGGAGGGAGCGGCTGATCACCAGATCCGGACTAGTGTCCATGCTGACACTGTTGCCGATCCGCGTAGGCATCTGAAAGTTGTTGTGGACGGAAAGTTGGAGGTTCTGCATGAGCAGCCAGAGCCTGCGACCTCTGTGTGTGGTTGTTTTATATCCCCAGTCAGTGTGCTGGCTGTTGAAATCCCCACCGATTAATACGGGGTGCTTCCCTGCTAGGCGGTACAACTCTCGGAGGAGGGAGTCCAACGAGGCCATCGGTTGGGATGGGGGGTGGTAGATATTGGCAATAAAGATGGATGGGAGTGTATGTGTATGATGGATAATTTCGGTGATCACGCAGGGCGTCTCTGATGTGATGTAATGTGTCTTGTGTGTTAAAGTGCGGTGCACAAGTGTGGACGCCCTGGGTCTGTTTGTGGTGTCAGAGTGTGTGGAGTTGTAACTGGGGAGTGTGGCCTGATTGGCGGTATCTTGGAGAAGAAGGATTTGGGGTGTTGGGGAAAGTGTAGGAAGTAGAAGCTGCAGCGGCGCGCGCTTGCCCCGGAAGCCGCGGCAGTTCCAGGTTATGATGTGAAGGGAGTTATTGTTGCCCCGTCCCGCCATATTGGAGCGTAGAGGGATGAATAAGAGGGGTTAGTCTCGCGTCTATTGGGATGTGAGGTTCCATGGCAGTTAGTTGTGCTGTGGGGAGAAGGGGGGTAGAGAGCGGGGGGAGCTGCGTGAGGCGTGCTTCGAGGAGGTTGACCATTTTCTGAAGCATAGATTCCATGCAGCGTTCCAAGTGCGTCTCCACTTTCGTAGTGAGGTCAGTGATGAGAGCATTGAATTTGCTTTCGAGGCGAACCTCAATCTCTTTGAGTTTTTTGTCAAATTGGTCGGAGAGTTCTTTCAATTTGGAGTCGACATCGGTCGGCTCGGAGGTGAGGGGTGGGGGAGCGATACGCTGTTTTTTTGAGGGGGGTGATTGAGAGGGAGCGGTGTTGGTTTGTGATAGAGTAGGAGGTGAAGTTGGGGGGGGAGTGAGAAAGAGTAGGAGAGGGAAGTGAGCTCTGAGTGAGGACTGTGAGGCGTCTTACCTCTTCCCGCAGGGCCCGGAGCTCCGCTTCGTTGTGGTCCGGAGTTTTCTGGGCGGGGGCAGGCGGCGATTTTCTTGCACGGTCGGCCCAGGTGAGGTCCTGCTGGGGCTTGTGGCTACGGTCACGTGAAATGGAGCGCGCAGTGCTTGCACTGCGCGATGACTTTCGCGGGGCTGGCTTCTGCTCCCGGGTTCTTGACTGGCGTCCGGTGGTTGGCTGGGTGCGTGGTGGCGGGCGTGCGTACCGGTACTTACATTGAATGTTCCCAGTATGATGCTCGTCCCCACAGACAATGCACTTGGGTGTACAGGTTGGGGGTTCCGTTGGCGTGTGCTTGTCACCGCAATTGTGGCAACATCCACTAGTTGGGACGGGACAGACATCCTGGCGGTGTCCGATACGGCGGCAGTTGTAGCAAGCCTCCATTTTTGGTCGATGAGGAAAACAAGTGTGACTACTCGCCCAAAAGCGGACAGCCTTTGGCAGGGGGCCGGTGGCGAAAGTGATAATAATGGATCGCTTTTTCCCGAAGGGCCGAGCGTCAATAATTGGTAGTTGAGGATTGAAAGGAACAAGTCCTTTCAGGGTTTCATCGTGCGACTCACCGCTGTGGGCCATGTGAATGACACGCCTCACGGCATCATCGGGCGGAGCGAGGTATGCGGTGACATCAGTTGCGCTCGTGCCGATGCGGATTGACGTTATTTGGGCATAAGCTCGAGCTCGAGCCTCCTCTGGAGTGCTGATCGTCAAGGTATTGTTGGTTGGATGCAGCCGCACCTGGTCCTGAGCGAGCGCTTCCTGCAGATGGATTTTCGTCGCATCACAGATTGCTGCGAAGAGCGTCCGAGGGGTCTCCTTGGTTACGTCCAAACCGCCGCGGGGTCGGACTACGATCTTGAAGTCTCCCCGCGGGAGTTGCGGGAGAGGCGCGTGTCGCGTACGGAGCGGGCGCTGCGCAGCTGGCGGCGCCGCAGCTCGGGATATCTCGGCGGTTGAACGGCCGTCGCCGCCCTTGGGTTCCGTTTGGGGAGAGTGAGTGGCAGTCGCCGGGCGGTACTGTTTGCGGAGACGCAGGACAGTCTCCCATTCTCCGTTTAGGGCTTCGGCGGGGTCGATGTCAGTGCCGTTTACTTGGTATTCCATGGCTGGGTGGGCTGTGGGGGTCACGGACGCTGGGCCTAAGACAGGCGTAGCCTCGGCGTGCACCAGGGAATGCCGCTTCCCATACGACTCCCGGCGAAAGCGGCCCGGGCAAGGGCGGTCGAGGGCGGTCGGTGAAGGTCGCGTAGTCTCGGTGGTTGCGGAGCGCGCCGACGACACGTCCGTTCACTTCGGCCTACCGATTGGAACTCCTTTCCTTCACCTATTCGGCTCGCCTGCTCAGCCGTTCCCACTGTTCTAGCCGGATCTTCGTAGTCTCGGCGCGTGCTGTTCGGTCCTCCTCGGTGAGACCAGTCAGCGCCAGGCTCTCAGCCAGGGGGCACGATCGGGAAACTGCGGGAAGTCTCGGACACTGTTGTAGCACGTGGAGAAGGGTTTCTTTTGGTGCACCGCACAAGCGGCACGTCGGATCCACGCCGAATAGTTCGTGGCGGCGTTGGTTGGTGAGGAGAGCGCCAGTGCGGGCTTGAAACAGCAGGGCGCTGCCTCTATCTCCTCGGTAGTCTGGTGATGGGGACGGTTCCGGCTTTTGGTGGTAATATAGTGCCAGGCTTTGCTTTTTTGCCACTGTCGTGCGCCAGATCGTTTTTTCAGCCTCATTGATTTCCTTGATGACTGCCTTGCGCCAATCTGCCTCCGTCTTAGTGTCGTGTTGTTTTGAATTTTCGCTGTATTTCGTGTCTAGGGACGTGTATTTCCGAATCCAAGCCGTCTTGATGTTTTTGTATCTTAGGTGTAGGTACATTCTGCGACTGTAATTTGTGTTTGCCATGAATTTGAGTCTGCCGGCATATTGTAATTTGGACCGCGCCTCCCTTGCCTCGTACGGGAACCAGCTCATTTCGCCGCTTACTGCTGCGTTTGCAGTGGCTATGCTGCCCCCTAGCATCCAACGGCCTAGTTCTGTTTGGTGACGCTCCAGGCATTTTATGGTTTCACTGGAGTAGGCCAGCACATCGTCTGCGTATGTTGTCGCTGGTACTGCCACTCCCTTCCACAGTGTGCGTCCGACAGTGTACGGGTTGTATGAATGTCTGGCCAAGTGCCAGATGCGGCCTTTGAGGCGATTAGATTTATTTACTAGTGCTTTTTGATGCGGATCCAGAAAGTTTGGCTGGTCACTGAGAGTTATGCCGAGGTATTTGTATTCCGATGTTTTTTTGACGAGGTTTCCTTGGAGGGTGAATTCATTGTTAGTGTTGCTTGTATTTATCCCCATCCACTGTGTTTTTTCAGTGTTAAACCTTAGCTGGTCGGTTCCTGTGACTTGGGAGCAGATGTCGAGCTGGTGTTGGAGGTCAGCTGCTGATTCTGCTAGAAGCACAATATCGTCCGCGAATGCCAGACATGAAATTTTGGTGTATTCTTCTTGTTTGTCAGTTGTTATCGTGGATAGGCGGAGGCCTGGTCCTTCATTGTCTAATGTTTGGAGTAGTTGTGTGATGTATATGTTGAATAATGTTGGGGACAACGGGCATCCTTGTTTTAGTCCTATCTTTTGCTCGATTTTCTTCGACCTTAGTTCATGTAGTGTGTACACTGCTGTGCAATCCGTGTATAGGTTCTTGAGCAGGTCTATGCTTTTACAATCTATTCCATTGCTCAGTAGTTTTTGCCAAAGCCTCGAGTGGGGCACACCGTCATAAGCTCTTTCCATATCAAGGAAAGCCAGATAAAGCGTTGATTTTTCTTTATGTTTCATCTCCATAGCCTGGGTGAGAGTGAATATATGGTCACTTGTCCTGCGGTTTAGTCTGAAGCCGTTTTGAGACTCTGTGAATATGCTATTTGATTCACAGAACTTTTGTAGTCTTCTGTTGAGGATAGCGCTGAACAGCTTTTGTACGTTGCTCAGTATAGATATCGGGCGATATGAATTTAGTTGTTCAATTGGTTTTCCTTTGCCCTTGTGTATGAGGATCACTTTTGCCTCTTTCCAAGCTGGTGGAATTTGGCCCGAATCAAGGATGCTGTTGAAGTAGTCTAGTAGTACCTCTCTTGCTTTTGTCTTTAGTGCTTTTAGGAATTCGTTGGGGATATCATCAGGGCCTACTGCTTTTTGGTTTTTAAGGTCGCTGATGCTTCGTTTCAGTTCTGTTGTGGATATCGGGCTCAGTATGCTATGTTCTTTTTTTCCCCTCTTCATCTTATCAGTCGCTGTGTTTAACGGCTGTGGTGTGGTATCGTTGCCAGTCATCAGATGGCGCCACAACCGTGTGACTCGTGAGTGCTCCATTTCAGGTCCTACTGGAGGCACTCACTGCTTTAGGAAAAATGCCAGTAGCGATGGTGTTTGTCAGTGCGTCACAATAACACCAAAAAAATATGGCACCTACGAGATCTCAGCGCTTATCGTAAATATCTGTAGTAGCTTGCCGCCAAACGTATCGCTGGTCTCACCTCTCCACTTATCATTGGCCCCTCTCTCTTCCTCTCTCTCTCTCTCTCTCTCTCTCTCTCTCTCTCTCTCTCTGTCTCTCTCTCTCTATCTCTCTGTCTCTCTCTCTATCTCACACTCTCATTTTCTCTCTCCCTCTTACGCGTCAGACAGTCAAACGTTTCGCTTAAACGAATTGTTCGGAAAAACGAACAATTATAAAATTACAGGACTGCAAAGCAACTCCACGTGTTTATGTTTCGCTTGAGCGAACTGCTTCTTAAAGTCTCTTGAAAACACTCTGGTGAGTAAGGATAGTATGATTGCTTTCGATTAGTGACTATAACGTTTACCAGTCATCTGCCCTATTGCATTGACAAAATAGCAATGACGATAATAAACAGTCGCCGTGGCAGCTCTGTGGCTGGCGTTGCGCTGCTTAACTCGAGGTCGCATGTTTGATACCGGCTGCGGCGGCTGCATTTCCATGTGTGGCGAAATGCAAAAAAAGAACGCGCGTGTGCTTAGATTTACGTGCACGTTAAAGAATTCCACGAGGTCAAAATTAATGCGTAGACCCCACTACAGCATACCTCTAGCCAGATCGCGGTTTTGGCACGTAAAATCACAGAAAATGATTATTTTTTTTAATGGACGGTGCTTAACATTGTGACATGGTGTTAACTTCGTCGCGTTGGTAGTTGATAGAAGACCTGAACGGGAACTTGATTAACGGGACAGAAACAAAGTAGGAGATCAAGCGCGGTGTTGATTGTGTAGTCGTTACTTTGCTTCTGGAACAGTTCGCGGCGCACTTTTGCAAGTTTGCCTGTAACCCGATAATTCCAACGCGGATTTCATCGTTGATCGCGCTCCCCACGCCCACGTCTTCAGAGCCTGCTGCCCAAAGCTCGTCTCATGTCTTGTGTGTCACATTTTTTTTTCGCAATTCTTCATGCACTTGTGATTGCAATTTTAGAATATTGGAGAAGAGTAAGTGGTCCACAGTAAGCGGAATTTTCGACATTTCGTGCGAAATACCTTGGACACGTTGCGAAAAAAGGCCCGCAGCCACTTTTATTTTCTTCTTTCCTTTTCATTAAGAAAGCCAATATATAAATTAGTTATCAGTTATTAGTCTGACCAGAAATACTGAATAAATCGTTTTTTTTTCCCTTATGTTAGTTTTTGCTCCTGTACACTTTCAGCTTCACTTTCAGTTCTTGTTTGTATGTCAATGTAGCTGATTTACTTTGCCTTGCATCGTATTTGTATGCTACACTGTAGCCAGTTGTAATATTTCAATCGCAGTAGGTGACATTACTGCACAATTTCCATTTGCCATGATATTTTTTGTACGGAAAAAGTAAGCCTTAGTCAGGTGGCGTACCGGATTGTAGCTCCATTTGTTGGTTTGTACACAATGAACCGGAGCAAACTCGCTGTTATAGAGTATCAGCTTGTCAGCAAACTTCTTATCGTTTGTGGATTACCGGGTTACCGGATAGGCAAACGTGAGCGGCCGGGTTGGTGTCGCCACTAGGTGAAGAAATCTGAGACAGACAGACACAGAACTAACATTGTAGTAACCAACTTTATTCCACTTCGCTGCTGGCGCAGATTACTAGTCGAAGCGTAATCAGGAACACGTCGCCTTTTTTAAAAGAAATCGTCAAGAAGACTTATGTAACACGATAGAGCGCCTAAGACATTGTGATTGGACAAAACATTACAAGATGTCGCTGCCAGCCTTGTTTCCGTATGCCTCTCCGGTAACCCGGTAAACCGCAAGCGGTGCACTTTTAACGTGCCCGCTATTCCCGCAAACGGGGGTGGTTTGGGCTCATTGCCGGATGTGCAGAGGAGTAGCCGGAGCAGTGCAGCCGCCTGGTGGCGTAGAGCTCAAGCAGACAAACACATGGACAAAATTGCAGGAACCTACTATATCCTGCTTCGTTGCTGGTACAAATTTTCGGCAGCGGCGTAATTGTAAACAGGATTCCGCAGCTGTCGAAAATCTACACCAGCAGCTCCGCAAGCTATAGCAATTGGCTCTGTGTGTGGTTAAGCTTTGCACCACCAGCTGGCGCCACCAATCTGGCCGCTCACGTTTGCGCCCCCGCTCAACAGGCAAACTGCCCACGTTTGCCGGAATACCGGACGCACTAAAATTCTATAATTTTGCGGGAAAGCTATAACTCTCAACTAAGTCAAGCCGACGATCGCTTGCGCGTCCTCAGGCAAGCTTGCCAAGAAGAACTTCGACGAAACGCATCCCGACTGGACCGGCTACTTTGAGTCCATGGACACGACCGAGTTCCTGCACCCGGAGCAGGGCGCCGACCCCGTGCTCAGGTTCACGCTGTTCGTGAAGCGAAACTCTCCGGGCTACCACTTCACGGTGGTGCTTCCCTGCGTGGCGGTCTCCATCCTCACACTGTTCATCTTCTGGCTGCCGCCTACGTCCGGCAAGAAGATCACGCTCGGCTGCGCCAGCATCGTCGTGATCCTGCTCATCATCCAGAACCTGAGGCACGATCTTGGCGATTCCGTCCACGTGCCGCGCATCGGTGAGTAGCGAAACATTGCGGGGCGAGGGTTTGCAGTTACAGAAAATGTCTTACGTGCGTTCCTTAATGGTGAATGTGCTTTAGTAAGCTTCACCGCAGTACAGTTGTGTATTCCGGTGAGATCACATAGTGCGCGAAAATCGAAAAAAAAAGAAAAAGTGGAGATTTAACTCGCACATTTAGAAACTGAAAAGCGAAACTGTCGTGAAGCCGTTAAAGAAATCGCGTGCGAGTGATTATATTCTGCATGTCCTTTTGCACCGTAACGATTACCTGCCTACCACTGAAGACGACAAGCCGCGGCGACACCCCACCCCCCTCCCCCCGGGCCACCATGTCCCCCACGTGACCGCGCATTATGTTGCCTCCCGGTTTGGCCCCCCTTTACTGTGGCACTGTATCCAGGGTCAGCGCGCCGACTAGAGCAAGCCGATCCGGCGCGTTGAGGCGAGAGGAAGCACGAAGCGGTCGCTCCCATCAGCCTGCGCTCTTCATCACACCGGCCTTGTGGTAGCGAGTGTTCGCGGTCATCGAGTAAGATCTGACCGGCCTTGTGGTAGCGAGTGTTCGCGGTCATCGAGTCAGATCTGACCAGCCTTGTGGTAGCGAGTGTTCGCCGTCATCGAGCGAGATCTGTTCATGGTTGCCTGTGCGTGCGTGTCACAATGCTTGTTAATTTAATTGGTCAGTGAATGTTTACCGAAATTTATGCGACCGACAAAACTACGAAACTTACTTCGTGTAGTTCCCCAATACTGTGTTTTATGTGTGTGTGTGTGTGTGTGTTTGACAGCTTTTCGTTTAGAAGCTCTGTGGCATGAGCGATGTATATATTGCTATTTCAATTTGATTGCGGTTCCGAAAGATTTGAAAGATATATTTAGGAAAATGTCACAAAGGTAGTCAGGGCCATTGCGGTGGTTACGTCATAAGCGTCGAGGTGACCTCAGTTGAAACAGTGGCTCCATTTGCAGTCGATGTTCGACGTGTGTTATTTCTTGTGAAAAATCGTGAATATTGTCGCCCATTACAAGAACAACAAACATATACATCTATATATATCGACTGGCTAGCCTCCTGGTTAGCTCAGATGGTAGAGCGACTGTACCGGAATGGCGCTCGTCCCGGGCTCGAGTCCCGGACCAGGACAAGTTTTATGCGAAGCATATTACTAGAGCTCAACCCAGCTCCTCAGGCGCGGCGGTGTCGCCTTCAATACCACGTGACACCGTGACGTCACGACAGAGGAGAAACGGGGCTCCAACTCGCGCCGTCGCTCGCGGCGTCGCGGTGGTATATAAGCAGCTGCGCTTGTTTCTAGGTGGCTTTGGCTCAACTCTTGCAAGATGGGCTGGGTGGGAATCGAACCAGGGTCTCCGGAGTGCGAGACGGAGACGCTACCACTGAACCACGAGTACGATGCTTCAAAGCGGTACAAAAGCGCCTCTAGTGAATGCGGTGTTGCCTTAGAAACGAGCTGTTTCTAAGGCTCAGGCGTGCGTCGCTTGCTCAGGCGCACATTTCGTTGCCGCGCCGAACGCTGCGTTGCTCGACGCTCACCGCGTCCAATGCGGGGCGCGTAGTCGCTGCGCCGTAGCTCATTGTCTTACACCCCTTGGCGGGTTGACGGGAACGCTGTCGCGTTCCACTCTTGAAGGCGAAGCAGAGTAACGCATGAGTTGTTTCTTCGTCTAGCCGAACCAAATATAGCCAAGCAACAGCAGTTCACCAGGCTAAACAGTGGTTCAACAACTAAAATAAAGGCTAGTATGCTTTGCATCCTGGGCTTAACCTTAGCTAAGCCACAGTCATTTTTTTTTTTCTTCAACTGCGAGGATTTCTTTCTCAGACACTTACATGGGTTTCCTTTGTAGTGCAAAAGGATAGAAAGTTGGGCGAGTTGGTGCGGTAACATGATCTTGGATTGTAGCGCGATGTGACACGGACACAGACTAGAAGCAGACAGGACGAGCGCTAGTCTGTCTCGTCCTGTCTGGTTCTAGTCTGTGTGCGTGTCACTTCGCGCTACAATGCAAGATCATGTTTTCCGGTGTAGCTTCGTGCTGAAAAATTCGGGTGGATGCCCAATTTTTCCCTTCCATGTACAGGCGCTCCCAGAATAATTCGGAACGCCGGACACGCAGCTGCTCGTCGGCGGAGCGCGCCGGCGGATAAATACAGGCAAGATTTGCGCATGCGCGGTCTCCCTAGCGAGCAAGTTTAGCTCCCTAGTGCATTTAGATTGGCGTTGCCTTGCTCCAAGAAGGTAGCGCTAGGTGCCCTGGGCGAATGAATGTCTAGCACAGCACGCATACACTGTAATCCATAAATAAAGGCTTGTGGATTCCTTGCAGCGTATTCTCGCCATGGTCTACATCCCGTCTGGGAGATAGCAATGCTTTGCGTGATTACATGCTAGTGAGGCGGCATGGCTACAACGGCATCGCTGCCTTATTTTTCCACCGTGTTAGCCTGTCCTGCGAAGTATTAGCTCTTAGTAAAATAGCTCCCTATCCGTGTTACTACCAGCTTCCTAATACGAGGACAATTACCACTATTACATGACCCCTCTTGACGGGTGCGTCTGCGATAGTGGCAATAAAAGTTTCAAATACGAAATAACGCGGCACGTTCATCAAGGCCAATTTCACGCACAAGAACTCACTTCATGCAAAGGGCACTCTAATGAACTCTTCACGACTCTAGTAATTTATTGGCGCACCCCGTTACGTGTTTCGCATATATTGTGCGCCAATCAATCACGGAATCTGGACCATTGGTAGCGTATTGATCGTATTGATCAATACGCTACCAATGGCGTATTGATCGCGTGTCGGCGTTTGTTGGCAAAGATACTCATTTTCATGCTCATTTTATTTTGCTCAGAGGAAATAAACAATGATAACCATGGGTAGGTTGTGTGAGCTGAATACAAAAAAAAAATAGTAAGGAGAACATAGTAAATCTAAATGACAGGAAGAACACTGGGTTTATTTTTTCCACAGTAAACAAAAAAAATCGAAACGTAACTGTTTCGTCTAAAGCTTTTGGCATGTTCCGCTATCAATACCTCGCGAATGCGCCGTCCCCGTGAAGCGCAGCTTGTATGCGGCGTGGAATTGGCTCGTAGAGCGCATCTACGAAGTCCCTCATCTCACCAAGGCGCTTCCACTCGCGCGTTACGGCGACCCAGAGCTCGTCGGCACTGGCCCCTCCCAGATTCAGCTTGCATAAACTTTCCTTCATCATGCCCCACACGTTCTACATAACATTGAAGTCGGCACCTTTCGGAGGCCAGTCAAGAACGCGAACACCACGTTCTTGAAGAAGTTTTTCCACCGCTCTGGCGGTGTGCACCGGGCCCAGGTCTTGTTGGAACAAGTAGCAGCCATATTTAAATGGCCCTTCCAGAGCGTATGGCAATAGGTGGTAGTCCAGAATTTCGCAGTAAGCTTTAGCTGTGAACGATGGAGACAGTCGGATTAGCGGACCGAGGCCCTCTTTGCTAATTGCTCCCCAAACGTTGATAGTACAGTGGCAGCTGCTGTAGATCTCGTAAACATACTCAGGCTCGTATCTACACGAAAAGAAGGGAATAGATAATGATCTTATCAGATTAAATACCTTTTGCGCGTCCGAAGAATTTGTGCTTAAAAGATCAGAAAGAAAATGAAAATACCTGCAGTTATATGGTCTCCATACGCGGCGCTCTTGACCCCATCTAGATGAAGATGTCGATTCATCTGAGAATATGACTTCCTTCCATTCTTCAGTCGTCCAGCGCTCATATGCCCTGCCAAACTCAAGGCGCCGGCGTTTTTGGCGCTCCGTAAGGTGTGGCTTTTGTGCCGCGACAAATCCACGAAGACCAGCCGCTCACACGCGACTTCTAATTGTTTCCTCACTGACTTGCACGTTCAGGGCTGTCTTGACCTGGCGGGCGCTCTGAAAACGATTAGCAACGGCTGCAGCAACAATGAGAAGTCGGACTCTTCCGACGTGCATCGGTGTCGTCCCGATCGTGCTGTATCTTTGGCCATCTTCATCCCTGTATGCTTGGATTATTCGGTTGACCGCACTTATAGACTTTCCTGTGAGGCGGCATATCTCACGTTGAGGTATACCTTGTGAACTGAGCCTAATTATATTTCTCCGCACATTCATCGGCACTCTTTTCGGCATGTTGCCTCGATAGGAATAGGGCGAAATTCCCGTAACTGTCATTGTTTCAATGTGTTCGTATCTCTTTATCAATCGAGCCGCCGATATCATCACGGTTGCATCAGACGAAAACGCCGCCCTTTGCCAGCGCTAGTCACTGTCACCTACCGTAAATATTTTGAGCAAATGATAAATATGGCCCACACGAAAAATGAAAAAAAAAGGCGCCCAAGCACCCGAACATGCAGACACGAGCGCTTATGCTCCAATGCGAGTGCATGCGCAGACACAGCTTGTCACAGACACCACCGGCCAAGCCCCCCTTGACAAAACGTTAAGGGGCACCTAGGGCTACCGTTTTGCAGCAACAAAACAAACTAGATGCACTAGGGAGCCAACCTTGCTCGCTAGGGAGACCGCGCATGCGCAGACAACGGTACTACTTTTTCCACGGGCCCGCTCCGCCGGCGAGCGGCCGCGTGTGTTGCGTTCCGAATTATTCTGGGAGCGCCTGTACTTTACTCCACATCGCGAGCTTCCGCAGAACTGATTTGCCAATGTCAGTGCTCAAACCTGCAAGAGATGTAATTTTACTGGCGCCGCTCTTCGCGGGTAGTGTAGCGGCGCCTGTGCGGTGTCATTTCATGACCTGAAATATAGTCGCACCCGCGTATGTTGTGTCCGCGTATGGTTAGAACATCGTCCGAGAAGTACAAGCGCAACGCTGAACCTTGGTATCAAAGTCAGTGCTTCGCACTTCGGGCAAAACTGCCAATTCTTTCATCACGTAGTTCATATGGCGATATTTCTACGTTTATTAGCAGAGAGAATGAGGGCTACACTTGCACCTTTAATGCGTTAACATGCGGAGTGTCAAAGTGAAAAAAAAGTGACAGTGGTCAGCTCTGGACCAGCGTCAGTTGTACTTCGCTCCTCGAAGAGGCAGGACGGTGTGTCGAGTGAGCTCCTAAACAACACTTTGCAAATATGGTTAACGTGGCTTAAAACGCGGATCCGGGACCTTAAAAAGGTGTGACGTAATGTGCAAACGTATTTCTCTCCCATTTACCTCTACATCGCCACCGAATGATCCTGAATTTGGCACCGCGACATCAGCACTGGAACGTCACTGTGACGTCCCGAATTTCAAAGCAACCTCGCATTTCGCCCGTTTCAGAGCAGGAAACATCCTCAAAACTTGCTACTTTGGGCCTCCTGTTCGACTGTGATGCAATGAAGACCTTCTTTTACCTATAAAACGCCAACTGCAAGCAACTCGACGTCGTCCCGATTGTGTATGCGTGTGTGTGCGTACGCAGTCCAATACTTGGGCACCACGTGCCTAGCCATCGCCGTGGCGACGCTCATCTCGGTGTTGGTGCTGAACATGGTCAAGAGCCCGATGGTGTTCCGGCCGCCCGATTTCCTCGTGTCCCTGCTGTCGGGCGTGCCGGGTCGGGTGCTGTTCCTGTGCCCGCTTCCGGCACCACGCGCCGCCGACCACGAGCAGCTGGCCGACGCCACGTCTCCCCTCGACAAGCAAGACATCATCACGCGCCAAGAGTGGTTCCTGGTGGCGCAGGGCATCGACCGCGTCGTCTTCCTCATGTACGCCGTCTTCCTGCTCGCCTACCATGCCTGAGGTAGGTGCGACGCGTTGCTGTCTCTATGGCAACGCCTTGATCTGAACGAGTTTGCTCTGTCCCGAGAGTAATAGGGGGTCTTCAAGGTTTTGTTCAAATTCTTGTCTTCAAGGATAGCGTGACATGAGGGTGTAAGGTCTGGGGCTGAAGGGAATCCCGGCAGGGACGAGGCAAGAGATAATAATACGACTGAATGCTGATTGCATAACGAGAGTGAACGCCGAACTCCAGATGCGTCTGACGTTTATAATCATTAAGACGTTAGAATAAGGAGGAGGAGAAGGGATAGTCTGCATGTTAGGACAGGTCCAAAAAACCTCTAGAACAAGTCTCTGGGAGAGGAGAAGCGGCAAAGGAGATAGCACTGCACGAAGACTGCGTGTTCTGAAATACCCTGTGCTCGTTGGGGAAGCACCTCCTCGTGCTACATGCTCGGTGTCCAGCGGAGAAGCCAACGTGAAGGAAGGCTTCATTGGACGCTGGCCGCATCACGTTAGTAGTATTGCATACTTCACTAAAAATGTGCTCGTGCGAAATATAGGACAAGCACACATAGGTACACACAACAAAGCTCGCGTACTGCGCGTTTCTTGTGTGCACTTGTCTTGGTTTCTTTGCGCTATCGTTTTTCTTGTGTTACTCTAGTATGTAGCTGCTATGGACGAGCTTGCTAGTGTGCGTACCTGCGCCAGAGTTGATTGACAGCGGCCCGCCATGTGGCCCGCGTAGATGCAAAGCGCCAGGCGTGCGCTATCATCATTTTACGGCGCCAGCCGTTAAAAACTTTTCGAAATGAAACTTGCTCTGTCCCTTCCACTACTGTTGGAGTTTGTTACGTTTTAGCACATCGTAATCGCGTATTGTGCTAGAGCGTAGAATCGAATAAATCATTCAACAGAAAATTTGGCTTTTAATCGTTCCACATCGCCAGCGCATCACCAATGCCAATGTCGTGGCGCCATCCTCTAGGTCGAAATCAAAACACGTTCCAGGCTCTGTGACGTCATTCTAGGCCTAGCAGCGTCAGAACAAACAGCTAATGTCAATAACAACGAGAAAAACGTCATCAACTCTTCGCACTCGGCGTGAGATTAGACCAACCGACGGCTGATTTCGCAATTTACTTTTGTTGTCGCCGCGGAGAGCAAGTAGCGGCTAATACTGATCGAAGTGGGTGGATTTGGGCTGGTCTTGGCGCTGCTATGTTGTTACGCAATCACACCGATCTGCCGCGGTAGTCGTGTGCATCAGAAACGCATGAGCAGTGTGCCTAACGTGTCGCCAGATTCTGATGTCACGCACCGCACTAACTTATCACGTATCACGCAAAGCTAAAACCCTTTTACTGGCTAATCCGCGCTTCCTAACCGAGCCCGCCTACTGCAGGCGGTTTTTGAACGATTCTCACCCACGGAAGACAAGGCGCATCGATGTCATGATTTTCAGGAACCTAGTTGTCACTCCGTACGTATTGCTGAGAGACATATAGTAGTGTGACGATTTAAAAAACCCTTAATTCATTAGCAAAACTGCAATGGACATTGCTTCTGTTTTATTGAAATGAAAAAAAAGAGAAAAAGATGTAGTCACCCGATAATGGCGACGGTTACTCCTTTTCGCATAGTATATAGTAATAATAATAATAAACATATTGAAAGCAAATGATGAAACGACGTGACAGCGTTAAATGTGTACAGCACACAGTCTTATACACATACGAACATATAGAGAAAAAAAGAGGCGATGACAAGTTGGTGTTTGCGAGCACCTTGGCAACCGGCGGTGACCCATCTCAGAAGTTTGTGCGAAAACTCTGTCCTGTGCCACCCACTCTCCTATCGGTGAATTCATCGCTTCAGTGCCACGAGCCTGTGCGATTGCCCAAGACCACACTCCGCCTTACCACGTTACATTTCCCTCGAGTGCGGATGTGTTCATGGAACCTTTTCTTTATCTCTGTTTTTCTTCTCTCTATTCCCTCCTTCGTATTCACCCAAGTAGGACAGCGATTTGCTTGAGAAAAACTTGAACTTGGTCTAATTGGTGTATGTACTGGAGGACATGTTTACCTATAGAGATTAGACGACGTTCGCCTATCTTTCGCTGTCCTCCTATGGCGGTAAACATGTCATGCTGTGTAGGATAGCCGACCGTACGATCTCCCGGACAACCTTGCTACCTTCCTCTCTTCATATTTCTCTCTCTCTCTCGCTCTCTCAATGTGTCAAACATTCTTCGCGTAAGCTCTCACAGGCTCCAGCGTCAGGTAGAAACCTCATTTGAAGATGCTCGTAGACACACATGTGCTCATTCTCAGGTGACGCTGTTCCTGATGAAGGCATACTAAGGAGGTCCCGCACGTTTGCTAAAAAAAAAAAAAAACTTTTTTTTTTTTTGGGGGGGGGTAGTGAATCATCGAACGCTCCTGATGCCCTCAATACATTTCAACCTGTTTTCCCTCCTTTCAGCGTTCAAGAACCACGTTGGCTTGGCGTCATCATTGCGCGGCTGCGACTGACATGGCATACAAAGCGTTAAGTTATTAAAGTTGCCAGCATGAATGAGTTGGTACACTGTTTAGGAAGTCGAATCACTGCGGGAAGCAAAGAGAATAGCATTGGAAGTGGACAAGGCGAATGCTCCACTGCAATGCCAGTGCGGGTATTTTTTTTTATTCTTGTATTGTTTTTGTTTGTTTTTGTTTTTTCTTTCTTTTCTTGTTTTCTGTGTATGTTCCTTTCGTGTGTGTGAGAATAAAGAGAGGCGTGTTGACAAAACGTTTCACTGAAGAGACCATTCAAAAAAGCTTGCGTTTGCTTCATCGTTTTCGCTTCAGGAAATTCTATGCTCTGTCCGTTTCCTGTAGTTCACGCATTACAATATAACCCCGGGTCAATGTATATATCGAATGCGATTGTGAATGAAAACAGAGCGTGTGATATATTTTACAATTAACTTTTCTCGCTTCTTGCTTAGTTTGCTTGTTAAACGCCGTATACAAGTTAGGAGAAGACGAAAGTTGGAAGAAAAAAAAGAACACCAGGCTTGACCACGTCAACTCTGTAATGCTCAACGTATTATTCGTGCTACGCGGAGTCTGATAACTCGAAATTCTAATTTAAGAACGACAAGCTATAACGCATAGCCTAAAGTAGTGCTTTTGACACGCCCAGCAGACCGAAATTCGTGCTCTTAGCTGCTGTCGCTGAAAAACATCGAGTTTTGGTGTAATGTTGTACTTTGTCCTCAGTATTACAGGAACAAACTAGTCTGTTAAGAACTACGTCATAAGGAAGGCCTTCCGCTAACAGATTCTCATTAAACTCAAGATGCCCATGCTTTGCGAGGCAGAAAGAGGCGCGACTTGAGCTATGTAACTGTATATCGTGATTAGTGTGGTCTGGCATCGACTGCTTCCATCTCGAGGATATGAGTGCGGTGTACTTGTATTTACTTCATCAGAAAAAAAAAAAACAGACAGCAACACCCCACACAACAAAAGTCGTAGCGAATACAGATTTTGAAGCAATCAGTCACTCCATCACATTCTGATGTTTTCTTTTTCTCTTTATTTTGGATTTATCAGCAATGCTTCCCTCGCATAAGTGACTCCACACACAACTTCAGACACTTAAACACAGCGACAGACCCATTCTCTGATTGCCCGGCAACCCTCTATTTAACCTCCACACCTTTCATCACTTATGTACAATCCTGCGTAACCCGTGTTGCCAGGTACAATGAAATACATTATGCGGTATGCGTTAGGCCAGGTCCACCGGCATAAAGAACACTCGAGCCTTTCAGGAGCAAAGAGTTTAATCTGCAAATGTCTCAAGCACCGAATGACTCTGTTGCTTATAGAGGCTGAACAACTTTGTTTGCGTTTCTTAGAAAGAATAGTACAATGTATACAGACGATATATATATATATTTTTAAATTCACTTAATCGTTGATACAGGCGAAGCATTGTAACTTAATTATGGTCCCTTTCATTCCGAGCTGATATGAGCACAGAAACAAACAATCGTCAATCTACTCACGGCATCGCTGCATCAATGAAGTCAAGGCAGACATTTGTAATCGCGCTGAGCAAACGCAAATATGAATGCAGTACGCACAACTCGGTGAACACCTGCGTTAAGTAACTGAAAGCCAAGATGGTCTGAATAACATAGCCCCTATGTATATATACCCAAAATTTGGGCCGTGCTTCTGCATTCTCTTATGATGCACCGCAACATGCGTCAATTCTGAAGCTTTACTTAGGGTGCGACCAAAACAATTGTGTAAGAAAATTCTCAAAATGCATCAACACCGTAGCGAAGCTTCTTCTGCGGCTCGGTATAGTCCAGAACAGTCGTACAAAACACTTCGATATAAGGCTTCTCTCCGTACAAATAGTTCTGATCACTCGCGCGCGTGCTATTGCTACACCGTATTACCGTGCCTCGGGAGACGTAGATGAAAGCAGCAACGCCGGTGGCGACCTCTTGTGGCAGTCTGCTCCATCAAAACGCGTCAGAAACATTCCTGCGCGATAGCGTTGTTTGTTTGCCGATCTTTCTTTTTTTTTTTTGGGGGGGGGGGGGATTTGAAGATACAGCAATACGGAAAGTTGAAAATGATTTTGGCGCCAACAGACAGGTAAGAGATTGTGTTGTGTATATGCAAGAAAACCTCTGCGGACTTTGTTTTAACGCAACATCACGAGCCCCTGCTGTCATAGCGTTCTTCAACGCTATGACGTTATTCAACGTTAGCGTTATTCAACGCTACACGTCCGTGCCGAGTTCACAGAGCTTTAGCCCAACGTAAAAGTATTATCGTCAAAGTGAAGGCTTCCGGCGCTCCGCACACGTACGCTGAAACCGCAGGACTATGACGGAGGCATCTGGTGGTGGCGCATGAAACCATAGCGCGTGGAGCTTATTACAGTAAGCGGCCAGCAGTGTTCTATTTGTCTATTGGCGTTTTTCAAAACCGCAACATAGCCATTACGATATACATTCCTCCTGCATAGAAGAACGGCGCAACCCAGGAGCGCAAGAATGTTTCTCTCGCGTTCTAGTTGAACACGGTACCACACGGTGTGTCCACCACACTTACTATTCCAGTATTCCAGTAATACGGTAATGCGGTAGAGATAGCCCGTGCGCGTCGTGTCAAAACTTTCTAATACCGCAACGCTAGCGCGTTTACAGGAGGCTAGATCCTCCCGACAGCATCACGCTGTTCTCTGCGCTCGCTACGCATCTCGCACGATGAAATCGTGGGCGCTGTTCTTCCTGTCTGCCTTCTTGGTGTCCAAGTCGAGGCCGTCGTCAACGAAGATGTCGTTAGGCGCAATGTCGCTGTTCTCAATTAGGTCTCTTGGCGCGTCGTTTTCTCCATTCGGGGCGTCCGAAGTTACGTCCGGGCTCGTCCTGTCCCCCGCGTCGCGAACGACGTCACTTCCGCCATCAGTGGTGACATCATTTCCCGGAGTGACGTCATTGGCGTTGTCGTCTGCCACGACTACGCCGACTTCGCTGGCATCGTCTGTGACGACACCGTCCACTGCGTCCGGCATTGTGTCCTCCCTCGTGAGGCCGTTCGGCGGCAGCCTGTTGCCGTTGTCGTCGGCAGCATTGTCATTGTCGGTCACGTGATTTCCGTCATCCAATGGCGTGTCGCCGGTGCGATCGGCCACGGCTTCCCTGTCGTCCTTGTCGTCCCTGGGAGGATCAGGGGGCGCCAGGAATTCCACTTCCTGAGGCGTGTCCGGTGGCGGCAGGAACGTTTCAGTCCCGGGAGGGTCTGTGTGCGAAAGAAACAAGAGACGAGCAAAGTGTTACTACGGTGGTACCCTTAGCAAGTACTAAACAATGTGTCGAAAAAAACACTACATTAACGCCTACCAAATGGCTAGGAAAGGCACGAGGGAAGCGCTGCGCGGAAACGACCGTGAATGTGCAGTAGAAAGTCTTGCAGGAAAGGTTACCAAAGAAAACACTTCACTAGGATGTACACTTCTTTCCGGACGTTGTTTTCCTGGATCATCATCATCATCATCATAATCATCATCATCATCACCATCACCCTGAAGCATAACTTGTTTTATACACTGATCAACATTGGGTAGACGAGAGAAGCATTGGCCTAGACAATGCTTGAACAACGGGACTTGCGTTCCGCCCGACGAAGACGGGCCTCTTCGTCAAAACGTTGGCTCCTGGCTGAGGCTTCCCTCGTCAGTCGAAGGTCGACCACCTCAAGCCTCCATCTTCCTGTGATTCCTTCGGCTTGCTTCGTGTAAAATACAGGTCACTCGCGAAATCAAATCAATGACGGCCATGCATCTTAGGTTCCCAGTGTTACAAAAAAAAAAATGGTTAAAGATGGAAAATGTAGGAACTCTGGCAGCTCTGTGTAATAGCCAGCACCCGTCTTGTGCTATTAGCTGACGTATACACTCGTTATCAAACTGCCGGTGTATACATTGGCAACCGGGATTTGCAGTTTGAGAAAGATTTCATAATTTTTTTTCTGTTCTACTATGCGCTCCAGAAGCGACACCTCACTCCAATATTGTCATTGTAACGGCGACGTGGATGCGTTTCAAAAAAGGCGCCATGAGCTGTCACCTGTCGGCACCAGCTCCAGAACACGCTGATGAAGAAGCAAGATCCTTTCCAGTAATTTTTCAGTTGAACCGGACAGGTTAAACCTGCCCAAATGTTTGAGACGCCTAACGGTTTTCGCACGCGCGCCAGTTGGTCGAACTTAGCGCGTCGATTTGTCTTATGTAGTTTATCGATTTTCGGGCCGCGTTTAGTACGGAGCTCGACAGTGCACTTCCACAGAAATAAAAAAGAAAAACATTTAGCATTGGGCGGCGAAGCCCTGTTTTGAATAGATCTGATCTGGCCACGCTGCATGCTAGTGTGCGCCTTCGCGCCACCAAAAAAATGTGTCGCGCTGCGTCTATATATATATATGCTCACTGTCGCGCAGAAAGGTCGT
This sequence comes from Dermacentor andersoni, assembly GCF_023375885.2. Classification (NCBI taxonomy): domain Eukaryota; kingdom Metazoa; phylum Arthropoda; class Arachnida; order Ixodida; family Ixodidae; genus Dermacentor; species Dermacentor andersoni. The sequence goes on along the minus strand of NC_092822.1, from coordinate 20,043,350 downwards.
CGACCCCGCTAGACCTGAAACACGCGGAAATGAAACGCGTACGCAAACTATCCACCCGCCCGCACCCTCTTTCACCCTTACGCGAACTGGCCTTCCCACTTTCCCCACCATCGCATTCAATACACGGCTGTACGATACTCCTAAAGAAGCATTGGCCCGACGCATGGATATCCCCTTTAGCACTACTACGCGGTCTTGCGTGTCTACTTTACACTTGTTCGGGTTTCATTTGTTACTTCGTTTCGTTCTGTTCTTTTCTCTTTCGTAGAACACCAGGCCCGAGCGGCGCTCTATTGAACCGTTTATGCTCGCTTATATGTATATCGTCAGGGACACGCGATATCCACGAGCGGCAGTAGCAGCAGTTACAGCGGCCAGCATAGCGTGAGCGCTTAAGCGGAGTCGACCCGCCCGCTTGCTTTCGAATCGATTCGTTGGCACCGACGTGTCGAGCTCGAGGGGCAAGGAGGGTATTATTTCGGGGACCGTGGCAGCCATGGGCAGCAAGCTTCACCACCGACGACGCCTTTGTCGTAGCCAACAAATGTGATGGGTGCTTTTTTATACGTTCTCTTCCGTGCTTTTTGGTACCTTGGGGTTCCCCCCGCTTTATTCGATCAAAGGAGTTCTTTGCCGGCATGAAATTTTCAGTCAACGCTCAATTTTGCGGTGGCGGATGTTTTGGGCTGTTTCGGCTGCCGATGTGTTCGTTGTTGGCCTAACAAAAATAATGATAATCTAAAATACTAATTACGCGGATACCACGCTTTGTGGGAGTCACTGCGTACGAAGCTTCTCGGCGTCTTTCCTCGCACTCTTATTGCTGAGACACGGTCGATCTCACAGTGCAGGTAGAAATGCATGAATGGATGTATATTTCCAAAGCTTGGCGTTTGACGCGTCTACACCCCTTGCAAAGGTTTGATCAATTGCACCTTCCGATGGGGACGTTGGTGAATGGCCTTTTTTGTTCGCATTAAAGGGGCCTGAACCAATTTTTATCGAAGTGGAGAAAGGCATTTGAAGGGCAAATAGGCTATTTCAGTAATACTTAGCCGCAAGAAAATACTTCAGTGCGTACAGCAGAAGCGAAGTTATTGGCAATCAAACACGGCCTCCGCTGTGCTCTCGTTCCTTCTTCAATACCTTGCACTGCGAAGGCTACGGCGCAGTGGGGTGTGCCCACAACGCTCCGTGTTTCAAATGTCACCGTGGCGCGCAGTTCACTTTCACTTTGATTTCGGACGACTTCATCCTTCGGTGCTATGGGGAACCAGCGCTGAAGTTTTCACGACGCCTGCAGCGCCACCCTGGCGGTCAGAACGTGCACAACGCAGCCGCTCCCGCGGACGAAAATTGCTACGGGTAGCGGGGTTGCGTGCGCTGAAAGTCGAAGGAAAACAAAAGGACGCCGACAGTACTGTTGCGTATACAAGCGTCACAACTACGTCGGGATGAGGGAGGATGTATCCGTCTGCGTCTCTCCATCTAAACTCTACGAACAAGAACGGAGGCGGCGTTGGATCCAAGCAGTCGGGCGAGCGGAGTAAGTGCCCGCCTTGTCGCCCTGTCAAGCGGTGTCGGGCTGGTTTCTAAATCGAATTTCGCGTGTGTGCTTGGTTTATTCGATAGTGAAGACGGTCAGCCGTGGCAGCCAGTACCAAACAGCAGAATCTGCAGTCGGCATTTCGTCGGAAACAAAATGAGCAATAGCATGCACCATCCGGCATATGTACCAACCATTTTCCTTCGCAATACCACCGCCAAGCTCCTTCCAATGCCACCACACCAAGCGAACGATACGAAAGGTAAATAGTTTCCATTCTTTGCCAAGAATTATGTGGCAGGGAAGCTGCCTTGTAATGCGTGTTGTCTGCGCATACTGCCGGCGCACGCGCGACTATGCCGGCTATGTGTTTGTAAAAATGCGCATGCGGATGAGGACTCGACGCTGAGATGCATCCGGTAAATTTTGCGTAATTAGTGCTAAATGTAGCTAGGGTTGTTACGGATCAAGCAGCGGAGCACTCAAACCTTTGCTTGCCCGAGTCAGCTGATGCGATAAAGCTTTCTTCTCCATTGTCTGCTGTGGCGAAGTAACATCAGAATTTCTTATGTCTAGCCAGAGAAGTATGGAATGTCTTCAGGCCAACTAATACTTCCAAAACCATAGCGCAGCAAGACCGGCGCCATAGCTGCTAGATTTGCGAGGCAGGCTGCCACACAAGCATGGGAACGGCACATGGCGCAACCGTTAAATAAACGCACGTGCTCGCCGCGACACACTGTGAAAAATATATAAAGCTTAAAAAGCTTCTTTCGTCATTTCTTCCCTTGATGGCGCTAGCTTCTTTACGAAAACTGTCCACTTGAAGCGGCGCGAAAACTGAAACATGCGAACTATGAAACGGCCGCGGACGTGTCGTCTGGTCGAGCGGCTGGGATATGCCGCGTTTCGCCGCCAGGGCGGCGCGCAACGCACTCTTTTCGACGCGCCGCCTATCCAGCGCTGGTTCCCCATACGACGCGCTAAACATAAGCCAAACGCGGTTGTGCTCAGCGAGCCGCAGTGCGCTTAGCCAGTGGTCTCGTGGCGGCTCACCGCGGCGGCCGCGGTATCTACACCATGTAGCCGACCGCAGCTTGATGCCAGCTATCGGCCAACAGCAGCCGTCTAAGAGAATGACGAAATAGTACGTCCAGAAGAGAGTGAGGACAGGGCCTTCTGTTGAAAAGAGAGCGTTTGAGAGAAAGACGATTTTGCGATCCGCTTGCGAGCTCCAAGCACCGCGTACGACAGCCAAACTTTACTGAGATGTTCACAGCAGCGTATGCTACCCGCAGACTATGTTATTCTACCAAGCCCGAGTGGTGGTTCAGGGCCCCTTTAAACTATATACGAACGTCATTTGTAACACGTGAACGAGCGCCACGACGCAGGTGCCTCCTTTCCGAACTCATACATGCAGACGTCACAGCTGTCCTTCGTGGTTTTCCTCTCCGCGCCGCAGTAATGTGAGAGAGGGTCTCCGCTGTGCGTACGCGGCGAGACGCTCACACCAAGCCCGGAGAAAGTGGCAAGAAAGTTAAGTCCACGTGCTATGTAGAGCTGAGCTACTGCAACGAGGATCGGCCCACCGACGCATTTGATTGCAGTGGCTCCGGGATCGGCGCGCGTTACCGAACAACATTAAGAACGTTGCGAGGACATATGCCGCGCACTGATGTCAAGATCAGCCTACCAATTTACCACCTTTAATTACACACCCTAACAGATCGAACCAGTTTAGTGTTTCATTGCCTCCTGGATCGGTGCAGTTTACTCGAAGGGAATGCCGACGCGCCAAAGCCCGGGGAGGTGGGAAGAGGAAGCTTAGTTTTAAAATATCAGCCGACTTGAGCGATTTTCATTCCTTAGAGAAGTTCATTTACCACGACATAAATCTCGCCATCGAACGACCACCCCCATCTTCTCGGGAAAAACTTTTATCCTCGCGTTGCGCCCAACGTCGTCCTGGTCAGCTTCAGTATCCCGCCGACACGCATGCGCAGACAACAGCACACTCAGAGTATGCGCTTGTCACAAAACCCCCAACCAATAGGCCAACGCCTAATAAAGCCCCTCCATACGTCTTTTCGCTGACCAAATGGTGGCGCGTGCACGGAGGGGCTTAGGCGCCTAACTACGCCGTAATCATTGAGCACAGCTCACGGATCTGTATGGTCTTCGTCCTCATGCCATAAGGCGTCCTTGTAGCTTTATTTACTACGATGTTATCTGCCTTCATTGTACAAAATTTTGAAGCATTCCTGCTCTTTCTAAACGCAGAAGGCAAAACGACTCTGCGTACGTGCACAATCGCTGCGAATTGTCGCAATTGTGAATGCAACACTTTCTTTTCATTAGTTTGGAAAGTCACTCAGGCGTTTGAAGCCAGAAGGGCCAAGTTTAGGCAAAATTCATGTATTACCCATCATTCTCATCCTGACTGAAGCGCCATGCCTGAAGCTCCCATAGACACCAGCGCAAGAGTTCCCCCTGGTAATTTTTGTTGGAAGCTCTATGGCCCCGAGCACATGTGTTCGAATTCTAGTGGAAGTGAAGGGCAGCAAACTTTTTGTTCTTTATCGCTCTACAGCGTGCGTGAAGCAAAGGGTCGGGAGGTGGCCCGATGACGGTGTAATAACAGCGGCACGATAACGAGCCGTCGACGTGACGGACCGGATGGAGGCCGCAAACCAAGGTAGGAGCTTTTAGTTGGAGTTTACTTTTAGTTGCTGCCGTAGTGAAAAACATACACTTTAGAGCGCAGCTCTTCGGCTTCCGTTCCTACAGCCAGCGTCGGCGTCCCTCGTAACCGAGCGAACATGCACTCCGAAGGATGAAAGTGCAAACGTGGAGCGCAGCGGGGGATGAAAGATGGCGACAGTGAAGAGAGTGCGAGGAGAAAAGCGGAGGAGGAGGTTACAGCGAAAATCAAGAGGCGAACAGCGGAGGAGGAGGAGATGGCGAAAGCGTGTCAAGAAAAACGTAGTGCCGCGCAACGCGGGCTTTGGAGTGACGATGGCTACGAGATGGCGCCAGAGCAGAGCGTGTCGTCTGTTCACCGATGACGCCGCCGATGCCATATATGGGAACAAAGCGCTGAATGAGCGGAGGTCTCTCTGCGGCGGCTGCTGTGAATCGCGCCTACGCGCTGCCTCTGGCGATCTCCCGATTAGCGAGACAGTCGCCAAACACTTCGCAATATATAGCGAAATGAAAACGCGTCTAGAGCTGCACTCAAATTTCGCATTAGGGAGCATTGTAATCTTCGGTGAATTTTCTTTTTTCACTCGCCCTTTCTCTTTCCTTAATTTCTGTAAAATAGCAAAAGTCCGAACTCGGTAATTTGCTCCAAGTTGTCGCTATAACTTCTTTTAGGCGGAACAAATAATACTCAGATTGTTTGCTCGGTTACCCAAGCAGAACACTTTGCATTCACCGAGAAGCACCACAGGAACAGAGCAGTTCGGCTATTGTTCTTAACAAGCCACAATAGCGTTAGTTAAGCCCTGCCCACTTTCTTGGGTATTTATGCACGTATATTAAACCTAATCAAGGGAGTGTTAGCCAGGCCCGTTAATGACCATGGCAGCGGAATCGGTCCCTCGCGAAAACTTCCAGTGGCCTCTGAGATCACAATGGCGCTGTGCCGAAGCGCCATTGTGATCTCAAGCACACTGTGATCTCTCAAAAACATTGTGATATTTTAAGCACAAATTTTGCGCCTTAAGAGAGTACGCACTTCTATCTTTACTGTCTCCATGGCAACAATTAATTAGGCGAATGTCACTTTGCGGGCGGCAAAATATTGACACTCTCCGGACGCCCTTCCGCAGCGGCACCTTATGTGTCGCCGTTGAAAACATGTCGATATCTGCGCCAACGCAGTGCCAACGTAGCTTCGGCGTAGCACCAAAAGTGTACGCTGTTTTTTTTTTTTTTCGTCGCCTCTTGCTGTTGTTGTCTCCCATATCGTCTTTGCAAAGCGCGTCGTCGTGTCGTCTTGTTTGTGCAATCTTTTCGTTCTCGTAAGCGCGCGTCTTTAATTAGCCATCGATTTTGGCTGCTGTGGTGACAATGGCCGTACACCCAAATAATCCAGCCTGTGCGACCTTGTGTATTGGGTGGCGGCCACTTGACGACCACTTTCGTTCACGTTACAATGCGTTTCCATGGGCGTAGGTGTTCTCACGCCTGCGCTCGAACGCGTTCTTTCGTGCGTTTCAGCGCACTTCGGTGTTTGAGGGTGTGTACGTTTGTGTGTGTGTGTTTGGAGATGTTCGAGTTTGTGTGTGCTTGCGTGTTTATGCGTGTGTTTGTGTCAGTTTGTCGCTGCGTCTGTGTGCAAACGCTTTCCTGTCCATGCTGGTGTATAATATCGGATGCGTGTGCTTGTGTATACGTATGTGTTTCGTTCGCACACGAACGGGGCGTGCGAGCCTTTGAATATGCGTGTGTAGTGTGCGTATCTTCTTGCGCATGTCGGGGCACGTGCGCGTCTGTGTGTGGTCGTCTAATCGCCCACGAACAAGAAAGCGATCCAAACACATGGACTACGTACGTATTGACTGACTCACTATATATATACGTTCAAGTTTAGAATGGCGGACGCAAACTTCGAACAGTGGAACGATAGTATTCTTGAGTGGGGAAAAACAACAAACATCGAATGGAGAAACTGTCCCTAAAGAATAGTTCATATCGGCACATTGTGACATTAGTGACTAATAAAACAAGAAAAAAGAAAGACGACTTTCTTACAAGAGTATATGTAGTAACGGGAATAGGTCAGTACTGGTTTACACGAATGATCAATGAAAACACGCACGCCAATAGCCATGCAAACGAGTATTTAAGTAAGAACAACAGATCCCAGAGACTCTTAAGAAACCGGACAAGACAACGAGACCTAAAAGTGAAAGAGAGGACATAACGCGACGTCATGTCGACGGTTCAAACTACACTCTGGTACGTACGAGTGTGCGACGCTGCTTCGAGGTTGTTTTTCGTTCTCGGAATGGTCACCAAGCGCACGATCCCGTATTGTTCGACCACGAAGTTTTTTTTTTCTTTTTTTTTTTAGTACGCTTCTGCCAGAAGACCCAGAAACACGCTTTAACATTGACAGGAGGGAAAGGGAGCAGTCACGGCTGGCACGCTTACATACATCGCCATCATCGACGTGCCTCAAACATCGTCCAAACAAAATGGTCGCATCGCAGTTGTTATTCAGAGCCCGTCTGTATTTTTTTTTCGCCTTGCTGAAGCACGCAGCCGACATTGGCGTTACCGAACGTCCAGCTGGATACACATGGCCTGTGCCACAGACCACCGGGGAAGCAGCCGACATTTTGTTGGTCATGTCCAAGTCGTTATTGCTTTCATATACATTTACGATAACTATTTATTCTTACATCTGTTACTGGCTTCGTGTCCTTTTTTACTGCTTCCCCGTCAGCTCTACGCATTATTTCGCTTTTCGCGTATAGACGATGTCGAATTGTTCGCGGCGCGTACCCTGTACGTGACCCGGAGTTGCCGACCGCTACACTCCCTTTCTCACGAAAGGCCAGAACGATGCAGCGTCCTGGAAGGCTAGCGCTGACAAAAGCTTGTCGCGGTTCGTATACTCATGGCAACATTCATCCACTTAAACGGACAATAAAGAGAAACACCAAATCAGTTTAGGCTGCTGAAATATATTAAAACACTATTTCGGTTAATCTCGGCTTGAAAGGCCGAACATTAGAACAGAAAACCCAGTTAAAAGTTCACATATTCGAACTTCGCGCCGGAAGTCGTTTGGCGATGTCACCGACTTCAATCTTTTTTTTTTTTTTCGCATTGGGTAGCTGTGGCAAGTAAAAGGTTTTTGAAACTTGCTGAGTTGAGCGTCTGGTGCCTTTAAAATGTTAGTGTAATCCACGTTTACCGATAAACGTTAACTATAGGTTCTAGCAGAAGCCGTCAAAATCAACGACGTCACGGCGTGCTGATGCGGGGAATTTCTTCGCGCAAGTCTTGCGACCAACGCGGTCTCGTTAACGCAGCCGTTGACCGTACCATTACAAGAATTCGGCGCAAAAAAAAAAAAACGGCGCTTTTATCTTTCGGTGTTTCACATCGGGAAAAGCTTGCATAACATTCTCACGCAGACGAGCAATTGCTCAGTCGCTGCTGCAGTGAATTTGCGTTTAATTTGCCATGTTTCTTGCACCGTCGCGCAAAGCTGCTCGATAAGCCAGGGCAACAAGGAACGTTTTGTTACACTGTGTCCAGCCCTTGTTGCCTGACCACTCTGAGCACTGCGTGACAATTCCAGTCCATCACCGGAATTTCCTTTGAAACGTAATCACTGACTATCAAGTAAACGTTGCCATGAACGAAGATCTTGTCTGCGCGGTTTTCGTCCTTCCTCTCTTTTTTCGATAGCGGCTATACGGACGCTCGAGGCGCACTCACGGCGTCGCCGTTGTCGTACGTACGTGCCCGTTATCGATGTCGCACGCGTGGCACGAGCGCCGACGGTTAGATGCTATCTGGAGATGCTTAGTGCGTTTGGATGCAAAAAACAACAACAACAAACGAAGCGAAGTGGACGCACAAGTCAACGCCGTACGCTCAATCGCGTCGGTGGCGGAGCCAAGGCAGCGGTCTGCCTTACCTCATGCTGTGCGCACGCACATTCACTGGCAGCCGAACGCATTGACCGCGTCTCTGAACCAGACTTGCACATGTGACAGAAAAAAAAAAAAGGTAACCGATTACAATAGCGATTAGTTCTCTCAAACAATATAACTTCATGAAAAGAAATTAGCTTTTTTTTACTAAATAAAATACTAAATATACAGCCCCACGAAAGTAATTCAGCGATTACATAAAAAAAGGAAATCAATTACTGTTGAGTATACTTTTTCCGCCTATTTTTGTCGACGATGCCCAAATACAGTATTTGCAACGAACTGCCCTGGCTCTTTCAACGAGCTATCTGCAGCACGTGGTTGATCTTCACTACTAAATAGTCGCTTTTCACATTTTTGTTCTTATTCGATAATATTTGTGCTCGTTTTCTGGCGAGCACATCTGCAGCGGCACTGAAACTCGCTCAACGTACGCGCTGGACAGCAGGGCTGTGTAGTAACGTACGAACACCTAGATCTAAAGATGGTGGTAACTCAATGCCTCGTTGCTCGCGTCTGGGTTCCCTATTTTCGCACCGCGTCGTTGTTGCCGGGGCTGAGCAAACAAGGCGCTCCCCAGAGGGCAAGTGAAAAAAAAACCGGAATATCGCATTGGGTGATTCATCTGGCATCAACATCCGAAGTGGTTATCGCTATCGAGCCATAGCAACACTGGTTAAGTTTGTCGGCCAGCAACTGCGGGGCGATCCCCTCGAACGGCCCTTCACTCGCCAGTCATTTAGACTGAAATAGTCTGCACGTCCGTGCACGCATCCTCCGTTCAACGCCTCCGTCACTAAGGTATTATATTCTAGAAAGATTATCTCACCTCCCTCTGTGACACGCGGTCGCACGTCGCTACAGCGAACCTTCACTGTCGTCGTGCCATTTACGTATGCACCGACAGCGCCGAGAGTCGCAGACAACATGGCGCCACGCCATATATATATATATATATATATATATATATATATATATATATATATATATATATATATATATATATATATATATATATATATATATATATATATATGTGTGTGTGTGTACGAAAGGGGGTTAACCGAGGGGCCCGATTTTTATTAATCATGTCACGAGAAGCCAACAACCAAATACACCAAGGAAAACATATGGGAAACTACTTGTACTTACTAATTTAATTAAAGAAATGATAACGTAATGGCAATGAGAGTGGATGAAGACAGAACTTGCCGCAGGTGTGGAGAAATAGCACGTCTTCGCTTTACGCGTGCATGCTCCGCGTGATGCGAAGACGTGGGATCGTTCCCTACTTGCGGCAAGTTGTTTCTTCATCTACTCTCACTATATATATATATATATCATACTTTGCCGTGTGTGATTTTTTATGCGTTCGCATTAGGAGTGCCAAACATAACACCTTACCGGCTTCCCACATGTACACATTCTTCCACTTTGGTACTCCTCATGGTGTATTGGACACTCCTAATGCTAACGCACGGAAACTCGCACACGGCAAGTATGTTGGTTGGTAGATAAAGCATTTTCATGGGGAACAACGCCAACTTCTACACGTAAATAAAGTTCTCGCGGCGAAACAACAGAGAAAGCATAGGGAAAGGATTGCAACAAGAGGGGACACTCGGCGAAAACTGGCAACAGGAAATACGTCACGCTTGTATTAATGTCGACCGTTTGCTGCCGTGAGCATCGGGAAAAAAAAAGAATGTAAAATGAAGTTAACGGACATTGTTTCATTTTTTTTTATTCTTTCCTGGCAGAACTAAAAATATCTGCATATAAATTAAGTTATACTTTGAGACTTACTTTTCTTGGGTTACCTAGTGACAGACCAACGATGCGCCAGATGCATGCGTCATGCGTCAGACGCGCCACCGAAGCGAGCGAGACCGGCTGCGCTTGTGAGAGTTGGCCTGTTCGGCGACCCGTCTGCCTGTTTTCTTTTTCTTTATTTGCTCCCGGCGTATTCTTAAGTTCCTTCTGGACTTCGACACGGCACCACTGCACTACTGGACTAGGACAAAACGAGAAATTTAGTTTGACAGTCAGGGACGCATTTCGAGCGGTCAGGCTTACGGCACGGAACCTAGACTTGTGACGCAGTTAGCGAAAAACCGCTGAGCAGTCCTGTCGCAGTTAATTTTAGGTAATGACTCTTACTGGGAGATTTCTGCGACGCTTTCTGCGAGTCGCAACATTATTGTAACTAATTTCAGTAGTTTTTGGGCGCGCTCGCCGCCCCTGGCGTTGTGACGCAGTTAGCGAAAAGCAGCTCGCCGTTTGACTCCGTTAGTTTCGCGTGTACTGTATCTTACTGGAACAAGTTTGTGACGCTTTCTCTGACCACCAATCATGTTGGTGGTCAGAGAAAGGTCAGGTGGTCAGGTGTTGGTGATCGTGAAGCAGCGAAAAGCAGCTCGGCCATGGTGACGATGTTTGGCATGTACTGAGCCTTAGGGGAAGAAGTTTCTGACGCTTTTTATGGTCCCGCAACGACATATACTTTCTTTCGGCACTCACGCTTGTCGAAAACGCGACGAGCGATTGCCAAGAGTGATAATACGGGAGTGCGTCGCTTGCGCCGGCAGAACGCACACGAGAACTTGAAACGAGAGCTTGAAAATTCTGTCTCCTGAACGACTGAAAACAGGATTTGCACCCAAGGATTTGTCTTGAGTGCGAGTGGAAGGAATTCTGCGATCGTCCAGCAGGGTCTGGTTGAGAGCCTGTGGGGTGGCCAGCTCTGTGTATACGTAGCGTACTATCGCGTTGGTTGAAGCCAAGTTCTTTTGGAAACGCGCAGTCGCCCGTGTGTCTATGCTCTTAAAAAGCAGCAAATAAGGCCCGAGAATTGGACAATGCTTGGAAATGAGATGTTTTCTTGGTATGTACGGTAATGTTTGAGATGAGTCGGGTATTTTCTTCGCAATGTATGTAAAAGTGAACTGCTTTTGTTTGTAATGCCGCCCATTCACCACTTTCGCACATTTTGCCTCTACACGCATTATTCTTATATGTTAATACCAATATGACACTTGCTTGTAATTTAATTTTTTTCAGCTGACGTCGTCCGGTGGAGCTTCGTACGGGAAACTACTGCCGCTTACGTGGTGCCGCAACGTTGGATGAATGCACGAAATGCCCGGAACGAGCAGTTATCTAAAGTAAAATAAACATTTTCTCTTAAAACTTTTTGTGCGCAAACAAACAGGGACAAAGAATAGGGGCAACACAAGGACGAGCGCTTTCTAACAAGTGGTTTTATTTATTATAGAAAGCGCTCGTCCTTGTGTTGCCCCTATTCTTTGTCCCTGTTTGTTTGCGCACAAAAAGTTTTAAGATGAATCTGTTCCAACTAGGCCGACTCGCTGTTATGCTTCGAACATTTCCTATTTACACAAGGCGTCTTGCGTCTTCTCTGTGAAACTCCACGCGGCACACATTCGATGGAGGCTTGTAAAGATCGTTCGCAATCATTTTTACTGAATAATAAAATGATTCTGCACCAAGACCGCGAGTGGTTGAGCAGTAGAAGACAAAAGAAAATGCCGCGCCGATCAGCGCAGCCGGCGTGACGCATTCCAGCTCGCGTTCAAAACGCGTGCGCCCAAAACTGAAGGTGTGGTTGAGGTATCAATGTGGACGGCTTGGTGCGCTGCAGTCGAATCAGCCGCTGGGCTCTAAACGTGAGTGCCCGCTCTTGTTGAATCCCTTATCTGTGGAGAAAGCCTCATGAGGGCCACGGCGGCCGCATTTCGATGGGGCCGAAATGCGAAAACACCCGTATACTTAGATTTAGGTGCACGTTAAAGAACCCCAGGTGGTCCAAATTTCGGTGTCCCCCACTATACGGCGTGCCTCATAATTATATCGTGGTTTTGGCAAGTAAAACCCCATAATTCAGTGTCTTCTAAGCACCGTGAGACTGCAAAGAGAGCCGCTGCGCACGCGAGCGTCCACCATAGGACTTTTCCAGCAAGCGCCGCAGTGGCACTGCTTATCTTTGGGACTTTATTGTTGGCGCAGCTTTCGAGTCATTTAGAACGACGAACCATTCTGAATAGGTAAAATATCGCTCACGCCGCGCAGAGCTTTTAAACGAATGACTACCCTTACAAAAAAAAAATCATATGCAAGAAACTCCGCGCTCATCAGTCCGAAGATGATGTGCGATGCATACGCGTGACTGCTTAAGCCATCGGCGTGCGGCGTTGTGATAGAGGGCCACTAGGTACGAGGTAGTACTACCTAGGTACTTCCTCGGTAGGTAGTACTACCTCGGTAGGTAGGTACTACCTCGGTAGGTAGTACTACCTAGGTAGTACTAGGTACTGCTGCTAGGTACGAGGAAGCGCTGCCACGGAGCGCTTCCTCGTACCTAGCAGCAGCTGCCTTGCGAGCTGCGCCGCACCAACGTGTTGCACCAGCAGAGACGTGCGCTCCAGGCCGGCCGCTCGAGCAGTTAGGACATCACCCGAGGTGTCCGAGCGCAATGCTTAGCTCGGACACCTCTTTAATCTTACACTCTTAACTTACTCTAACGTGCCTAAATCGGTGACCTCTAACCCAAATAAAATTAACTGAATGTTTGCGCCAGTCCGTGTCTCTCCCTTCTCGTCTGTCGTACGCAGTATCCTACCTAAGCATTATAGATCTCCTAGCACAGCAACAATGTTTATTTTTCTTACAATATTTATTTTTGTCACCACTATTAGGAAGCAGTATTGTTAGCATCTACTTCCTGATCTATTTCTGAAAATCACAGTGAATAGCTCTTGGTGTCAGGTTCCTTCATTGTTTCTTATATTTACATTTATTATTTATATTGTTCTAGTATATTTCTTTCTTTCTTTTTCATTTTTCTCCTCTACTATTGCCAGATGATTGGCTTAGCCCCCGTTATGTGTTTAGTACTCTTTTGGTTTCAGCCAATTTCAATTACTTAAGTTCTGGGATCTTACATGCCAAAAAAAAAAAAAACACAATCTGATTACGAGGCACGTCGTCGTTAGATACCGAGGAATAATTTTGACTACCTTGGGCTGATCAACGTGAACACAATCTAGGAAACACGTTCCTCCGAATCATCCATACGAAAGCAAGTATGTGCTGATCCCGCGCGCTATGAGAATCGGTTTACGCGAGGCTTTCATCGGTGCTTGCCAACAGCAGCTGTTCTCGTTCAGCTATCATTCGAAAGTGTAGAGCCCACGACCAAGTTGGACACATTTTCACGCGATACCGCATCGCGCAACATAAGCTTGCGGTACTCGGTCATGCTCATACCATACACGCGGTGACGAAGAAATGACGACAGTGGTATAACGACAGTGGCACGATGACAAAGGCTTGGCGACCACTGTGTACGACAATGGCATGACGACACTGTAATCGCAATGACCAAATGAGCACGATGGAACCGCCATGACGCGATGACGATGGAATCGCGACGCTTTGGTGACGACGACGGCATGAAGACGATGGCTTGAGGACGACAGCACAACAGCGGGATGACAAAGCTGAAAGTGATCCGACGACGGCACGAAGACGATGATATGACCTCGACAGCTTGGCGATGGCAGCTTGATGGCGACGATATGAGAACGTGCTTCTGAACAACATTCATTCGGGCTAGATGGTGCATACTTGAATTGGGAAGGAACAGCGCCAACTAAGACGACCACGAGACGGAGAACGACACAGGACAAGCGCTTATCCTGTGTCGTTCTCCCTCTCGCGGTCGTCTTAGTTGGCGCTGTTCCTTCCCAATTCAAGATATGAGAACGCAGTGACGGCGACGGCGTGAAAACGGCGGAAGGATCACGATGGCCGGACAACAAAGGAATTATCACGTTGGCGTGAAGGCGATGAAATCACGACGATGGCAAGACAACGACGGCGTGTTGGTGCTCACGTGCATCACTTGCCAAAATGTGAGGTTTAACGACCTAAGGCTGCACAGTGGAGGCTGCAACCTACTAGTGGAGGACTCCGTATTAATTTTGACCACTTGGGGTTCTTTCACGTGCGCCTGAGTACGTCCGCGGGTGTTCTTTTTTTTTTTTTTTTTCGCACTTCACCTTCATCGGAAAGCGGCCAAAGGGAATCGAAACCGCGACGTCGCGTTCAATAGCCCGACGTTGTTACCGTTCAGCCAACGCGGCGTTATTTTTTTCTTTATTTTTCTCCGTAAACCGCGGGCTTGCTCTCTTAGTGTTCTGCCCTTTTGTTATAAGCTTTTTTCTTTATTATTTCGATGTACAAACGTGGGAAGGCAGGCTATGTCAGAGCCGGCTGTTACAAAATCCCAGATTCGTTACTCAAGGAGAAAAGAAAGAAAGCAGAAAAATGGAGAAAATGTCAAAAAGCACGATACGCACACGAACACAAGCGCACAAATGATTGTCTCATCTACGGGTGCCAGCAATGATAGGACATTCCTGTAACTACAGCATGGTCGCTCATTACACAGGATCGAGTGAAGGAGTCCACAAAAGTCTCTTCATACACACATAAGGACAATACCACCGGCTGAAAGTGTTTTGTATTTCCATCGTCTTTTTCCTTGTATTGTTTTCTTTTTTTTCGTACCTATGGTTTTGAGATAGTCGGCCCTATCTGCGGTAAAAGCGGCCGGTAATCAACCGAACAACCAAACCGAAAGTACAATAACACTTTCGTGAATTCGAGTGATACGATTCCTTGGTACTTCGCTTCGATAGTACTGCACGTTACTTTGGGTGATACTGAGCGCACGGCACCGCGTCCCGCACTGGGAAGACAAAAAAGAAAAAGAAAATGGGAGAGCGTGTGTTTTCAGGGAGTGCACCTCTTTCCCCACGTGCCCTCGAAACCTCCACGTCCTCACCCACCACTCTATTTAACCTTCCCTCTTATTTTATTCCCTTATGCCCTTCCCTTCTGGCCCACTTTGACCCTGAAAGCCCCTCGACGCGGGGGCCGCTTCGTGGCCGCGAATTAGAGCACATCGGGCCACCCCGTGTCAGCGTACCGCCTGCGAAAGTGCAGCGGTAACAGAGAGCCTGTTTTAACTAAAGCATAGAACAAGCATGTGCCAGCCGTGGGCCTGACGCTCGCGCTACATAGAGCAATTTGTATCTCTCGCCGAGTTCGAGCTGCGCGATCGTGTACGTAGGTGAAATGGAGGGGGAGACACGATACGTGCCTCGCTCCTCCTCTCCGTTTATATTTTATTATATGATATTTGGGAGAAGTTGGTGCGCTTGAGAGGTGCCGGGTGCGCCATTTCAAATAGAATCGCATGTAATGAAAGGCCGCAGCAACGCAAGAAAAATTACATAAAACGCACAAACACTTAAAAGTCAACTCGCATAAGTTGAATACACAGAAACTAAAAGTCAAGTCAATCTTAAATTCATATTACATAGGTACGCCGGAGACAGCTCACAAAGGTGTCGCCTACAGTGGACTGAAAGGTAAAGTCCAGTCACATAGATACGCTAAAGACAAGGCACAAACAAGAACCCTGTGTATGTAAGGTCCCAGAGAGAGATGGACCGATAACGAAACGAAGAAGACCGGGGGATTAACTAGTCAAGAGTTCAGTTGGCGACCCTACGCTGGGGGAAGGTACAAGGGGATAGTAAATGAAAGGCACATGAAGTCAGTCGCAAAATGAAACATAAAGTGGGGGTCCATTTTATTTCACTCCATTCTTTTATTAACGGAGCCCATATAATCGACTTTCGTGGAAGTATAGTGGTACTCAACACACAGAGAAAAAAAAAACGCCGCACAAAGTATAGGCGTTATTTGGCACTAGCTACACAATGAAAAGAAAACGCGCACAGTCAAAATGTATTCTAAAGCATCGCAAAGCAGTTTATGCGCATTAGCAACACTTTAAAAAGTGATAATCATCTTAATGGCCCGCAAAATGTGTCGAAATTCGGCCCGCTATTGCACTGACACCACGATTGTCACATGCACCTCGGAGCTGTGTCCTTAACAGATGAAGCTACTGCTACGCCAGTGGATTGGTGTGACGTCATGGATTGACTGTGACTGCCACTTTTACGCAAAAAAATAAAAGGCAGATTTGGTTGCGAGCCAGGAAATATAGCAAATTTAACCACATGGTCTCGACTCCAACCCTGAATTTGCCGCATCAGTTCGACGTAACGCCATAGATGACGTCCAATGATTTGCTGTTGTAAAGCGTTTGTCGCTAAATACAGGACTAGGTCGCATTCTAAAAGAACTGAACAGCCATATTTTTGCGCCGACACGGCCCTGGTACGAGGGGCTACATTGGAACACATAACATACTGGCGCCTCGCAGCTGAGCTTTCAGAAGGGAAAGAAAAAACAAATTTCGGCCTTCATTTTTGTACAGTAACACTCGGTCTTTTCAATGTAAAACCGATTTCTCTTCCAGGACTCTCAAACCACCACTCATGTTTTCCTATGGAGAGAGGCAGCTCGCAAGTCCATCCAATCGCCAAACACAGGCCCACACTTCAGAGCGACAAGCAAGATAAGCAGTTCACGGAGGTGCTAGAGACAGTTTCTTTTTTTTTAATCAAAGTAGTCAAACTGGTCTAAAATCTTTACACCAGAGAAATAGAGTTTCAAAACTTCATACTTTTGCGGTTTATGCTGATTCGACGTTAGCTTTTTCTTGGTGCCTTTCTGTGGCACCCGACGACGACGAAAGGAAGCGTTCGGTGCGGCCCACGACACCTACCGGCGTCAACATTTTCGCCATGGGCGTCCGACAACAAGCGGTGCAAGCACGTTTCTTTTTGGATGAGCGCCGGCGCAGTGCCACCACTCTCCGTAATTTTTGTTTCCCTTCCTCCTTTCTTTCCTCTCCCGATCGAAAAACATAAAAAATGCATGGAGAACGCAGTATGCGCAGCGCGCACGCATAGTTGTTATTCCCAGAAGCATTTACGGTCGCTAATGGCCTCTTGTCGGGCTATATAAAAGGTGCATACAACTCGCAAGTGTAAACGCCTGATACTCGTGGTATACTTCTAGCTGATGCAGAAGGCGTAGTGTAAACGCCTGATACTCGCGGTATACTTCCAGCTGATGCAGAAGGCGTAGTGTAAACAACGTGAATACCCTGTCGTTGTTGTTGTTGTTGTTCTTCTTCTACTGCTTCTTCTACTTCTTCTTCTTCTTCTTCTTCATCTTCGTCTTCTTCTTCTCCTCCTTCATCTTCTTCTTCATCTTCGTCTTCTTCTTCTCCTCCTTCTTCTTCTTCTCCTTCTTCTTCTTCTTCTTCTTCTTCTTCTTCTTGAAGCCAGTGCAGACAACGTTCTTTTGTGCGAGGCGGTAGTTAACACGAATAAGTGGATTCCACCTCAGTCCTACATACGGTGCAGGCTGTCTCGTAGTAACAAAAGCCCATCTCAGACGCCTTGCTTTCCTGTACTGCAAGGGCCGAAAGTGGCGAGCAAACCACGTTGGAATCGTAGGAAGTGAGGAGGGAGACGGGATCAGCAATTGCAGCACACGTGGCACAAGCGTGGAGTTTCCCTCTCGACCATGTTTGTCATTGCACGACATTTCGTTGTCATGAGATGTCATTGCAGTTAGACGGACAGCATACCCCCTGCTGCCAGTCTAACGCACTTCCTGCTCTCCACGCATATCCACGCACTTCCTGCTTTAATGCAAAACGAAAGTGCGCGTCAATGTTCCATTTTCTCGCAACAGGAAAACGATGTCATGAGATTCTGCACGCGACGGCAGTGCGACTGTCTTTTTCTGCGTGCCACGTGGTGAATTCTAATCGTACACAACTTATTAGAGGGTCCTCATGCATAGAAAGGATGGTATTTGCATTTCATATCTGCGAACGTTCTTTCCCAATGGCGTAAAAAAAAAGCATTCCGCATTGAAATTCACACGTTCTTTATATAGCATGTGCGTGTTTCAGAGAAATGATGAAACTACGTGCGACAGTAAGAGAGCTTACAGTAACGCTTCGAGTTCTGTCCGAGCAAAATCGATAGTAATAGTGTCCTTTCTCCTGGACCTATTGTCGTTCCTCGGTTAACACACGGGTGGCATCATTATTGAGCGTTTGAGTTACTCATGCTTCTCGAAAAATCGTTTCGCGTGCGAAACAAGATAAACAAAACATTATTTCGATAGCGCAAGTACAGTGGCTCTCAATTTATCTAGCGATCATTTCGCTGACAGAGAGAGAAAGATAAGTAACATGAGAAATGCAAGGAGGTTAAATGTACGAGGCTGTTATCTCGATAGCACTTTAGCGACGCAGATAAGAAAGTACGACAATGGCTCTCTGCGTCGCTTAAGCGTTATGATCACAGTAATTATATCACACCAAGTAGCCCAAAAGTTTGTAACGAGGAAGAACTACTGGTTTCTGCCCCCCGCAGAGAAAAGGCGCCAGAGAATCATAGACATGTGCTTGCTAAGTTAACGTAGAAGATACTGGACGCATTTTGTAGCGCTCCGCTAATCGTGCCCCACATAAAGAAAGAACATAGCAATAAAACTCTCTGGAGTGGAGAACGCGCTCATTGGAACCGTTACTGTGGTCATATGATCAATGACTACATTGCAATACCGTACAGTGAGCGCCTAAAGGGAATTTCTGGAAGCCTCTAGTATTGGCGGTAAAATCCTTGAAGGATGTAAGTTATGCGGGAAGTATCCGTGCGTTGCAGTTTACTAAGTCTCTGCGAAGAGTGCCCGAAGTGTTCTCGATCTTGTAACAGCTTGAGCCTTGTGCATTATGTATTGTACACTCCGCCACAATATTTCTTGCTGCATTTTTTTTTCGCCACCTGTCATCACTTGCTGTGCAACATACAACGTTTTCATTTGAGCTTTCTGTGGACTATGTGCAACGCGTTCCGACGTTTTTTTACCCGCACTCTATGTTAATAGTGTCTTCTTTGTATGAGCCGGCCAAACTTTGATACGTACTGTTTGGCTCTAGTAGATGAAGTGGACGGCATCACGAATGATGCCAAAATCTCCTATACATGCATTCGATGAAATCGTGGGGTTTTACGTGCCAAAACCACTTTCTGATTATGAGGCACGCCGTAGTGGAGGACTCCAGAAATTTCGACCATCTGGAGTTCTTTAACGTGCACGCAAATCTAAGTATACGGGTGTTTTCGCACTTCGCGTCCATCGAAATGCGACTGCCGTGGGCGGGGTTCGATCCCGCGACCTCGTGCTCAGCAGCCCAACACCATAGCCACTGAGCAACCATGGCGGGTCATACATTCGATAACAAAATGCGTCCTAGATGTTTTCGAGAACGCGTAAAGCCTTCGACTAATTTTCAAGGTGACACAGAACTGGCGCCTCGTACGCTGCTACGTCGAATGTATCAAATGTTCTTTTTAAGTTCGAACATTTATTTTTGTGTCATTGAGCAAGGAATGCAAGTGATTTGAGCTGCGCGGATAAATTATCCGGAGAGGTGGCTACTGCTTAAACAACGAACAATAATATCCTGGCAAGTAAGAAAAGAGACTCACTAATTAGCTTTCAAGCTATAGTTCACTTTGTGGTGCATATTTCAAATTAAAATGAAGTCCAGCAGCATTAAAGTCATGTCTGCTTGCCAGAAATACTAAGGCTCCCAGTCACCTCGTTTAGATCGTTCCAAACTGATGTAGAGGGATGCTTTTGGGGAACCTAAAATTGGGGCGCCAATGTATTTCGCATCGCATTTTAGGGACGTATATTCGAAAAGTAGTGCCCGACTTAGGACTTCGGCTAGGCAGACATCACTTCACTACTTCTGGGTTTCAATTTCACAATTGCGGCATGCACTTTAAGTTTATGAATGTATCGGTTTAATTAGGTACTTGCACAGTGCGATTTCCCACACTAGTAATCTACACCTTTTCCAAAAAAGTTCCCCTGAAAAGGTGGAAAATCACTTTCACAGATGACATTGTTTTTAATCAGTTCGAACTAAATAGAACGTGTGTACATGTTTGTAGGACGCTGTCTCGAGCAAAAGAAAAGGAAACTGGGGTGGAATGAATGAGTGAATGAATTAATTAATGATACCACTTATTACCCAGTCCGTTTTGCAGAAATACACCTTGAAGGGCTGTACAGGGTTGTCAAGGTTCATATATGTTTTAATATGCTGCAACCAAGAAACATACAAACAAAACATGAGATAGAATGCGGCTTTGCTGATTTCTCTTCATTCACGTTAAAACAAAAATCTCGATCGATACCGAATGCTACAACACGAACGACAAAGCTAGCGTTGTTTCTTCTTTTTTTTTTTCGGCGATCCAAATGACGGGAAGTCACGAAAGGTTGACGAGGACGGAACATTTCCATTGTTACGCGAGACAGACTAATGCACTTGGCACCACTTTGACTCAGCTTGGATTGCCCGCAGAAGTGGCTCAACTATACTGGCGTTTTGCCGTTGCGTACTACAGGTCGTATGTTCGAGTACCGGTTGCGCGTTCATGAGTTTGAAATGGCACAAACTCTGCACGTGTGATGACATTCAAACGGATACGAGGTCGATTCGTAATGATTACAACGCTCGGCTTGAAACCATATGAGCGTTTGTTAAAGCATACCTGCTAGCCTATTTTTGCTTCTTTATTTTTTTACGTTACGCCTTGGCATCTCTGGACCAAACTGCGGTGGTCGAAATTGAGGGACATGGACGAAAATGGACGGACGAATGAACAGGCCAACATTCAAGAAACACACAAATATCCAAGCAAGCAAGCAAGCCAGCAAGCGAGCGAGCGAGCGAGCGAGCGAATGAACGTACGAACGAACGAACGAACGAACGAACGAACGAGCGAACGAACGAACGAACGAACGAACGAACGAACGAATATATATATATATATATATATATATATATATATATATATATATATATATATATATATATATATATATAATCTCTGTCTGTGTATATAGTGAGGTTTCAAAACAATGTAACGTTCAAGCGCGTGCACTCTGTCAGTACTTTGAGGCAAAGCTGTACTAAACAAAACAAAAAAGAACAAAAAAAAATGTGGCCGCACAGCATATAATGCCCTCTTTGCAATGTCTAGAGAAGGCTACGGTTCATTAATAGTCCCTAAAGCGAGCGCAAGACTCCCCATCGCTAAAAACTAGACGTTCAGTTGTCCCCTTTGCCGGCCGCAAAGCCAAACGTCACCAACACACGTGATATGCCCTTATCTGGTTCGCCGAAGCACACGATAATTCAGCACTCCCTATTTACTGTAGCAAGTTAGTGAAGGCCACAGTTATAGCCTTAGTGTTTGAATTTAAGCACACGGTGTAAACGATGACATAACTTGGAAATCAAAAGCAATTGCAAGCACTGTGTGTCTCTTTGCATGGCATATGATTGAAAAGATTCAAGTAAGCTTCGCTTAACGAAGATTCCAAGCAATGTATTGGATATGCCATATGTCTTATGTACTGCTCACAAACATATTCTCATGAGCTTCTCATTTTCTCATAATTTGCTTCTCCACCTGTGAATGTAACTTGAAATTTAGGACTGCAGTGCAAACTTGGCATTTCGAACACTCCAGTGCACTCGTCAATTTTAGTTCGTAGTTCTCAATTACGAATAAATTCAGTTTTTCTTTTTTGTTCGGCGAGCCCCTAGCCCACGGTTTAATTTTGATCACGTGTGTACGTGTGCGTGTTTCAGAGAATTGACGAAAAAGAAATATAAGAAAGTCAACTGCGGTTAAGCGGAACTCCGGCGTTTGTACAATTGGCTATATTGTGACTGCAGACAGGAAAAAGGAGGCCAACCAATCGCGTGCTCTCATTTCGCGCGAATAGGCTCAACATTGAGTCTCACGACTGGATTACGTCATGCCAGGCATCTGTCACGCTGCGCAGATTCCGTGTGACATTGTCCACAATGACAACTCTATGCAAGCGCTCGAGTGCGGGGTTGCCAGAAACAACGAAATGTTGTACGACACGTTCGTGATTAACTGTCCTGCTGCCACGTCTGCCAGCATTAATGACCACGCGACCGACTCTCATTACGACGAGAGTTCATCCTTGAACGTGGCTTTGGCAATCGCTGCGCTTATTTATTTTATCTTTTACCGTACCCTTTGTTCAACCGTCTCACTTTCTGCGCGTTCGAAGCGATCCATTTCGAAAAAAGAAAAAAACACATCGAGGTTGCCAGGGTGAATTCATTTCTCGGGCACACGCAGACGTATAGCCATCTTTGTTTGTTTGTTTGTTTGTTTGTTTGTTTGTTTGTTTGTTTGTTTGTTTGTTTGTTTGTTTGTTTTTGCATGGAACTTGTATCACTGTGTTGGCGTGTGTCTTTTGCCATGCCTTTGCTTAAGTCTAATGTCTACCTAGCGGGAATAGAACGCGAACAGGAGAAAAGCGTATACTAGAAGCGCCCTTCCCCATTTGCCAGTGAGTCTGACATTGATGTGATTTACTTCAGAGAATATTCGATTCTCAACTGGAACATATGCATCGAACGGTTACACTACTACCGGAGCTGCAACGGTTACCTCTATACAGCAAAACTGAAAATCAAATAGTCCTCATGGGTGATCATCAGAAGTAAACCTGTAGTCGGCGGGGCTAGTTAAATTACGTCTAGCTATAGCTACGTTCCCGTTCTGACATGCTCGTAATGTTCCGTTTGAAGTCCAGCATTAAACATTTAATTTATATAATTGACTGGTTTATTCGCTCGTTGATCGATCGTCCTATTGTTGAGTGACTTATTGATTTTCTTATTGACTGGTAAAGCCTAAAGCGCCAGTTTTAAGCCTGGGCAATGCGGGACGCCTTATGTACGGTGTTACAAATTTGTTTTGGGCTCGTATGGTTTATTTTATGCGCATGGTTAGGCCCGCCGCAAACTAAATTTAATGGCATTAATTAGCACAGGTGGTGCAACGCCCGACAGCGTTATTCTTACACCTTTCAAGGAGGCTTGACATGACTTCGAAGACAAAATAGCACGCGATACAACTGCCATCACAAACGGCGTAAGTTTACGGCAAAAACGACTTGACGTACGACTTGACACGTGATGTACCGGGGCGGTAGTTCCGGCGCTAACTAATAAACAAAACCATAACTTTAACCTTCAATTTATGATGTAACAGCCAACGTATTAACGCAAAGTTAACTAAAGTGGAGCTATTAAACAATGCTTCATCGGTCTGAACAAATTTAGCGTTTCTCTTAAGTGTCACTTGAAACCCCAGCAATCAATCAAACAACTATCCTTTTCTTTTCTTTTTGCTTAGAATCAAAGTCTAAATGCGGGAGTCATTTTGATGTCCGCCGCATCTCAACGTGGTTTCTGCGGACAGGAATTTCACGACCTCGTCGTCAGCAGCAAGATGTCATAGGCTACAAAGCCACATTTTCGCATCTAGTTGTTGCCCCTGCTGCTATTGCTGTGCTGTGGCAAAGTTTCGTTTCGATGTGAGGCCTGTTTGCAATGCCAGACTTAGCATGAAGCTTTACCTCAGGGCCAACTCCGATTCGCTTATTCCAATGCACGTAAAATGCACACATGACCCCATTAGGCATTCGCTCAGCCGATTTGAATGAACTTTTTTCCGTTGTTTTTTTTTTCTTTTTTGTGAAACTAAGAGAGAAAGCTGAACTCTACCGAATGCCAGAAGCGACGTTTCGATTCACGACTCGAAACTTTTTTTTTGTTTTAGAATTTCTGAAAGTCCGTAAGGACCAAATTGAAGATGCACAAAGCTTATCTATTCGTAACCCTGCTTCAATACCCTGTATCGCAGTTCTGCGAGCTGCTTCAGTTAGTGCACGCAAGGCTGACAAGCTGATGTATCAGTTATACTGTTTACGTGGAATTGTCGCAATGCTCACGAGAGTTTCGCAAAATTCTTACTCGCTAATTTGTAGTATATTACGGAGTGGTGTATTATACACCGAAATTTCGACCACTTTAGATATCTCAGTAGTCGCGGCTTACAAAACTGTGACATTTTCTTTTATTGTTGAGCTACGTAGTTGTAAGCTTGATTCTTCATGGTTGTTCCTCTTTTGTTTAAGTTATTTGGCAATACTCAGCAATTTTTGTTTAAGACACCTAATCATCGAAATCAAAACCCTGTTTCCACAGTAAGAAGATATTCCTTTGTGTGTGTGTATATACATATATATAGTTTATATATATATATATATATGTATATATATATATAGATAAGGATTGGATAGGATAAGATAAGGATAAGGATAGATAAGGATTTCTCCGTAGGCGTATATTTAGATGAGTCTCTAAGAACAAGATTTCTAAAAAATATCTTTCACAGTTGTGTCGCGGTTTTGAATCACTTTCTGGCCAACACATCGAGCCACTTATGGACAAGCGCTTACAAGCGCTTACAGGCGCTTACAGTCCTGGACAAGCGCTTACAGGCGCACATACTCCCGCATTATGTTTTGTATGCAACTGCATACAAGGCGGAACAGCCGTTATGGAGGCAAATGTGGCACGACCGTTCGTATAATATTCCGGGGTCGTGCCGCCAATCGCGCGTGTGTGCTTTCATGTCCATGTTGCATGTCCGCTTTCATTCAGAAACGTCGTTACCGGTTATTTTCTGTCTCGGCATTTCGTTTCTCTTTCGCCGTTTTTTTTTCTCTTTGCTCCCCCCTTTCAAACGCCATGGAAGCGATGTGTACGGCTCTGTCGTGATGGTAACGTAAGTAATATACTGAGACAAAGACGTTCTGGCTTTCTGGGAGAATGAGCTAACAGCACGCTTGCAATTTCGAAGGTACCCGCACATTTGCCAGAAAGTGGCCCACGTTAAATATGCTTTTTTTTTAACCAACGTACATCCTTCGTTTCTGGGTGTAATTCCACGACTCTCACACAAGTTCCGGAACATAAATGGAGTATAGTGGGGTTTGTCAAGCTGCTGAAATGCAGCTTTGATCCGACTATTTTTTGCAGCTCATGTACGCATATGTTCGTGTGTTACCCCCAATGTGGCGAAAATAAATCAACTCAGCTCAGCTCAACTCCAATGATGATTTCGAATGCTGTGCGGACGAGAGGCAATATGTTTTTTTTTTTTTAGCACCTACCTGGAAAGACACCTCTGTTTGATGACCTCACAACGCTACCTCATTTCACGATCAATTGAAAGAAACAGCGCACACAATGCGGGTAGGGTCAGGCAGAGACATGAAGCGTGATTCTGAAAATTCACTTGTAGCTTTCCAGAACTGAACAGCAGAGTTGGCCGCTTTCGATATTTCTGTGTCCCCTTAACCCCTTCGCCCAGTGCAGGCCAAAAGACTGGAGGTCCGTATTTCGGTTAACCTTCCCTGCCTTTTCATCATCTTATTGCTCTCTCATGTAAGCGTTTATTTAATCTTGTAAAACTAGTACAACTTTACTGTATGATACTATTTCCTTCGTTCTTTTAGTTAGTTAGTTAGTTAGTTAGTTAGTTAGTTAGTTAGTTAGTTAGTTAGTTAGTTAGTTAGTTAGTTAGTTAGTTAGTTAGTTAGTTAGTTAGTTAGTTAGTTAGTTAGTTAGTTAGTTAGTTAGTTAGTTAGTTAGTTAGTTAGTTAGTTAGTTAGTTAGTTAGTTAGTTAGTTAGTTAGTTATTAGCTCTGAAAAGGGGTAGCTTGTTCACTGAAAGCGTCGGCGAACTCGTAATCATAGCCAAGGAAACAAAAAAACTCCTTCGAAACAAGTTAATGATACTAAAAAATTCTTCATATTCATGCAATCTCAGCGGTACAACCTTGAAAGCGCAATGCCACTTATCTCATTTCTTTTCGCTGCCGTGTTGCCACCACCTCCCTTTTTCGTAAGTTATTTCATTATACACTTAATCACGTAATCTTACATCATCACTGACCTTTCGCAAAAAAATTATTGTCAGTGGGTAGACTTCATGAACTTTATTAATGCACTCATATTAGTATGCTAATATGAGTACATTTTAAAGTACCTTTAAAATTCCTCTCGTCGGGACTGTCAGAAACAAACAGCGACTTTAGCGACAACGTTAAAGGGAGCATTAAAAGGAGTGACAACTATAAAAGGAGTGTCACGAGCTACGTCCCTATCAAAAAAATCTAATATGGCACGTATGTCACGTATCTAATAATCTCGTATGATCATATGAGAACACATATGAAACATATGTGTTCTCATGTGATCGTAAGAGATTATTGGATATGTGGCATACCTGCCATATGAGATTTTTTTATGGGGGTTTTCTTGCATGTCGCGAGCTGCCAGTACGAGCTGGAGATATTACTTGTACGCAGCGACCATCATTCGGAATGTGATTTCGCTATGTGATTCAGAGTGCGAAAATTTTGCAGGCGCGGTCTGCCCTCGTGTCTATCCAGCCATCCTCCGATGTTTAGTCCACACTTCGCAACACCTTTACTTTTTACCTTGTATAGTCCGTGGAACATAGTCTGGGAAATATGGTACATATTTTATCGCACCAGCCACGCGCTTCTTGTCCACGTGGTCACACTAAATTATTCGCTTCTTCTGCTTTCTTCATCGCTTTCTTTTTTACCAGTGCTGCCAAATGCTAGGACGGCCTTTCCAAGCTAGAGCATCGTTCTTATAGATGGCCCTCGAACTTTCAAATCATCTTTCACGTTAAAATCATGCAATCATTCCTTTATACTCTATTTCTCACACTGCACTCTTTTTGTAATACCTCCTCATGGAGTCCTTGGGAAAGTCAAGAAAGAAATGAAATCAAGAGTGAAAAATTAGTATCCGCGGGAAATTTTCGGAAAGCAGCTCGCGCAATCACTGTTGGCGAACAGGCCGAGAAGAGTCGTGTTCATTCAACCTCCGTGGTGTTCCCGCGGCCATGACCATGCTGCTGCCGAGCGCGAAGTATATCCGGTTCGATTCCTTACTGTGATAGTCGCATTATGATGGCTGCGGAACGCTAACACACACTTGTACCACACTTCGTGCGCCCTTTAGTCCTTTGTGCGCCATTTGTGCTCCCTTAAGTCCAGTACGGCGTCTCCAGTAGACCTCGTTATGATGCCTTGGGATGCCGACATCAGCGTGACGTGTGTGGTTGAAAGCATGTTCCGTACATGCTTTCAGCTGCCATGGCCGCGAGTGGCACAGACTAGCACTACCAGGGCTGATGTCCGTCCACGTACGCAAACATTCGGGAAAGTTAACGGAATCACGGCTGCCGCGGTGTTAGCATGTCCGGTTATGTGGTATACGCAGTGGCGTTTGCGTAATACCAAGCTACCGGACGCTGGCAGCGACATATTGTGACGTTTCGTCTAACCACGACGCCTTATAGACACATTACCGTATTCCATGCGTTTTCTTGTCGAAAAAGTCTTTTAAAAAAGTTCACGTGTGCACGATTACGTCGCTGCCGAAATTTTACACCAGCGTCCAAGTAGCATACACTTCGTTACTGCAGTAGTTTCTCTGTTTTTGTCTAGTTGAGTCGAGCCACCAGGTGGCGCCACCAACTCGGTCACTCACGTTTACACCCGTGGTAATGCGCAAATGTTATTGCGTATACCGGAATACCGGACATGCCAAAACTCTCTAGGAAGGCACCGCGCGCGTAGTGTAGAAAACATGGGTTCAAGTGTCACCGGTTGCAAATACCTCTGTTTTTTTTTTTTTTTTTTTTTAGTGTCCACTATCATTTCCCACTTCCTTATGATTTGTACGTTCCTATAATTAATTCATTTTATTCATTCACATTTTCTGCTATAGCCCAATCTCATTAAACGTCCAAAATTAACTGTTATGTTCAACCGTTAATTTCGCATACGCTATTCTCTGGAGTCACTGTCTGATTCAAATATCTAGGAGCTTAAATGTCATCAATCAATGAATAACCAATTTCGATAGTCTGCTCTTTTCTCCCATTCTCTGTGCCGCCATGCCACCTCTCCCTGCCTAATCAATTGTTTACAAATATGCAATTCATAGAGAATATGTCGAACGTTCTCTTTTCAATTTTAGAAGGCATTTTCGGCTTTCACGGGAGAGCATCGGCTACATCCCGGAAAACGCGGTAACCGTGCCCTTCGTGCCACCGACACATAAGGCCGTCAGGGTCACGACATCAGTTTTGGCCTCGAACAAAGGTACAAAGCGGAGATGGTAAGCTTCGCTTCTTTCGTTTCCTTCTGTCTGGATTTTTACAATCGCTCTATCTTGCTGACGTTCCTACATTCTATATTTTACTCTCCACCGCGGCCAACAGACAAACGTAACTGACTCAAGGGCCCCAATATTGTGAAGATTCCATGCATAAACTCTTCAGTCACAAATTATGACTGAGTGTCCTCATGCCCTTCCAAATTTACATATTTTACAGAGAAGCCGTTAGCCTCTCGGTGATCGGCGTTTTTCGTGTCCGTCCGTCCACAAAAAATCATCATCAGCAGCAACAGCTCATACCTCCCTAAGCAAGTGAAATGCAGTGGCTCATCCCCCTCGTCATGCAGAGGTGAAGCGAACCGCACAGTGCATACACTCATTGGAATCACGCATACAACGTACAAAGCAGCGTGCGCTTCGATAAAGAACAAGCTCAAAACAAGCATCTGAACTCTCAGTAAAGCACGCAGACGGATAGATGATATGAACGTACTCTTTGAAACGGAGTGGTGGGTAACGCCACCAAGCTCTTGTTCTTATTTCCTGGAAACCCGGCACGAACGTCGCAGGAAAAAACAAGTTGTTTGTTCTGTAGCTCGAATATTCAAGTCAAATCAGGTAGGTCGCCCTGATTGAAAAGATAACTTATTACGAATGTCGACCATTTATAGACGATGTATTCTACTATTGAAACAATCCAACTATTTGTTACAAGTAAACAGATGGGCTGCTTATCAATGATCTGAGTGCGAAGAAAAATCAACCACTAAGAGCCCCAGTGGTAGAGAGCAACGCGTCGAACCTCTTGTCGAACCTGGCGGTGCACCTCTTATACCAACGGTCGTTCTGCATTACTCTCCGAAGTTTCGTAGTAAAGCGACCGATGATATTGTCCTTGACTAGCAGAGGGTTACGTCTGTAGTCAGTATTCTGTTGAATACTCTTTATATTCTTGTCAGTAGTTGCAAAATCGAAAAGTAATTTGTATCGCCGTATGGAGACGTCGGGTCGAAATAGATGAAGTCGTTGTCAGGAAAGTACATCAAACATAAGGATCAGGATGTTTATGTGACCTATATCGTTAAAATTTGTAGCCAAGTATGGCTGGACGTTAATGAAAGTCGTTGTCGCATTTATCTCCTACCAGTGAATACGAAGCACGTGCATCCGCTATACACCCCCCCCCCCCCCCCTGTACGCACCTTTGTAGGTACGATTTACGTAGTCGC
Organism: Dermacentor andersoni; assembly: GCF_023375885.2. Taxonomy (NCBI): domain Eukaryota; kingdom Metazoa; phylum Arthropoda; class Arachnida; order Ixodida; family Ixodidae; genus Dermacentor; species Dermacentor andersoni. The sequence continues at coordinate 20,013,725 of NC_092822.1, read as the reverse complement.
GATATTCGTTTAAGCTACATAGATATAAGCTACACACTTGCCAGGCGTAATTTTTACCGAAATATTGCAGACTTTCTTAATACTTGTCAAATAAAAATATTTGAGCACCTAAAGCAATGCCAAGGGTTAGCAGAGTTCTACATTTTCTTATATATATATATATATATATATATATATATATATATACACGAATATTCTTCATTAAAGTAGTTTACAAACTGCGCACTCAGTTTCTCGCCTTGTATTAGTCAATATACAAGCGTTACACTGTATAGCATACATGGCAACAAGAAGCGATGCTTTGTTTGGTGTCCATAGAAAAAAAATTCACAAATATTATTGTAATTAAAAAAGAACATTTTAGTCCACTGGCTGTTAGGAGCAGATTTCCAATTTAGACCACCATTTTTCTTTAAAATTGCCAAAAATGAAGATATGAAGTAAAGCGGCAAATTTATGGCTACGTTTATTTACCGCATAAGTACACTGATATATACAAAGCGGTAGGCATGGCAGGATAAAAGCTGCATAACGGCAGCTTGACTAGTCCCACCTCCCCATGAACAACAGGCAGCAACATGGCAAGATAGTTGTAGTACATTCTTGTGGCAGGGTCAATATATACATATTCACAGACGCATATATATACACACATATATACATATATATACATACACACATGCATATACGCATACATGTATGCAAGAAAGCCAGAAATGACAACTTTGAGATAGCAAAGAAATACTTTTCAACCGACAAACCAAAAAGTTCATCATTCACGTAAATTTTTGCAGTAATGCGCTCTTGGATATATGGCGTATGTTTACATCACTTAAACTATATTTGTTAAGTGTAGAGGGAAGACAGTATCACGATATCATGATATCAAGAATCAAGCGAACGATATCACGTTATGTAAACTTAAACTACATCTATGGCACAAGCGTGCGCGATTGACATATACACCGCTCTGAAATTTAGCAAAAATTTGTGAACAGGACTTTTGTAAAACCCCTGTAAACAATGCAATGACTTTTCCGGTTTTCTGTCCGTTTGTTCCTTCGTTAGTTTCGCATATATTACGTGGTAAAAAGTGTAACGATTTCACGTTATATCTAAACCAAAACATCCCACCTGTCTGTTTTAGACGATGTGACAGATAAGTTTGCAGACTTGTTATATGTTTTGGCACAATGTTAGAGAGTTGTAAACTTTGTGACTAAATTTCTGAAAATTTACAAGACTTTGGCAATTATCGTTTTAAAACAACCGGGCCCTAAACTGATGTTTCTGCTTCCAGCAGTCGGTATAAGCTATCCTTCTTTCCCAAATGAAGCCTGTTCCATTGAAATTAGTTCAGCTGTTGTTTAAGAGACCCATTTCTACGTTCATTCGCATCTATGTGAATAGAGAACAAAGGAATGAGCCCAGAGTTAAGCCGTCCTCTCACAATGGGCACCGCCACTCTCACCTGTGTTGCCGTTCGCTTTGTCCTCGGCGTCGGCGGTACCGTTGACGTGGTGTTCGTTGTCCAGGAAGTCTCCACCATTGATGACCACCTTGGGCACCGGGTTGTTGATTAAATTGGTGCGATCGCTTCCATCGGTGACTTCAAGCGGATAGTCAGTCTTCCCCGACGTTGGGACTCCAGCAGCCTTGGCGTTGGCGCAGCCCATGATACGCACAGCACACTGAGTCCTTACGCTTAATACGGTTTCACAGCCGCCAACGACTGCATCGATGGTACGCACCCAGTTTGAGATGTCCCTCAGTCTGTGTTTCCGGAAACGATCGTGCCGATCTTCGCGCCGAATGAGCCTACAGCGTCTTCTCGAAGGAAAAGTTAGGTGCGACAAGCTTTCAGCTGTTCCCTTCGAGTAAGTTCGAACACAAAGGTGAAGAAGCAAAACTGAAAACAGAGTTGATTAATTTCTTTTCCTTGTTCCCGTAAACTCCCACAGATGTACGACAGTCACTTATTTTCACAGAAGATTTAGCTTGATCTATGTTCCGTTTCGTCTGCTCTTGTCGTCTGCACGGACGCAGCCGCGGAAACCGGATCGCCTGCGTGTCCGAATGTTTCGGTTTCCGTGGCCTCTGCGCACAAGTATCGGGACAAACGAGGAACTTTCACGCCATGATTCTCGGACAGCGTTAGAGACGCAGCATTAGATGTGTACGGCTTCGGAAATATTCGAGTGCCGAAACTACCCCGAGTGCCAGAAGAGAAGTTTTCCGTCGCCGACTTGTTGCGAAGAGATCCCCCTTATCTTCGAGAACTCGCCGACGACACCTACATAACACAACCCTCGAACAGACGCTGTCGACTTGGCCAACGCTCGAGACCGCGTGGATAACCAGGAGTCAAACAGGTGACTGCCGCTCAAACGTGCTCCGAGAAGTTATCGCATCGAGCCAGGACTCGTCGAAGGAGCCACTGGAGTCTCGGCTCGCCAATCCTTACGTGCCTGCTGTCACGGCGACTGCGAGAGCGAGGAGGACGCGCTACTGTACTGACTTTCGATTTGCTTGGCGCGAACGGTACAGAGGCGCGGTGCTCTCACGTGACCGCTGTCGTCATCGATTTTGCGACGGGCGACTACTCGCAGCGACACGAGGGGGCGCTCGCATCGATTCCCGGTTTTTTTCCCGGTACATCGCGCCGTGACCTCCCCGCTTTCCCCCCGCCGCTCCCCCTGCCGCCACTGTACGCGCCGTAACGTTGACCGTTGCCCCTTCGTCCAGGAAAGCGAGTGCCGTATGCCTCGCTGATCTGTAGATTGCAAGCGCTGCCCGTGTCCTCGTCGTCGTTCGCATGGGGTCATTACACGTATCGGTGGCGGTCTGTTTACTGATGAAAGGAAGCGAATATGCTTACGTTTTCTCTTCCCCGGCAAAGCAATTACAGGGGGCGTCTGTATAGCTTTTGTTTTGCCACGCTTCGTCTGCGCGAATTTGAGATAAAAGCGATATTATTTTTTCACGCATCGCTAAAGCTCACATCCCACATCCCCTCGTGAGCTAAAGGCTCACGAGGGGATGTGGGAAGTGCGACTGCTATCGATAAAGGGTGCAGAGCAACAACAACGACGAAAAAGTCTATATCAGAAAAACCTCACACCCCGTAGCGGTCGCTGATAACACAGCACCAGAAACATAAAAAAAAAGTGAAAGTACCAGAGAGTTTAGGGGGCGATGAATGCGCGGTAAAGCGCGTATATACTGGCAAATGATTTACTGCGCACATTATCGTGAAGCGCTCTCAAATATACAGAGGACAGAACAAAAAAGTATTATCTTTGCACCCCTGTGAAATCCCGCAACTGCGTTCTCTCTCGCAGTCTTCCACATTCCCGTCCCTTCACCACGTGCGGGATAACAAACTAGACAAAGTCAAGGTGGTCTCCTTGCCTTTTCTTTCTATATCGATCTGCATCCCGCTGTTGGAATCAACGTGCGTGACCAGGTTAGGCAATACAACATTTTAAGTATAAACCAGAACTGCACGAAGCTTTGGCAGGCGCTGTTCGCATACCGCATATTGCATGGCTTCATGTGTGTTGATCCAAGAAAGCGGGGGAAGTCTAGCCGAGCTAGGAACCCCGGTGAGAGGAGTGGCTATTAATGATTGCGAAGCACGGGAGCGCATAACTAATAGCATAAGACTAAAACGTGCTACGTACTGCTTGCTTCCCGTCGACCTGTAGCACTCCTCAGAATTATGCGCATTAACAAATAATTTGCAAATGTGCAATTCGTATCGTGTTTTATAAAGATTCTTGGCAGAAGCAGAGATACAAAGGCACGTGAAATTTTGGAAGCATTCCATATAAAGAAGAAAGGAAAAAAACTGTGTTAGTGATACTTCTGTGACCCTCTTTAAGAACGAAATGTCATATCTTGAACGGTTTGGCAGATGATGCATTGTGGTCCTCGCGTGCATGTCTGTGACTTTCCTTATATTTGCTGATTTTTCAGTGAATGAAGATGGATGAAGTTGGTGCTTGTCCTGTGTCGTTCTCCCGCTCGTACTCGTCTTACTTGGCGCTGTTCTTTCCTAGTTCAAGGAGAACATACGGCCATCGCAACGCGGCATGGTCATAGGCAGCGGCTTGACTCCGTAGAGAGAGAGAGAGAGAGAAAGGCAAAGAAAAGACAGGGAGGTTAACCAGAGATTATCTCCGGTTGGCTACCCTGTACTGGGGGAGGGGCAAGGGGATGCGATAGGTGAGAGAGAGAAGGATAAAAAACCTACACACACACGCACGTACACACGAACTGTTTCTGTGGGCACTGTCACGCAGCTCGCAAAGGCGTTCCTAGTGTTACGCAGTGTCACAGTACAATCCTACCTCACACAGTGTAAAGTCCCATGTCTTTTAAGTACCGCAGCAGCGCCTTCATAGCGGATCGCGCTGATCGCGTAGGCCAATTTCCAAGGACCTCGTTTCCTGCAGAGCTTCTTACTAAACATAATTAACTATGGCGCTGGTGCCCGCATAGAACTAAGGGCTCCACCCTACGAGGAAGTAGCCCAATCTCATGACAAATAAATGTTCTCTCTCTCTCTCTCTCAAACATGGTGGTTACGCCAGCATGAGGACGATGGTTATTATACACATGAATGGACGTAAGCTTTGTTCTTCTAGTCTGAAAGGCCTGGCGACTTCGAAAATTGTTCGTTTTCGGGAAAATATCGCGTTATGCATCGCGTAGCGCAACCTTTTTTATTTTTGTTTTCCTTCTGTAGCAGTCCATTAGCTTTCTTGCCTTGTTGCGGGACGTCACGATCAAAGCCGCGAAGGTCAGCTGTTGTCCGGAGGCTGTTGGTTTACCTATACCCGAGGACAAGTTTTCTTGGCTATGAAGCGAAAGCTACGGGCGCGGAGCTTCTGCACATGACTGTATTCGCGCACAATGTAGTCCGGGCTCGCTCGGCACCGGTTTCGGTTTCGCCAACCTCGCACAACCTCTTCAGTGAAGGCAGATACAACTAACTCGGCGTGAATCAATGTTTATTCACATCCGATATGTACCAAGTTCTGAACAGCGAGCATCGCAGCCTGCGTCGGAGCTTTGAAGGAGCCGTATGGCGCCTGTTAGGAATTTCATGCGCAACCGACGCGGGCGTTGGTAGTGCCGGCGCAGCAGTCAGCTCGCTCACTCGTTTGTGCATGCCGATGGTTGCGATTTCCAGATGGATTCGCTTGGTTTCCGCGCACACGCTGCAAAATTTTTTTTTTATTTTGTGTGTTTCAACAGTTTTTTGTTGTTGAAGTTGGTGAACAGCGTCTCAGGGGAGTTGATTGGCGGGACAGCGAGCGACGAACACTCACCACAATACACGGGCGTCATTTTGCATTTCATGAATGTGCAAAGCGTGCGACGGCCTCGGTTGTGCGAAACCTCGAAAGAGCAAACCGAAAGATACAATAGAATACAAATGGCTGACTGGTGAATGTTACCTATCATTTCAAATTAGGTGCTGTAAAAAACAAAACAAAAATAAACAAGAGCGTCGTTTTCTATTTCCCACGTAAGAAAACGTGAGCAAAACTGTGGGACTACATCCAGCAGCGGGGAAAGAGGCTCGCTTAATTTCCGTAGCCTTCGCTTCGTAGTTAAGAAAAGTTGTCCGCGAGTACCTTCTCGGGGTCGAAGCGAACGCTGTTGGCTTTAACCGCGTGACTCGACAACACCGTCCTTGGCGTGACATCTAATGTAGACGATGTGCGATAAGGCGGTGGTTACGGGTTTCTCGCAGCCGCGGTTATATATCGCTTGGACACGCTGTCTCAAAAAACAAACAAAAGAAAAGACAGCAAATGTCGCACGTGAAAGATGGTAAAAGCGTTCTTGGCCGCATTGATTACAACAGCTACTATACAACTAAAGCGAGAGTCCGCGGGAATCGAGGGGGAAGGTATGGACGCTTGGGCAAGTGGAATGCATTCCCCGACATTTCTTTCCCTTTTTCCCCCTGTGTACCTGGACATGGTGAATAATGGGTGCACTTTCTATAGTCATGGCAACATTGATCATAACGACTGCGAGGTCGATACCAGAATGCGGCATCAATGAAAAGCCGCTCTGGAAGTCGTCTATTCTTTAATGCGCTATCGATCGGGCCAGGGTATTTGTTCTTGTTTCTTTGTGTCGGTTTTTACCTGTCCGGGATATCGCGCTCTTTTCGCGTCTGCATTTACTTCGCACCTCCTGTGGTACGGACGAAGAAAGACGATGGTCGCAAGGCGTCTGTGCAGACGCGCGTAATCGATCGAGCACGGTAACCGACATTGCGACGTCATTGGGTCATTCGCACGAATCGGGCGGCAACTTCTAAGATTTCGGGACGAGTGGCACTTGAGTGCCAAGTCTCGGAAAAACATACTGCCTTTTATTGTGCGGCTTTCTTTTTTCTTCCTTTTTTTTTTTTAATGCGAAAGTATTATATGCCCATTACGCGAAAATCCGTCGCCATGACCGAAAGATGCCACCAAAATGGCCGAGGGCGAGAACAGTAAAAATACGCCATAAAGTGCTCTTATTGACGTCAAATTTCTCAGGGAGGTTCCTGTAAACCAAGTAAATTAATGGGTTTGGAAAGAAAATTTGCTAAATTTCGGTCTTGATTGGAATCGAGCCCCGGCCACCGGGGGGGTGCGAGACGTTCCCGACGCCGCGAGCAGATCCACGGTTCTCGGAGGCTACAGGTGTGTGCCTAAAGTGTGTGCGTCATTGCACACGTGACGGCGCAGCCAATGGGGAGGAGGTGGCGCCACGTCATGAGCATACCAAATGAGTGTATAAAATATAAAGCATTGCTGTACAATTCAACGGCGCTGAGCAGTCCTTCGAGTTGTGAACTCCTCGCGGCCAAGCGAGCGCGTTGAGACGGTTGGCGCGTTTTGATTTGGCCTCACCGAGGCGCACTTAGAACGCAGGCGCGAGAATCCGCGGACAAGGAACGCGCTGAAAAAGAAAAAACATCTCACCGAAGAGGCCATATTGCTTTCGTACTCCCACACGCAAGCCGTCTTAAGTGCCTCTGCCACTTTTTTTCGTTTCTTTTTTCAAGTGTGCTCAATGTTTGTACTTGCCTCTTTCTGGGCATCCGGCGAGAAGTGGTATTGCGCTTGCTATTTGTGGCTCTGGAATCATAGTCACAGATATATATATATATATATATATATATATATATATATATATATATATATATATATATATATATATATATATATATTATTGACGTGATAAAAGAAAGGGTTGACGAACGAATGCGGCAATGGCTACTCATTCGGCTCTTGGAGAGGTAGTGTTTTACAGGTAAAGATTATCATCTGTAAGGTGTAACTGCTGCTTGCAGACGTGATCGTCTCGATAACAACTTGCTTTATATCCCTAATGGCAACGCAGTGTACGGCTGACGACAAGGTCTACACACTCCATCTGTCAGCTCACACGTCTTGACCAATTAGTGCAGGAATTGTCCGCTGGCGTCGCTAGCATAGTCGACTGGCTACCTCTGCAGCGCATGGCGCATCATGGGAAACCAGTTTTATACGCATTCTTTACGTGGAGGAAGTGTAATGAAATGAAAAAAAAAATGGCATCCACCCTACAGTAGCATGAACCTACATAAGCAACAATTTGGGTTTCACTTTCGTTGAAGTGCTCTTATAGTTAAAGCACAGCCTCCGAGACTGGGTGATGTGTACGCTTAAAAATATCAGAGGCCACTGTTCGAGCTACACTAAAGGGATTCGATGCGTTCGCTCGCAATAAAGTTGACAATACGATATTTGGTGTTAAGCAAATCATTTTGTGAAAGCTCTCAGGAGAACGAGGGAAATTAAATTCTGAGGTTTCCTTCGCCGCAAGGTCACAATCCGGGTGCGCGAGAAAAAAACAGAACACAATAAAGAAATGAAAGAAAATGTTAGCCTATAGCCTCGTTTTCCTTCGTGTACAGCGACCAATCGTAATAGTCGCGCTAGTTGATGGCTATCAACGACAAACGTGCTTACGAACGCAATTCGACTGGACACAAGGACGCCAGCGTTAGTAGCGCCTGAGGTATTGGTTCTTATTTAGCTCGTGCTCTGTCCAAGTCGAGACGCTTGTCAGTTCATGCAGTGAAAACTGTAATCGGACAGATGCGGCTTACAAACTGTCTCGGGACAAGGGCTTGTTTGCTTTCGCGAACTCAAGTTTCCCGAAACATTCAAAAGCGAAATCAAATAGCAATGACAAGTTTTTTTTTTAACATTTACTTATTTACTTTTAAGAAACGTGTTTATCCATGGGATTTTTCAATCCAGCTAGCTCCGCGCGCACAAATCCGATTCGAAGGGCCCGAGTGCTGGGGAGTCGGCGTTCGAGAAGGAGGTGGTGATTACCTCTCTCTCTCTCTCTCTCTCTCTCTCTCTCCTTTTATTTCGTGCGACGCACCCACGTGTCGTCACAGCAGAAGTGAGGTACGCCAACCGTCAGGCGGCGTTGACAGGGGTGACGTAAGGTCGGCTATACACCACGTCTACGACGGAGCAATGTTTCGGGTTGACAGCTCCGGCGCGGTGCCTCGCTTCCTGACCCAGTGACCTTTCTCTCTCTCTCTCTCTCTCTCTCTCTCGAGATGCGGTGCCCGTTTCTGGGAGGCTTAACAATAACACCGGGTTCCGAAAGTCGCTGCAGGTCACGTGGGTTCAATTCCCAGATGCGGCGGGAACCTAGGCCTTGCCAAAGTTTGCGCGCAGATGCGGAAAACTCGACATCTTGCCGGCGTACGACGCGCGGATCAGATGATAGGAACAACCTCTTCTTTATATTCTCTTTTTCTCTCCCTTTTTTCTTGGAAACGAAGGAGTTCTCGCGCATTGTCTCCCGTGGCGATCACGCGTATACCCCGTGGTGACGAATCGGAGTAACCTCGGGAGTGCTGCGAACGTGGTGTTGCCCGGTAATGCCCATTCGAGCTATACTCGCCGTTCGACGGCCACGAACTACACTCCTGGAAGTACCGACAGGTCATGTGGTGAAAAAATGATGACATCTTATCACCTAAATGGTGATTGGTTTGTACATTCTGCGGCGGATCCAGCAATTTCCCAGCACTTCAGTCTACGAGGAGGGCGTTTTGTCATTCGAAATAATAATAATAACAATAATAATAAGAATATTATTATTATTATTATTATTATTATTATTATTATTATTATTATTATTATTATTATTATTATTATTATTATTATTATTATTATTATTATTATTATTATTATTATTATTATTATTATTAATCAATATGGTGTGTGACCGGGAAGAACTGGAGGTCTAAACAGTGGCGCACAGGGACGCAAAATAAAAACGGAGAAAAAAGGAAAATAACGACGATCAAAATACAAGGTAAAGATAGAATTAAAGAAAAAAAGAAGTCGCGATAAAGAAGCACATTGGAAGCAACAATCAATAAGTAATAGAATATTACGTGCTTAATACATTACACACATACGCGGAAGAAGAGAGAAACTGTGAGAAGACGGGAGAGGAGTGCCGCTATGAAAAAAAGGCTTAATAGAAATTGCGAAGCTCGGAGCAGAAAGAAGACAACACATATTTGAAAGATATATCGAGATGGAAAAAAATAACAGTTGTCTAGAGTTTGAGTCCTGTGGAGAAGCGAGTGTCTGCTGAAAGAGGCAGCAACGTGAAAGGGTCTATGATCCCCTGTAGTGCTCTGCGGATCACGTATAGTGAAACATAAGCTGGTGCATGTAATAATTCCGTGAACGATTTCGTACAAAAAAAAGGAGGACGGCAGTATAGGACTATGCGGCTCAGTGAAGGAAGTGTAGTCTATTTATTCTGACTTGAAAAGTGGGTAGTGCGCGAGGTCAGAAAGCGATCTTCATAGTACATGTACATACTCACGAATTTTTGAATGGCTTGTGCCATTCCACATCACTCAGCGCATTCAAGTAATGGGGATACGTATGAATGTGAATAATTCGAGAAAGGGAATGTTACTATTGCTTTTTTTTTGTTATCCAATAACTGTTAGTCGTAGTCGTTTTTGCATTCTTCACCTTTCTTTTTTATTTTCTCTGCACTATCATTCAGACCTCAGTGTTGTTCCTGGCCACCTTAAAGAAATTTATTTATTTATTTATTTATTTATTTATTCATTCATTTATTTATTGTCTTATAAAATGAATAAATAACACGATCTTGATTATAAAAATGGTCACAATAAAGAATTGGGCAAACACTTAAGACTGCTAACGTGTGGGAATGCAAAACCATTACACCGTCTGTAGACCTCGGCACGTCATGAACGCGCTGAGTCTATACACTCATGACGTGGCGCCACCTCCTCCCCATTGGCTGCGCCATCACGTGCCCCATGAGGCAAACACTAGGCCACGCCTTCAGTCAGCCGGATGAATCCACGGCCTGCCGCATTTCGATGATGGCCTGAATTTCCTGGAGTCCCCCAGTACGGCGCACCTCATAATCAGATCGTGGTTTTTGGCGCGTAAAACCCCGCAATTCAGTTAGTTAGCCAAATGGTTGAGGCGTAACGTGTGCAATGACGCACGGACTACATAGGCACACCTTTGGACAGCCAGAACCGTGGAGCCGCCGGGATGCCGGGAAAGCGTACTCATCTCGCACCCTGGAGGCCCGGGCTGGATTCATACCCAGACCGATACGTACCAAATTTTCTTTTCAAAGCCGTTAATCTACTCTGTTTACATGAATCTCCCTGACATATTTGACGTCAATCCGAGCTTTTCTTTTACGCGCTTTCACTCTTTTCCCCGTCGGCCACTTTTCGTATACCATCTTTCGTTGACGCCAACTACTACGGATTTCGGCCTAATGGGGCATATATTGTTATTGCTTTCAAAAAACATATATTATTAGGCTTAACATCCCAGTCCAATGCACGGGAAATGACTTCGAGGAACGCCGGATAAATTTCCACCACCTATACGTTTTCAGCCTGCACCTAAGCATACAAGCGCTGTTGCATTCTGTCTCAAGCCGCGACCTCGTTTCTTTTCTTTTTTTCTTCTGAGCACTTGTACGTGTCTTCTAGGGGAGAAAAAAAGGGGTACGACGCGGAAAGTAATGCGAACGTGCGTCAGTCTTCCTCGCTAAGGCGGCTAAATTAAGAGTGGCGGTCTCCACGCCAATAGAATGAGATCAGAATCTTCAAAAACCAA